>NW_006399789.1:6163297-6179748 GCF_000299155.1 Elephantulus edwardii | reverse complement strand
CTTGGAGGCAAGGATTCTGAAGCTTCATCTGACATACTTTGGACATTTTACAAGGCAGAACTAGTCCTTGGAGAATGATGTCATGCTTGGGAAGGTGGAGGGGCAGCGCAAGAGAGAAAGACCCTCAATCAGATGGTTTGATTCAGTGACTGGGGTCATGGGAGTACGTGTGTCAGAAACAATAAGATTGGCACAGGATAGAGCAGGGTTTAGGGCTATTGTACAAAGGGTCACTATGATTCGCAGGTGACTCAACAGCACATAACAACGACATCATAGGGTCACTATCAGAATGAGTTGGAAACAACTCAGTGGTTGTTGTGTTGTTGTTATGTGCCGTTGAGTCACTAGCAACTCATAGTGGCCCTATGTACAACAGCCCTGAGACCTGCTCTTTCCTATGTCAATTCTATTGTCTCGGACATACCTACACTTATTACCTCAGTCACTGTATCAATCCATTTCATCAATGGTCTCCCTCTCTTTCTCCATCCCTCCATCCTTCTAAGCATGATGTCCCTCTTCAAACACTGGTCCCTCTTGCAACATGCCCAAAATATGGCAGATGAAGCCTCAGAATTTTTGTCTCCAAGGAGCAGGCTGGCTTTACCTTCTCTAGGATGAACATGTTTGTTCTTCTTGCAGTCCACTATATATTAAAAACTCTTCTCCAGCACTACAACTCGAAGGCATCAATTCCCTTTCTATTATCCCTAGTCATTGTCCAGCTCTCTGATGCATAGCAAGCAATTACAAAGACTACGGTCTGGATCAGGCACATCTTAGTCTCCAGACTGACATTGTTGCTCTTCAGTACTCTAGAGAGGTTCCTAACAGCAGACTTCCCAGTGCAATTCATCTTTTGATTTCCTGGCTGCTAGTACCAAGACTGTTGATTTTGGAGCCAAGCAAAGTAAGGATGTTAACAATCTCTATCTCTTCACCATCCATCATGACTACTCAATGGCAATGAGTTTAAAATTTTTAAATCAAACTATGTGCTACAGATATACCATGAGAACTAACACCAAGCCTTTGAACTTCTTGATCCTAGTTTATTTTGAGAATCATATTTAAATAGTAGTTGTGCATAATGTAGAATTGTCCAGCACTAAAGTAACTGGCAAAGTACCAAACTCTGTCAGTGTCCTTAGCAATACACAAGGACCTGATTTTTGTGGATCCACCAGTAGCTCTGGGGAGAAAGATGGGCTGTCTCAATCTGTCAAGATGTGCAGCCTCAGAAACCTGTTGGAGGGTCACTTAGTATCAGAGTCAATGCAATGGCAGTCAACAGTGAGCACTGGAACCTCACTCATGCATTGCACCACATGGATAAACATTCTCAGACCTTGCCTGCAGTTCACTTGGTAAAGTAACTGGAATCTCAAAAGACTATCCAGAGCAGAAATTCACTGTCCAACGTGCTTGGGCCATTACGTGAGGAAGAACTTGACAACTAGAAACTTTCTAGGAGCCTCTTGGACTAATTTTGAAAGCCTTTTTTATGGAAGAAGGTAAGTTGGGAGGACATGGAAAGAATGTGTCAAGAGTTAGAAAGGGAAAGCAGAGGTTTCCTTGTTTCCAATGCTTCTGACCAAAACCCTAAGATGCATCATTCTCATGGTTATTGTTGTTAGATGCCATTGAGTTGAATACGGCCCATTGTAACCCTATGAACAACAGACCAGAACTCTGTCCTATTCTACGTCACCCTCACACTTCTTGGCACACTGAAGTCCATTGTGGCAGTCACTGTGGCATTCCACCTGGTTGAGGGTCTTCCTTTCCTTCATTGACCCTCTACTTTTCTAAGCATGATGTCCCTTTCCAAGGAATACCCTCACCTAGCAACATGTGCAAAGTATGTAAAACAAAGCCTTTTCATCTTTGCATCCAAGGAGCATTGTAAACATTCACTCAAATCATCATCACCATCATCAGCACGCTGGCTACACCTTCTTCAAGGTTCTTTTGGCAGTCCATGGGATGTTCAGCACTCTTCTCTAAGACCACAGCTCAAAGGCATCAATTCTTCTGTCATCCTTATTCATTATTCAACTCTTAGATGCATAATAAGTGATCAGAAAGACCAAGGCCTGGATCAGACACAACTTAATACTCAAACTATTCAAATTGAGGCCGACAAAAATTTAAAAAGTCCATGAGAACCAAAATATGATCTTGAGTCTATTTTACCTGTATTTCAAAATCTTCTTAAGAATAGGTTTGAAGCATTGAACACCAATGATCGAAGACAAGATGAATTGTGGGATCGCATCAAGGATATCATCCATGAAGAGGATAAAAGGTCATTACAAAAACAGAGGAGAAAGAAAAAATAAAAAATGGATGTCAGAATAAACTCTGAAAATTTTAGTAGCGTGTTAAGAAGCCAAAACAAAGGGAAAATATTCTGAAGTAAAAGAGCTGAATGGAAGATTTCAAAGGACCACTTGTGAAGACAAAGTAAAGTATTACGATGGAATGTGTACAGAACTGGAATTGGAGAATAAAAAGGGAAGAACTTGCTCTTTATTTCTCAAGTTGAGAGAACTAAAAAACCCAAACAAACAAACAAATAAATTCAACTTGCTATATTGATAGATGCTATGTGCAATATATTGAATGCCATAGAAAACATAAAAAGATGAAAGGAATACACAGAATCCTTGTATCAGAAAGAACTGATTGACACTGGAAAATTTCAGAAAGTATTATATGAGCAGGAGCCAGGTAATAAGGGAAGAAGTGGAAGCTGCATTGACAAAAAATAAGGCTGCAGGAATCAATGGGATACCAATTGACTTCTTTCAATTAACAGATACATCCTTTGATGTGCTCACCAGTTTATGCCAAGAAATTGGGAGGACAGCTGTCTGGCCAATGTATTGGAAGAGGTCCATATTTGTTCTCATTCTCAAAAAAGGTGATCCAACTGAATGAAAACTATTGAGAAATATCATATGCAAGCAAAACCCTGCTGAAGATCACTCAAATATGGCTAGAACAGTACATACATGGGGAATTGCCATTAGTTCAAGCATAATTTAGAAGAGGCTGTGGCACTAGGAATATCATTAAAGATGTCAGATGGATCCTGTTTAAAAGTAAAGAATACTGGAAGAATGTCTATTTGTGCTTTATTGACTATGCAAAGGCATTTGACTGTGTGGATCATAACAAGTTATGGCTAACATTGAGAAGAATGGGAATCCCAGAATACTTAATTGTGCTCATGTGAATCTATATATTGATTGAAATGTCTGTGTGAACATAGCAAGGAAACACTGCATGGTTTAAAATTAAGAAGGATGTGTGTCAGGGTTGTATTCTCTCTCCCTTCCTATTCAATGTTTTGCTGGGCAAATTATTTGAGAAGTTGAATTCTATGAAGAAGAATGCGGCAACAAGATTAGAGGAAGGCTCATCAATATCCTGCATTATACAGACGACACAACCTTGCTTGCTAAAAGTGAGGAGGACTTGAAGAACTTGTTGCAAAAGATCAAAGAATACAGCCTTCAATATGGATTGCATCTCAACATCAAAAAACCCAAAAATTCTTACCAATGGACCTATAGGCAACAGCGTGATAGATGGAGAAAAGATTGAAACTGTCAACAACTTCATCTTACTTGGATTCTCAATCAACATCTTTGGTATCAGCAGTCAGAAAATCAGAAGTATTTCATTGGAGAAATTTTAAATCAGGGACCTCTCTGAATTACTGAGAAGCAATGATATCAGTTTGAGGACTATGGTGCGTCTTATTCAGGCTCCATAGTAGTCATTCCTTGTTTCTGTGGTTGCTCCCTATCAAGGGCCCCTTCAGTTTGCCCCCCTAGATCTTCAGCCTGTACAGCCTACTGGTCCAATATAGTTGTTGGAGGAAGGTTACTGAAGCATCTGTATAAAAATCTAATCTCAGAAGACTGCCAATAACAAGCCATAAACCAAACCTGTGACTTCCTGTCACGTGACTTCAGACAGGTTACCTAATTTCTCTAGTCCTCAGTTTCTTTATCATTAAAATAGGGTGAATATAGGCAAGTTGATATGATATATGATTTGATTGATTTACTTCTAGAGTTGAGGAAAGAATGCAATGCCACTCAACAAATGAACCCAAAAGGATTCTGAGTGGGCAGTTGTTGAGTTGGGTTATAGCTGCCCAGAAATTTAACAAACTATTCTCCCTGCTGTGATATTTCAAGGGCTTTGGCTGTACCTTGCTGCTGTCTCCCTACCGTGCGGTTTCTCTTACTTTGGCTCAAGTCTCGTATGTTGATGATGTTGACTATTCCAATCCACAGTGAACCATCTATGTAACCTCTCCATAGCTGAGGCAGCTACTAAAGACCAGGCCCTCTGGGAGTGGTGGGAGCGCTAAGATAGAAAAGCCATTCTTTAAATTCTAAACACCACAGGTAGTATTAAGAGTACTTATTTTATAAGATTCCTGTAAGGATTAAATGGCTGTCTCTGGGTGGCACAAACAGTCGACATCACACTTACCTAGTGGCTAAGAGGAAGCCTGGAAGTTCAAATCCACCCACTGGTGCCTTAGAAGAAAGACATGGCAATTTGCTTTCCAAAAAATGAACCATCAGAAGCGCACACACATGGAGTCAGATGACTTGTGGGTGAGGGGTTTTTAAGGATTGCATGAGTAGTGAGAAGTTCCTTAGGCAATGGCCTGTCTGTGTTTATTTGTTGTTATGATTTGCTTTTGAGTTAATTTTGACTCATGGTGACCCTACGTGTGACCCTACACTTTTCAAAGTGATGACCTTTACAAAGTAGATTTCCCAGGCCTATTTTGTGATGTGCCATTGAATATGTTTAATCATTACTCTCTTGGCTAGTAGTCAAGAGTTTAACCATTTGCATCACCCAGGGATGCTTGTGGTTTGTTGTTGTTTTTGTGATGTGCCATCAAGTCAGAACCAGCTCCTATTGGATCCTCTAGGGGGTTTTCAGAGGTTGTAAATCATCAGGGAAGAGACTGTTCCTCTTTCTTCATCCTGGAGATTTGAACTATGTGTTTCTGGGTTGGCAGTATGGCTCCTTACCTACTAATTAGACCATAGTAAACACTATTTATATTACTGGGAGGTATTAATATTATTTTTCCATAATCCTACATGGGATGTATACTTAACACCCAAAGATCTGAATAATAACTTTGGTGATATTCAATATATCAGTTCATTCTGGTTTGCAACAATCCTATCTGAATTTTCCTCTATTTGGCTAGCCTCTTTTTCTACTTCCTGAGGATCTTCAACAGCCTTTAAACTTACTCTGCCTCTTGTCTTTCCTCCACTCCCTTAATGTAGCGAGAAGCAAAGAGAGGGCATGCAGTGCACGCAAGGGCCAGAGTTGGGGAGGTGTCGCGTAACAGGCATGTCTGGATCCAAGGAGGCACAAGGCTGTTGAGGCATCCAGGAATCTGATAGTGGAGGACTGAAAGGGGAGAGATAGGAAAAAAGGACGTTAAAGATGCCTTAGAGTAGTATCACCCTGGTGACTCAGCTGTTACGTTCTTTCTATCAAGCAGAAGGTCAGATGTTCCAAATCACCAATCATTCCTAAGGAGAAAAATGTGGCAATCTGCTTCTGCAAAGATTTACAGCCTTGGAAAGAAACCCCCTATTGTTGTAGTTGTTGTTAGGTACCATCCCGCCGAGTATCACTCATAGTGACCTGTGAACAGCCTCCCAGAACCCTGCCCTGTCCTGTGCCATCCTCAGCATCTCTGAAACATTAAAGCCCATTGCTGAAGTCACAGTGCCAATCCATCTTGTTGGGGGTCTTCCTCTCCTTCTCTGACTCTCCATCTTTTGAAACATGATATCCCTTTCCAAGGAATAGTCTCACCCAGCTACAAGTCCAAAGTATGAAAGGTAAAGCTTCCCCACCCTTGCCTCCAAGAAGAACTCTGACTACATTTTTTTTTCCTCCAAGACATCTGTTTTTTTTCTTTTGACAGTCCATGGGGTATTCAGTACTCTTTTCCAGCAACATAGCTCAAAGGCATCAAGACTTCTTCTGTCATCCTTATTTGTTGTCCAGCTCTCTGATGTATAGCAGGTGATTGAGAAGACCATTGTCTGTATCAGGCATACTTTGGTTTTTAAACTGACAGCACTTTGGAGAGGTTCCTGACAGCAGAATTGCCCAATATAATATGCCTCCTGATACTCTATGGGGCGGTGCTATTTCATTTTACAGGATTGGTATAAATCAGAAGTGATTAGGCAATGAATTTTGGGTGATTTGTTTTAGAGTTAGATTTTACAAATGAGAGGATGAGAAGGCAATGGCAGTGGGAAGCAGGGGTGGGGGGGGTGGTCAGAAAGTCAACTCACGAGGGCAGGAGATAATGAAGAGAATTTTATCTAAAGGCAGATGGGATGCAATGGATGAAAAAGAGCAGTGTAAGATGACTTCAAAGTTTTAGACCTAGATAGGATGAAGATGGCCTTAAATCCAGTAGGATCACCAGAATAGTATGCAGAATTGAGCAGGGAGTGGAGAAAAATGATGAGTGTGATATTAATGAGCAAATTTTGTGTTACCTCAGAACAGTCAGAGAGAATGCTGGAAAGGCCAAAAGAACTGTGTCTTGAGTTCATTCCTGGGACTCACCCACCTTAAAAAAGAATTCTTTTTAACAGCATGTGTTAGAAAAACAAAATCAACTTAAAGTTGATAATAAGTAAAATGGAGAAAGAAAAAATATTATGAAAGTTCTGGATGGAGCAGGGCTGAATGCAATTGAATCAAAAGAGAAATTTAATCCTGGGAATATACTCAGAGATAATAAATTGAATTGTGTAGGGAGCCATACAGACATACTCAGGTCCTCTCTCACACCTCTCTCTCTCTCACATACACACATAAACTGTCTTCCCTACTCACTGACATAACAGAAAGAAACTGTGGCGCTGAGCAAGGAGGAGATGATCACCCCAGCCTCCTGGTTTGATTAATAAGCGACAGAATCGTGTTCCTGTTCTGAGGGAGCTTTCCTATCATGGCTGTAGTCTCTGGAGAGCTGAAGGCTACAAAGCGCTAACATCTGGTGCCCATTATTTCCCCAGATCTGTTGTGATTAGTCCATATGATAAGCCTGGCCAATTGCTATGGGCAAGGGATTGCTACATTCCCCCCATCAGAGTACTGGAGCTGTCACTTCTGGTTTGTGGCCCCTGCTAATTTGCCACCACAATTTCCAATATCTGCTAGAATTCCACAAGGAAATCTCAGTGCCTTGCAGGGGCACTAGAGTGTGTGGCTGTAGACAGAAGGCTAGCACTCATAATAAAAAGGAGAGGTTTATCAATTAACTCAAGCAGGCAAGCACCATGGAGAGGGTGACTGGCTGCCCACGCCCACTTCCGCTGTGCTGTGCTGATGAGACGGCCCAAGACAAGTTTGGGATTGCTGATGACATGCATGGTGACATGTCTGAAAGTTACAAATATTTTTTAAAAACCTGCAAAACCCTTAGAAATACCTTGTTTTAACAAAGGGAATTTTCTGGTTTTCAAAATGTTTTTCATTCTCCATCTTTCATGCTTTCTTTCAAGCAATGATAGGCAACACTAGCTGGAGCTGATGCAGGCGACAGATTACTGCTGCTGAAAACTGGAGGGAAGGTCAACGATGATTCACTTTCAGCTTGATGGTACACAACAACCACATGTATGTGATATGTCACGTGTGTTATTTGTGTGGGAGTGTTATATGTTAAAACATATGTAAATTACAATAAAATAATGTATAATATTATCCCTGAAAAATTTAATGAAGGTATACAGTTATGAGAGATTAGCAAATCTTAGTAGGAACAATTATTAATTGATTGCCAAAAAAGTGAAAAATATCTTGTCAATCAAACAGTTACAGTTTTTGCAGAACACTAATTGTCATGAAATCAGTGTATATTTCATGACACTAAATAAGTCTCAAAATAAATTTTGGAGCATTTCACCAAGCTGAAGTTTGAAGATACAATTAACCCTTTTCATATACTTTCTGTAATCATTTATAAAATATTTGACTTAAAAAATTTTTATAAGATCGTTCAGGAGATGACAGCACATAGCAATACCACCACCACATTCAATGTGACACTGTTGAAATTAGCCAATAATTCTGACTTTCTAATAATAAAACCTAAATACTAGCCCACTTTTTCCGTAGGATCTATATTCCCACCTAATTAATCATATGCCAAGTATAGCTAAATGTTGTCACAAACAGCTTAAGTTAGCATGTCCCTTAAATTTGCATACAGAAAGTAAAGCTGTCAACTAACTAGTCATGTGAGGAAGAAGCTGAAATGGGTACCTGATTTCTTCTTTGTCTTCTCTGTGTTTTGCTATCGTGCATACATGGATCAAGGTCCAGAGTGGAGAAAGTTTATCTTGGAACAAATATAAAAAATGTTAGGGGTAATACATTGCCAGAGGCTAAATCTAAAAAAAGAGCAGGTTTATACAGCCAGGGTCATTCCAACAATTATAAGCTTAGGTAAAATAAAATAGCAGAGGGAAGAAAAAAAGGAAAGTTTCTTCTAAATTATTATATAATGACATCTGTCCTCCCTCCTCCCTCACCCATAAGTGTCAGTGCACATTAGAACCAAATGTCTAGTTAAGAGCAAAACATTCAGATAGTTTCTCATGTTATCTTGCCAGAATCCAGTGAGTCGTTTTGTTGTGAATCTAATTCTTGTGGTGATGGTACTGTCCAGAGCACCTTTACCTTGCTGGCCTGTTTTTAATGAACAACCCACTTTCCAGCTACTCTTCAGAGCAGCCCTCACAATCACTGACTTTCATCCAGAGTTCAGAGACCCATCCCCTAAGAACAATCATGTCTAAACTGCCAAACTCACTGTCATCAAGTGGGTTTTGACTCAGAGCTGACCCTCCACTCAATCTCAGAGAGAGTAACTTGCAACAGGAGGAGACTGCCCAGCTTTCTCCCTTAGAGTGGATGGTGCATTTGGACCACTATAGATAATCAGCCTTTGGATTGACAGTGTGACTCACTTCAGACCACTTGCTACCTAATGATTTAGGTCTAGTTGGATTTGAGGAAGCCTGAGTGTCATTGGGGAGCTGTGTTCAAATATGCCCTCAGCAATGAACTCGTCTACACTTCACTTACAGCAGTGATGCATTAACCGAAAGGTATCATCTAAGCAGGTTCCTAAATGGAAGAGAATGAACTGTGCCTTTAATGAAAATGCTTCCTCAGGTAGACATGAAGAAGACAGAAGTTGGTTTTTGTTGGCCAAGGCTAAAGTTTGTAAGTAAGCAGCACGGGCTATTAGTTTTTATAACTAGGCTCCCAAGGCTATCCTCAAATATGCATCTCTTTCTTCCATTACATATCAATATGCCGTTTCGTTCATCGGGGAGCTTGGGTGGCATGGGCAGTAGCAAGTTGCACTGCTCATCCAAGGGCTGCATATCTCCAGTGGTTTCAAACCACTCCAGTTCCAAGGAGGAAAGCTGAGCCTCAGAAGAGCCCTTGAGTTAGAAACACCACCATGGCAGTGAGGCTTTTTGAATTTCATTCAAAAAAAGAAACCATCTGGGGAAAATTTTGCCATTATTATGGACAAATCAAAGTGTAAAACTGAGTGACAGAATAAGGTAAGTGCCATCAAGCACAATGTAATCAGGTGTCACACTTTATTTCTTATGAATTCGTCTAAAGTTGAAAGCTACTTTAGTTACACATTTTAGTGTTTTTTTAAAAATTGCTTAACTAGCTACATATATGCCTTTTGCATGATAGTATCCATGCATTGTACAAAAATTGATAACTCTTGAAAAAAGGTTAACATCCTGAGAATCATATTTTTTTTTGTAGTTTTTGGATAAATAAAACAGATTTTGCTCATGGCCAACCTTTCAAAAGCAAAAGGCCGCACTAATTTTTAGAAAATTGGTTATTACCAATTATTTTATCACTTTGCAGGAACTCTTGCATTTGATTTAATGTTTTTGTTTTATTGCCTTTTCTTCTTCTTCTAAAAGGAAACTACTGATTTAGGAACTTCAAATAAGATAACAAGTAAAATCTTAAAGATTTTTTATAGTAACTCCTATTATTGTTGTTATGTACCATCTAGTTATCTGCAGCTCATAGGGACCCTCTGTACGATATCTCTGAACTCTGCCTTATCCTGAGCCAATCTCACTGACTCTAACACACCTACTCCCATTACCCCAGTTACTGTGTCAGTCCATCTCAAATAACATTATCTATTTTCCTCCCAGCAAATGTATTTTGCTAAATCTGCAATAGCTTCCATTCATCTATTGCTTAAGAAAGCAAAGGCTACATTTCAGATCAGAAAGTAAAGAATGGCTTTGATTCACGGACATGCCAATCCTTTTTTAGGGTATGTATGGCTTTGATGTAAATTAAAACATAAACATTCTTCATATTTAAAATTATGAAGCACACAACAATAATTTAAAACAGTCTGTGTATTTGGGTATATTAAAAAGTTTACCCAGCTTGGTTAAGTTTCTATTTTGCAGATGGAAAGTTGAATTATTCTTGTGTTTTTGCATTTCATGCATAATAATGTAGGGCAAAGTCTCCTGAGGTAAACAGCCCAGTCTTCCTGCCCAAGCACAGCTCCAGTAGTTCCACTTGACTAGACTTTCAGAGGAGCCCAAGGAGGTCAGACCCTCTCCATTGACACTAATGGACCGTTTTATGCAAAACTGTTCATTTTCCGGAAGGGAACATGTCTGACTGGTGGAGTGATTCACAAAAATCACTTCATTAAGTGCATCCCCTTCATGCATGGCCTTATTCCCTTTAGAGAAGTAGAAACTGTGCGTGGTTACCCCAGGAAGGGAAAACTCCTCTCCACACTGTGAATCCA
Organism: Elephantulus edwardii; assembly: GCF_000299155.1. Lineage (NCBI taxonomy): Eukaryota > Metazoa > Chordata > Mammalia > Macroscelidea > Macroscelididae > Elephantulus > Elephantulus edwardii. The sequence continues at coordinate 6,168,821 of NW_006399789.1, read as the reverse complement.
ACCACAATCTAACCATTTCCTGCACTCAGACAATGCTGTTCTGCTAATTCTAGTGACCCATGTGCTATTGCAAACTTTGTGACTCCAGCTAGCCCTGGGGCTCCTATTTCTACACAACTAAGCACCAAGCCCACAGGATAGCTCTTAAGAGTTCCCGATCACCACAAAATCCTGGTATAATTCTTTCCCCCTAAAGGGAATATAATTCTTTCTCTATAAAGGAGCTCTGGGGACACAAAAGTTAAGAGTCCAGCTGCTGAAATGTCAGCAATTTGACCAGTCTATAGAAGAAGGCCTGGTGATTTGCTTCCGTAAAAATGACAAACTAGAAAACCTATCAGGCAGTTCCACCCTGTCCTTTAGATTATTAGGAGTTGAAACCAATTCCATGGTCCACAATGGCACAATTCTCCTTAACACAGCAAACTATGCTCTCAGGACAGTTCTAGTCAGTGGGCCCCATGCTGGACTCGCCGACAGGCCTTTGAGAACTCCATTATCTGTTAACCAACACATGCAAGGGGCTCAGATTTGTACTCCTGAAAGAACACTTGCTCCCAGAAAAAGTCTACAACAGAATTGTAAGCCCCCAAACATGAAAGGTGCTAAATTTAAGCAGAGACTGTACCTCGTGTGGTTTAGAAGACAGAAGTGAAGCAAGAGGATGAGAAGCTGAGAATCAAGCACAGTGAGAAATCTGGGAGATTATGCTGACAGCCATCTAAACTCACTGACACTTTAGAAGCCTGAGTTACCTTTACTTTTGGACCACATGATTCTCCCAAAGTTGCCTTGCTTAGTGGAAGAAAGTGCCCTTGGCTATAAAGTGCCTCAGACCCTCATCCCTCTGAATGGTGTTTTGCTTTCTCTAATCAGAGCATCTCTACTCAGACTGCTTTTCATCTTCTGTATTGGGTTTGGTGATATTAGACCTCATTTGATGTTTAAGAGTCTAAATCATCAGAACTTTTAAAATACGAAAACCAAGTTCTTTGCCTTTAAGGGGGCAATGACCAGCAGCCTGTCAAAGGTCTGTTTTGCTGTGATTTGCAAGCCCAGGACTGCTCAGAGCTCAGCTGCACCAGGCTCATTTCCATAAGCATCATGTGGTGTTACAGAAACCACATTTTGCCAAGCTGTCAACTGTACAGCCTTCTCTTTGCTAAACAGACTCCCATTAAAACTGTCTGCACAATTTGTCAGTTAAATGAGGTACAAGAGGGACGCTCTATTTGCCCCTAATTAGCTGTGCAGACTACCTTTGTCTGTTTGATTAAGCATTCACATTATCAATTTTGTTTAATCTGATTCATTTCACACACCTCCCCTGGGACTCAGCCCATACGGTTAACTAATCTCTGATATCATCTTTCATATCAGGCAGCTATCATCTCCCCCAGAATACATTCTACCCACAGGCACCATGATCATCAAGCTCAATAGAGGGGAGTTGGTCTGGTGAAGGGCAGAAATTTAGAATTGAAATTGGAGCTCAGCTCTGATATGCTTAACTTAATGCATAAAGTAAATTCTTTCTGTCGTAGGTTTTTAGTAATTTGTTATTGTTGTTATATACCATCGAGTCAACTCTGACTCATAGCAACCCTAAGCACAACAGCTCTGAACCTGCTCCATCCTGAGCCAATTTCATAATCTCTGACACACCTACCCCTGTTACTTCAGTCTCTAAGTAAATATATCTCATCCAGTGTCTTTCATTTTTGCGCTGTCCCTCCACCCTCCCAAGCATGATGCCCCTCTCCAAGGAGTAGTCCCTCCTTGCAACATGTCCAAAGTACGTCAGATGGAACTTCAAAATCCTTGCTTCTAAGGAGCAGCCTGGTTTTGCCTTCTCTAGGACAAACCTGTTTGTTTTTCTAGCAGTCCATGGTAATAGCAATACTCTTCTCCAGCACCACAACCCAAAGGAATAGCTTTTTGTTTTTTTTTCTATCATCCTTTGTCCTTGTCCAGCTCTCTGATGTATAGAAGTAATTGTGAAGACCTTAGATTTTATACTGTCATCATTGCTCTTCAATACTCTGGAGAGGTCCCTGACAGCAGACTTTTCCCATGTAATTCATCTTTTGATTTCCTGGCTGCTGGTACCAAGAGTGTTGATTGTGAAGCCAAGCAAGCTGTAATTATTAACAATTTCAATATCTTCTCTATCTATCATGGTGCTGCCAATTGTTCAGTGGTGCAAATCTTTGTTTTCTTGATATTGAAGTTCAGTCCACATTGAAGGCTGCAGTCATTGACCTTCTGCAGCAAGCGCTTCAGGTCCTTCTCAGTTTCAGCAAGCAAGATTGTGTCATCTGCATAACATGGATTGTTAATGAGTCTTTCCTACCAGTTCTGATGCCATATTCCTCCTTTAAAAGCCCAGACTCCTGGATAATCTGTTCTGCATATAGATTGAAAAGGTATGGAGATAGGACACATCCCTGGCATATACCCTTCCCAATTTTGAACCAAGCAGCGTTTCCTTGTTCTATTCTGACAACTGCTCCTAGTCCAAATATAGGTTACAGTAAGCACGATCAAATGTTTTGGGATTCCCATTCTTCTCAGAGTTAGTCACAGTTTGTTGTGATCCACACAGTCAAATGCCTTTGCATAGTCAATCACATTTAGTACTGCTACATAGTAGAAGGGGAGATCGGGTGGCTTGGTAAGGAATTGCACTGCCAACTCAAAGGTGCATGGGTTTGTATTCACCAGATGCTCTAAGGGAGAAAGATGGGCAATCTCCTCCCATGGAATTTTATTGCCTATGAAAAGTCACTGGAGAGTCAGCTTTAGGTTGGTTCCCACTCAGTGGTACACAACAATAACAACATAAAGGAGAAACACCGCAGGTGGATGCTTTTAAGAAACAAATTTACTTTTGCACAGTTTAGGTGGCTCCGAGTCTGAATGAAGGATGCTGGTGTGAGCAGAAGTCTTTCTGCCTGCCAGCTCTGGGTGAAGAGTCTTGTCCTTTCTGAGCTTCTCCTCTTGGGCGATCTGCATATGTCTCATAATCTCTTTTCCCTAGTCTTTGCTTTTTTTTGCTTGTTTGTTTAATCTCTCTTGTATCTCAAAAGAGATTGACTCAAAACACACACTATACTAATCCTATCTCATTGGCATAACAAAGTCAATTCATTTCCAAATGGGATTATAAACACAGAAACAGAGGTTCACATTTATAACACATATTTTGAGGAATCCAGCCCAATCTATAGGGAACTCTGGTGGCTAAATGGCAAGGTGTTAAGTTACAAACTCAAAGGCAGATGATTTGAATCCACCAGCTGCTCCAATGGAGAAAGATGGAAATCCTTTGTGCAATTTACTATGTTTGAAAACTCACTGGAGGGTCAGCTATGAGTGGGTTAGGACGGGGCAGTACATAACAATGCAAACCATAATTCCTATTTAGTGCCGTCTAATATGCTCACTGTTGCTATGGCCCAGTTGCCAGAGAGAGCATGGTGCTGTTTGGGCAGGTGTTGTGGCAGTTTTAGGACACGAAGGACTAAATTATGTGTCAAATGCATTAATGGTTGGCTACCCAATGCGGACAGAGGGTGGGGTGGAGCTCCCCGATTAAAACAAGCTTGGAAGGAGGAGTGGCATCCACTTCCATAATAGCTTGCCTCCTGAAACCCTGTGAACCTGGAGAGAGGATGAAAGGCACCCAAGCATCGAGGACTCTCCTTCATAGGGTCGCTCTGAGTCGCCTGGGACTCAACGGCACTTAACAACAACAACAACAACAACAACAACAACAACAACAACATGCTCACTAATCCCTTGAGAAAAAGATGGGCAATCTCCTGTCATGCTATTTACAGCTCTGAAAACCTATCAGAGGGTTAACTGTGGCTTCAACTTCATAGCACAGAACAAGAACAATGACACTGATTCTTCATTCTCACTGTTATTGAGGTAATCCTGACTCATGACAATTTCCTTCAGGTTTTTGAGGCTTCAAATATTTATGAGAGGAAACTATGTATATTTTTCCTATGGAGTGACGAATGGATTTGAATTGGCAATTTTTCATTTAGGAGTCTAACACATAATGCACTGTACTTTAAGGGACTTAATTTTACTTGAATCCACAATCAACGGGCATTGAAGCAGCAGTCAAGAAATTAAACTATGTACTACAGTGGGAAAATATGCTGCTAAGGACCTCTCGAAAGTACTAAAGAGCAAGGGTGTCACTTTATGGACTAAGGTACACCTAATCCATGTCACAGCATTTTTTTTTTAAATTTCTTATTGGTTTATATAGATTGTGTTTCACACTTTCCTTCATTTATATTATATTTCATACAATCATTCCCATTCATTGATTTTATATAAAATTAAGCACATTGAATTATGCCCAGCCCCATCTTTTCAGATATCCACTGAGTCTTTCCCAATTCCTTTACCTCTTCCCTCAGCCCATCAAATTATATGATACTGTGATTTCCTTCTGCCCACCAGCACCCCTCTGCTCCCACGCCATCCCCCCTTGGGTTCCCATACATGTTTTACTTTTCTTTCTATTTTTATAATAATGGTCTTTTGAAGTATTTGTCATTATGAGACTGAGTTAGCTTACTCCTCATAATGCCCTCTATGTAATGCTCTCCAGTCTTTCCCAAGTTAGACAGTATTTTTCAAAATCGTTGCTCCTGGGTGCTGCATAGTATTCCATCATGTGAATGTACCACAATTTCTCAATTCATTCAATTGTGGTTGGGCACTTGGTCTGGTTCCATGTTCTTATAATGGTAAATAACGCTACTATGAACATTGGTGTCTCCATTTGTGTATCAGTTCTCATTTTCTCAGGCTATATTCCTAGCAGTGGAATAGCTGGGTCGTATGGAATGTCTATGTTCAGCTTTTTGAGGAAACGCCAACTTGCCATACAGAATGGTTGTACCATTTTACAATTCCACCAACAGTGGATGTTATACTTCCACCAGCAGTGGATGAGAGTTGAAATCTTCCCACATCCTGTCCAACATTTATTGCTTACTTACTATCCTGTTAAATTTTGCCATTGGTACTGGGGTGAGATAGTATCTCATTATACTTTTGATTTGTATATTTTTTATTCCCAGTAATTTTGATCATTTCTTCATGTGTCTATGGTCAATCAAATGTCTTCCTCTGTGAAAAGTCTTTCCCTGTCTTTTGCCCATTTTAAAATTGTGTTATCACTTCTTTCTTATGGAGGCCCTATAGTATTCTGTAAACTTTTGGTATGAGATCCTTGTCTGAGATGATATCACCAAATGGGTTTTTCCCCCCAGTCAGTAGACACTCTGTTGGGAAACGTTTTTGATTCACATAGGGATTTAATTCTTAGAAGGTCCCATTCATCAATTTTATTATCTTCTGGTTATACATTTCTGGTTTTCTTTGTCAACATTTTTATACCACAGTCTAGGCCTTCTAAGTTTGTTCATATTTTGTTTCTTATGATAGTTATGGTTTTGGGCTTCGCCCTTAGGTCTCTGATCCACCTTGTGCT
>NW_006399789.1:6159928-6162527 GCF_000299155.1 Elephantulus edwardii | reverse complement strand
TGCCAATTGGTCCAGTGCTGAGAATCTTTGTCTTCTTGACATTGAGCCTCAGTCCATACTGAAGGCTGCAGTCCTTGACCCTCCGCAGCAAGTGCATGAGGTCCTCTTCAGTTTCAGCAAGCAGGATTGTGTCATCTGCATAACGCAGATTGTCTCGTTGGTCTATGGGCTGGTCATTTTCCCAGTACTAAGCTGTGGTTTTGGAGAAGAATATTGAATATACCATGGACTTCTAAGAAAACAAACAGGTTTGTCCTGGAGAGAGTGAAGCCAGGCTGCTCCTTGGAGGCAAGGATTCTGAAGCTTCTTCTGACATACTTTGGACATGTTGTAAGGAGGGACCAGTCCTTGGAGAGGGACATCATGCTTGGGATGGTGAAGGGACTGCATAGAAGAGGAAGACCCTCAATGAGATCGACTGATTCCATCACTGGGGTAATAGGGATGGGTGTTTCCGGAGGCATGTTGTTTAGGAAATGAATGCCAATACACACACATAAATATATGAGATGGATTGATTCAGGACTGAGGTAATAATGGAGGCAGATGTGTTGGAGATGGTGAGATTGTCACAGGATAGGGCAGAGTTTAGGGCTGTTGTACATAAGGTCACTATGAGTTGCAAGGGACTCGACGGCTCATAACAACATCAACATGCTGTTTTGGTTAGTAGTTTTTGAGATCAGGGAGTGCTACGCCTCTCACTTCATCTATGTTTTTCAGAAGTGCTTTGCTTATTTGAAGTTTCTTGCCCCTCCAAATAAACTTGACAGTTACAATTTGGTATCTGTATTGAGATTGCATTAAACATGTAGATTGCTTTTAATAGGATAAATTGCAGTATTTTAATTCCTTCATATGGATGTGAAAACTATAGTATGAATAAAGAAGGTCAAAGAATATTTAGTGTCTTTAAATTGTGGTATTGGTGAAAAGTGTGGAGAGTGGACTGCCCAAAGAAAAACCAGTTCTACTTGGAAGCAGCAAAGCTGAAATGGTCCTTAGATGCAAGGATGGTGAGATTTTTCTCTCTGTTCTTTGGGCGTGTTGTGAGGATGGGCCAATTCCTGCAAGAAGACATTATACTTGGAAAAGTAGAAGGTCAGTGAAAAAAAGGAAGACCCTCAACAAGATAGAGTGACACCATGCCTGAGACAATGGGTTTAAGAACAGCAGAAAGTGTGGAAATCCTGCAAGATCAAGCAAGTTTCATTCTGTTTACAAAAGTTGTTATGAATTCAAGTAGACTTGATGGCACCATACAGTGATTTACTCTTTCAGGCAGTTTACATGTTGTCTGTGGACTATGTACGAGGGCCTGTAGTGGGAGCTGGGAGGGATATGGTATGGATAAGATAAAGTTCCTGCTCTCACATTGCTGATTGCCTCAGCTCTGAAGAGTACTGTAAAAACTTGACAGGAAGGAACTTAAGCCCAGAGGCCAATTCTCCTCCTATCTGCTAAGCATGGCCTGTTTGACTAGACTACCGTGCAACTCTCCAAGGAGGGCTTCTCTATCAGAGAAAGGCATAAAACCAAAGTAATGAAAACATAAAAATAAAGCAATCTCTCCTCCCTTGTCCAAGATGGGAAATTAGTTTTAAATTCAAAAAGGGGAGTTTTTAAGTATTAGAATCAGCAAATTACTTGAATTAACATAAGATTCCATTATATCCAATATGTATAATAGAAAGTATTACATAGTGAAATCAAACTAAATTATAATCAGTCTTTCATGGTTAGTATGTTAACAGTGAAAACTAATACTAATAGGTAACAATTGAAAACTTGAGGAAAAAAAGCTATCAACTTAATTTAGTAGAAATTCAAACTATCAAAATGAGCATAGACAGTACATATACAGGTATTCAATGCTTATGAAATTCTTGCATTCCTAGAAAATTATGCTTAAATTATCTTAGTGAATCACCCAATAATCTACTAAATATTTGTTGAATGTATAGGTAACATCCACAAACGTGTACTTTTCATTTATTGGTTGAAATGGCAAAAAGAAAAGGTAAGTTGAATAAAACAATTTTAACTGATGATTGTTTAGAGTGTATTTTGAGAACACTTAAAAACACCAAGTAGACTTCTCTTCCTAGATTTGATTTCTTCTCTTTGCTTTCTAGGTATTTACTTATGTGTTTTAATTTTAAATTTAGGCATTTTAAACTGTGTTATATCCTAATAAATAAGCTGACGGCTTTGCACATAAGACAATCACCAACTAAAATGCCAATCTTGTGACTCACTTGATTGTTCTTCATGGTATTAGGTTTCTGTGAATAAAGACTCTTTGGAAGGCTTACACCAGCCAAGAACATCTGGCTGACAATTTAATAAGATGTACTTTTCCCCCCAAGGAGGTCTATAAAATCTTTACTTAACATGGATCTTTTTCTACTTCACTTGTAATTTTAGCCGTAACTGGCAATTTAGGCATAATGTTTGGTAGAAAATTTAACTACTTTTTAATTTAATATATTCTATGTATTACAAAAATTTAAGAAGGTGAATAAATATAAATAGATCTTTCTAAATGTTATAATGATGACAATCAGTCTCTCATTTTCATGAATAAGGGTTTTTTATA
>NW_006399789.1:6156790-6159118 GCF_000299155.1 Elephantulus edwardii | reverse complement strand
GCTAGAGATTTTGAACATTTCTTCATGTGCTTATTGGCCATCTGAATGTCTTCTTTGGTGAAGCGTCTATTCATACCCTGTGCCCATTTTTCAATTGCATTGTTTATCTTGTTGAGTTGCTCAAGTATTTTATAAATTCTAGATATAAGTCCCTTAACTGACATGTCATTGCCAAATTCTTCTCAGTCTGTGGCTTCCCTTTTTACCCTGTTGGAGAAATTTTTGGATGTGCATAGGGATTTGATTCTTAGAAGGTCCCATTAATCTATTTTATCTTTTTCTGGTTGTAGATTTTTCAGGATACTTGGAAAACTGTTTATGTTGTGAATTAGGACTTCTAGAGTTCTTCCAAGATTTTCTTTAATGAAGTTTATAGTCATTGGTTTTAGTCCTAGGTCCATGATCTACCTAGAGTTGGTTTTTCTATATGGAGTGAGGTGTGATCTTGCTTGAGTCTTCTGCAGATTGTTGTCCAATTTTGCCAACACCATTTGTTAAAAAGGGTGTCATTTCCCCACTTAACTGTTTTCATCTCCTTGTCAAAAATCATTTGACCATAGGTAGATGGATTGATTTCCAGGTTCTCAATTCTATTCCATTGATCTATGTGTCTGTCATTGTACCAGTACCATGATGTTTTAACCACCGTGGCAGTGTAGTAGGGTTTGAAATCAGGTAGTAAGATGCCTCCTATCTTTTTTCTATCCTTTTGGAGTGCTTTGCTTATTCAGGGCTCCTTTCCATTCCAAATGAAACTAGAGATTGCCTTTTCCTTCTCATTGAAGAATGGGATAGGTGTTTGTATTGGGATTGCATTGAACGTGTAAATTGCCTTTGGTAGTATTGCCATTTTCACAATATTGAGTCTTCCTATTCATGAGCGAGAGATATTCTTCTACTTCACCAGGTCTCTTTTTGTTTCTTGTAGTAATGTTTTGTAATTTTCTTTACATAGATCTTTTATGCTTCTGGTTAGATTTGCTCCCAAGTATTTAATCTTGGATTAGCTATTGTGAAGGGTATTGTTTTTCTTAGTTCTGGCTCTGTATTCTCTTTGTCACTGTAGAGAAATCAAACTGATTTTCGTATGTTGGTCTTGTATACTGCTACTTTGCTGAATTGGTCAACTATGTCCAATAGTTTTTTAGGTGTACTATCATATCATCTGCATATAAAGCTAATTTTACCTCCTCTTTGCCAATTTGGATATCTCTTATTTCCTTCTCTTGTCTTATTGCTAATGCTAAGACTTCCAATACAATATTGAATAAGAGAGGTTATAGTGGGCATTCTTGCCTAGTTCTTGTTCTTAAAGGGAATGCCTTTAAACTCTCTCCATTGAGAATAATGTTGGCTCCTGGTTTTCATAAATATTTTTTGCTATGTTGAAGAAATTCCCCTCTAATCCTATTTGTTGAGTGTTTTAATCAGGAAAGGGTGTTGGATTTTGTACAAGGCATTTTCTGCGTCAATTGATAGGATCATGTGGTTCTTGTTCTTTGCTTTGTTAATGTGATTAATTACATTAATTGTTTTTCTTATGTTGAAACGTCCTTGCATACCTGTTATGAATCCCACTTGGTCATGGTTAATTATTTCTTTGGTGTATAAGGGATGGCGGAGGAGAGGAAGACCTTCAATGAGATGGATCGATTCTGTGACTGGAGTGGTGGGAATAAGTGCATTTGTGATGGCTAGGTTGGCACAGGATAGAACGGTGTTTAGAGCTCTTGTACATAGGGTTGCTATGAGTTGCAGGTGACTCGATGGCACATAACAACAACGAATACGTTTTATAATAGCTCTATATTCTGTTCAGGGAATTATTCTGACTCTAATTTCTTTGATTTGATGCTATTAAGTATTAATACTTATGCTCACTAGTTTTGCTTTGGCTTTATATCAATCAATTAGTATCTCTATATGTAGTCATATTAATTAAAAAGGGTATCAAGTTTCAGAGATGGTAGTTTTATTCTCTTTCATAGTGTTCTGTTTAAGAATTATAGTTAATTATGGGTAGATGCAAAAGCCTAAATTAACCAAGAAAAGGTAGTTTGTTGTTGTTTTTATGTCATTGAGTCGACTGTGAATCATAGCGACCTTATGAACAGTAGATCTGAACCTTAGCCTATCTATCCTGTGCCATTTGACCATCTCCAGAATCCTTGAGCCCATTGCTACCACCAAGATGTCAATACAGCTTTTTGTGAATCTTCCTCTTTATGTTAACCCTCTACTTCTCCAAGCATTATGTCCTTCTCCATGGACTGGTCCCTCCAAATAATATACCCAAAGAGTAAGACAGAGTTTCAGCATCCTTGCCTC
>NW_006399789.1:6152873-6156179 GCF_000299155.1 Elephantulus edwardii | reverse complement strand
CCTGTATCATTGTGAAGACAGTGTCTGTATGAGGGAGTCTTAACATTCTGTGTTTATTGTTGTTGTTGTTGTTAGGGACTGCCAAGTCAATTGAAACCCTATAAACCTTAACTTTCCCTATCCTCCTCCCTGTCCTCCATCTCAGTCTCTGATACACTCAAGGCCAATGTTACAGTCATGATGTCGCCCATCCTGTGGAGGGTCTTGGGTCTTCCTCTTTTCTCTGACCCTTCTCTTTGTCCAGTGTGATGTCTGTTCTCAAGGACTATCCCCTTTTAACAACATGGCTTAAGTATATGAGACCAAGTTTCACTGTCTTTGTCTCTAAAAAGCATTCTAGTTGCGCTTCCTTCAAGACAGACCTCTTTATTCTTTTGGCAACCAATAAAATATTCAGTACTCTTCTCTAACACTACAATTCAAAGGCATCAAGCTTTCTTCAGTCTTTCTTCTTCATTATCCAACTTTCAATTACATGAGAAGCAATTGAAAATACCATGACTTGGATCATGTATACCTTAGTCTTTAACGTGATATCATTGCTCCTTGGCACATTAATGAGATCCTTGACAACAGACTTTCCAAATGCAGCATGTCTTTTGATTTTTTTGATCACTCTGCCATGGATTGTGGACCTCAGCAAAGTGAAATCCTTCACAACTTCAGTCTTTTCTCCATCTATCATGAGGTTGCCTATTGGTCCAGTGGTTAAGATTTTTTTTATTTTCTTGAAATTGAAATGTAACTCATATTAAAGAAGATAGTCTTTAATTTTCAGCAGCAAGTGCTTCAAGTCCTCTTTCTTTTCAGCAACCAAGGTGTGTCATATGCATAACACAGGTTGATTATGTGTCTTCTTTCATCCCTGATGCCACATTCTTCTTCATAGAAATCACTTTTTCAAATTATTTTCTCAGCAGATAATTTTGTGTTTAAGAATCATAAAATTAGGAAAATTTTGTCTATGTCCTTATTTATGTGAATAGTGGACTAAACAGATTATTGACTAACTATTCTAAGCCCTAAATAAAAGGTGCACATTTTAGTCTTAGATAATCAATGGAGTATATTTATTAATGAGATCAGATAAATTATTCCTACAGTCAGGAGATCAGGAGACATATTGCACTAAGCAAACCCACTGTCAGAGTCTTCCAAAATATTTCAGAGCAATGATGTCAGCTTTAAGATTAAGGTGAACCTGATTTTGGCCATAGTTTTTCAATCACCTGCTATGCATCTGAAGGAGAATTGATGTCTTTTGAGTTGTGGTGCTAGAGAAGAGTATTGAATATCCTATGGGCCGCCAAAGAACAAACAGATATGTCTTAGGAAAAGTGCAACCAGAGTGCTCCTTGGAGGCAAAGATGACTTGAATACTCAATCTCTCATACTTTGGACATGTTGCTAGGAGAGATTGTTCCTTAGAGAGACATGTTTGGAAAGATGGAGGGTTAACAAAAGAAAAGAAGATCTCCAATGAGATGGATAGGTACAGTGACTGTTGTAATGGCCTGAAGTGTGTCAGAAATGATGAAGATGGCACAAGATAGACAGGGTTCGGGTCTGTTGTTCATAGGGTCACTGTGGGCCATACCTGACTCAATGGTATCTATCAACAAAAACAATAAAAATATATTTTAATCACTCACTGATTTCTTGATTATTGAATTATTTCTAAGAGAAATGGTATTTCCAAATTGTTATATATCTACAAAGGCATTTAAATACCTTTGTGCCTCTCTCAGTTTTAATCTTCTTCTAGATTAGTGTAAACCACCTAAATTTCCATATGAAATATCTTAAAAATCTATACTAATTTTAAGGTCAGCTTGTTTATTTCTACAGAAAAGGTATGTTGTTGTTGCTGTGAAGTGCCGCTGAGTCAAGTACGACCGATAGTTACTCTATGAACAACATATCTGAACCCTGTCTTATGCTGTGCTACTCTCATCCTTCCTGACACACTAGAGCTCATTGTGACAGTCACTGTGTCATTCCACCTAGGTGAAGGTCTTCTTCTCCATCACCAACTTTTCCAAGCATCATGTTCCTCTCCAAGGAATAGCCCTGCCTAGTAACATGCCTGAAGTATGTGAGGTGAAGTCTCATCATCTTTGCCTACAAAGAACACTCTAGCTGCACTTTCTTCAAGACATATTTGTTTGTTCTTTTGACAGTCTATGGGATGTTCAGTGCTATTTTCCAATGCCACAGCTCAAAGACATAAAATCTTCTGTCATTTTTATTCGTTGTCTGCCTCTCAGATGCATAGCAAGTGATCAGAAAGACCACAGCCTGAATCAGACACACCCTTGTCCTCAAACTAACATCATCCCTAACTACAGACTTTTCCAGTACAATTTATCTCCTTATTTCCTGACTGCTGGTACAAATGGTGTTGGATCCACAGATAAAAGTTAAGATAAAGTTGTTGACAGTTTCACTCTCTTCTCCATCTATCATGATGTTGCCTATGGGTCCAGTGGTAAGAATTTTTGTTTTCTTGACATTGAAATGAAATACATATTGAAGGCTTTATTTGTAGATCTCCTGTAACAAGTGCTTTAAGTCCTCCTCATTTTCAGCAAGCAAGACTGTGTCATGTGCATAATGCAGGTTATTAATGAGAATTCCTCCAATCTTCATGCCACATTCTCCTTCGTAGAGTCCAGCTTCTTGAATAATTTGTTCAGCATACAGATTGAATAGGTATGGAGAGAGAATACTCTCACATATCACCTTCTTAATTTTAAACGATATAGTGTTCCCTTGCTCTGTTTGCACAATAGCCTCTTGATCTAGGAATAGGTTTCACATTAGCAAAATTAAGTATTCTGGGATTCCCATTATTCTTAATGTTAGCCATAAGTTGTTATGACACCCACAGTTAAATGTCTTTGTATAGTCAATAAAGTGTAAGGAGACATTCTTCTGGTATTCTTTACTTTCAGCCAGGATCCATCTGATATCAGCAATGATATCCCTGGTGCCACAGCCTCTTCTAAATCCTGTTTGAACTAATGGCAGTTCCCTGTGTATGTAATGTTCTAGCCATTTTTTAATGATCTTCAGGAGTATTTTGCTTGCATGTGATAATAATGGTACTACTGTTCAATAGTTTCTACATTCTGTTGAAGCACCTTTCTGGGGGATGGGAACAAATATGGACCTCTTCTAGTCCATTGGCCAGAAAACTGTCTTCCAGATTTCCTGGCATAGAGTGGTGAGTACATCCGAAGCTGCTTCTCTTAATTGAGACAAGTCAGTTGGTAGCCTATCGATTCCTGGGGCCTTATTTTTGTC
>NW_006399789.1:6136591-6152023 GCF_000299155.1 Elephantulus edwardii | reverse complement strand
GGAAGAGAAGAGAGAAAATGAATGAGAATGAATGAGATTTTGAGGAAATAACACATACACAAGCTTGCAGGTCCCAAGTTCAAGTGTCAGACATCAGGGTAGTATCTTCTGACTCAAGTAGCTGTAGGGACTGATGAACCTAGAAGGTTTAATGGCAGGCTTCTGCAATGGAGGCTGACAAATTAAGATTGACAGGCAATATAGCTCAAAGAACTAGATGTTAGAAGCCAGAAACGTGGAGAGACAGCACAGAAGAGGAAGATTCCAGATGCGATGGACTGATACAGTGGCTGGAGCAAAGGGGGTAGGTGTGTCGAATCATTGAGACTGGCCCAGGATAGGGAAGGCTTCAGAGTGGCAGAACATAGGGTCGCTATGAGTTTCAGATAACTCAATGGCATATAACAACAACAGTGCACTAGATGCAGGATCCTGACTGAGCCAAAAGCAAAAAGACCTTCCCCAGATATCCATATACATTTTATTATTACCACATCCCCAAAGAAATGCCCTTTCAATTGGTTGGCTGCCCCATGGATGTGGTTACATTATATCAAATGTAGTCTGCAAGGGAAGGACTACATCATAACTGACAAATTAGAGAATTACAAGCAATTAAACTGACACACAACTTTGATCACACAGAGAGATGCTTGAAAGCAGTCATCATCTTTTAGTTCACTGTCTTTTACTTCTAAGAACTAAAGGAAACTATGTCTAACCAGCTAAAGGAAGGGAAGGAATGATGGCAATGTCTTATCAAATATAAAATATCAACAAAGACAATACTGATGGGTGGAGGGAGGGATGGGTAAAGGAAATGGGAAAGATCCACAGGGGAATCTGGAAAGATAATGTGGGCATAAACATTGATTAATTTTATAAAATATTATAAATAGAAATGATTATATTAAACACAACGTGAATGAAGGATAGTGTGAAACACAATGTATATGAACTTTTTAAGACAAGCAATATAATATAAACTTTTAAAAAATTTATTAAAATAGAAAACAAAGCATGTACCTTAGGGAGAGATAATTTACCTCTGAATAAACCAAGAACTCTGTTAAACTATCTTAGTGGAGTAAAGGGAAGAAAGAATCCTTCTGATGCCAATACATCCAGACATTAGAAGATGGTTATTCATTCTAAATAGACACAATAAATGATGGCAATTGTCTTCATATAGAACTCAATTATTGCTCATTTTACCTTTGATAGCATCTCTCTCCTCCTTGCTCTTGATACCTGTTGTTTGACACACAGACAAGTTACCCTGCTAGTTTCTTAACACTAGGAGAGAGTGGTTCAGGCATTCTGTGGTATGAAGTTATGGTATACATGCGTGGTCATGGTATACATTTTGACATAACATGTTGTCAGAGATGCTTATGGTGTTATATCTAAGACCAATTCCTTACTCTTGCTTTGAGGTCAGAGTTGTTGTGTACTGTTATGTCACAACCAACCCACAGCTGGCCTTACAGTGGGTTTTCAGAGGCAGTAAATCATACAACAGGATATTGCTTATTATCCTACTGAAGAGCAGCTGTTGGATTTGAACCATGTGCCTTTGGGATTGCAGCACAGTTTCCTAGCACCAGGGCTCCCACCAAGTCAGAGTTGCTGTTGTTATGTGCTGTTGAGTCGACTATGGCTCAGAGCAACCTTATGAACAATAGCTCTGAACCCTGCCCTATCCTAACTCAATCTCAGTCTCTGACACACCGGTCCGCATTAACGCAGTTACTGTGTCATTCAGTCTCATCCGGGGTCTTCTTTCCTGTATCTCCACTCTTCAAAGCATTATATCCTTCTCCAAGAGCTGGTCCTTCTTGGTAACATGCCAAAAATATGTGAGACAGAGTTTCAAAATCCTTGCCTCCAAGGAGCAGAATGGTTTCACCTTTCCCAGAAGAGACCTGTTTGTTCTCTTGGTAGTCCATGATATGTTGCATATTCATTTCCAACACCACGGCTCACAGGCATCGATTTCTTTTCTGTCGTCTTTAATCATTGTACAGCTTTCTGAAGCATAGCCAGTAACTGTGAAGATCATGGCCTGGATCAGGCACACCTTAATCTCTACCATGTTGTTAATTCAGTGATTTGTCAGAAGTTCTGCTTACACCCCTAATGTTAATGAAGTATCTTCATTTGTTTATTGAATTTTGTATTGTTTGAGGCATGTTTTTAAGTCTGTCCCAGTCTTTTAGTAATTACTCCTGCACAGAGCCATCCTAACTTCCAGTGACGGCTTTCTTGATTGCTCTTCCTCTGGTTTTCTCTGTTAAATTTTACTTACTCTCCTATTTTGATACTTGTACAAAGATTAAAGATCTTATTGTTCTCAACTAAGATCTCTATTATTTAAAAAAATATGCTTCACTACCATAATTCCAAGATATTAATTCTTTGGTTTTTCTTCCTTATTGTGCCTCCTTAGTGTTTATATGAGATATTTAAAAGTGCCATATTTTGGGTCAGGTTCACCTTAGTTCTCAAAGTAACATCTTTTAAATGCTTTAAAGAAGTCTTTTGCTGCAGATTGTCAAAACAATCTATGATTTCTTAACTGCTACTTCCATGTCACTTATCATATTGCTGTTGTCATGTGCCATCAAGTAGACTACAACTCACAGAAATCTGATGAACCTTGCCCTGTCCTGAGCCAGCTTCACCATTTCCAACATACTTGACCCCATTGCCACAGACACTGTGTCAATACATCTCATCCAAGGTCTTCCTTTCTTGCACTGACCTTCTACCTTTCCAAGTGTGACATCCTTTTCCAAGAACTTGACCCTTCTGGAAACATGCCCGAAGTATGTGAGGAAGAGTTTCAAATCCTTGACTCAAAGAAGCAACCTGATTTCATTCTCTCCAGGACAGACATGGACCTGTTTGTTGAGATCTGTTCGTTCAATGTCCAATACTCTTCTCCAGCGCCAACTCAAAGGCATCAGTTCTTCTGTCCTCCTTAGTCATTGTCCAGCTCTCAGATGCTTAGTAAGCCATTGAGAAGACCAAGACCTGGATGAGGTATACCTTAGTGTTTAGGTTGACATCATTGCTCTTTAGCACTTCGGAGAAGGCCTTGACAGTGCAATGTTTCTTTTGATTTCTTGACTTCTGGTGCCAAGGATGTTGATTATGTGTGTGTGTGTGTGTGTGTGTGTGTGTGTGTGTATACACACACACATACACACACACACATAATACACATTTCATTTGTTTATACATATACATATATATATATGTATGTATATGTATAAACAAATGAAATCGCTAACAACTTCAATTTTCTATCCATCTATCATCATACTGCCTACTTGGCCTGGTTGTAAGAAATTTTGCTTTCTTGATCTTGAGATACACTCTGTATTGAAGGCTGCAGTCCTTGACCTTCTGCCACAAATGTCTCAAGTCCTTTTCAGTTTCCATGAGCAAAGTTGTATCATCTGCATAACACAGGTTGCTGAAGAATCTTTCTCTAATCCTGATGCTACATCCTCCTCCATAAAATCCATCCTCCCAAATGATCTGTTCAACATATAGATTGAGAAGGTATGGAAAAAGGATATATCCTTGATGCACTTCTTTCTTGATTTTGAACCATGCAGTGTTTCCTTGCTGTGTTTGAACAATAGCTCCTTGTTCTAGGTATAGATTTTGCATGAACAGAATCAACTATTCTATGATTCCCATTCTTCTCAATGTTAGCCACAATTTATCATGATCCATGCAGTCAAATGCCTTCCTATAGTCATTTAAACACAAATAAGGATCCTTCTTGCACTCTCTGCTTTCACCCTAGATCCATCTGATATCAGCAATGATATCCCTAGTAGCATGGCCTCTTCTAAACCTAGCTTGCATTTCTGGCCAGTCTAGACATTTTGGGACATAGGGCTGCATCTGTATGTTGAAATATGTCAATTGTTATTCTATGAATTTCTGATGCAAAGGGACCTTATCTTAAGACCCCTTTAGTCATCGAGTAGGATTTAGAACATTTTCTTTAGGGACTGTGTTATGCTCTTGACCTTCATTTTCTCTGACACTATGTTCCCAAGTCTTGGTTCCCAAGGAACTTGTGATCTTATTGATCAAAAAGCCAAGTAAAATGAAATAGTTAACAACTTCAATCTTTTCACTGTTTATCATGATGTTCTTTATTGGTCTAGTTGTGAAGATTTTTGTTTTCTTTATATTCAAGGCTAGAGATATAATGATAGAATTTTGTACAATGATTTATTCATTTTATTCTTTTACGAGAAACATACACAACAATTATACACATAGACTTAACCTGATGGTACACAGAGGAAATCAGATTTACTAAGTCTATGGAAAGAATTGCTGGAAAAGCTCAATATCATCTGTTAAATCTAGGTCATGTGCTGATTTTGGAACAGACCATCAGCTACTCATATAGTTTAAACTAAAGCTAAAGAAAGGGAATCAAATCCACAAAACCCAAGATTTGTCCTTGTGTCTATCCCATCTGAATTTAAAAATCACCTCAGGATCAGGTTTGAGGCCTTGAACACTAATGAAAAAAGACCAGATAAGCTTTGGGAGGATAACAAGAATATCATTCAAGAAGAAAGCGAACGATAGAGACAAAAGAGAAAGAAAAGACCAAGTTGGATGTCAGTAGAGACTCTGAGTATTGCACTAGAGTGCCAAGAAGACAAAACAAAGGGAGAAATCAGGAAGTGTAGGAACTGAACAGAAGATTTTAAAGGACAGCTCGAGGAGATAAAGAGAAATAGTATAATGAAATGTTCAAAGAGATGGAGTCAGAAAACCAAAAGGGCCAAACTTTCTTGGCATTTTTAAGCTGAAGGAACTGAAAAACAAAGTCAAGCTTTGAGTTGTAATACTTAACGGTGCTATGGACAGAAAATTGAATGATCCAGGAAGTATTAAAAGAAGATAGAAGGAGTACATAGAGTCACTGTACCAAAAGGAATTGGCTGACATGGAAGAATTTCATGAAACTACGTATGATCAAGAGCCCAAGGTGATGAAAGAGGAAGTTCAAGTTGCCTTGACCAAAACAAGGCCCCAGAAGTTGATGGAATACCAATTGACATATTTCAACAAACAGATATTGCCCTGAATGTGCTCACCAAGTAGTACCAGGAAATCTGGAGGACAACTGCCTGGCGAACTGACTAGAAGAAATTAGTATTTATTCCCATTCCAAAAAAAGGGTGACTCAACAGAGTGTGGAAATTATCAAGCAAGCAAAAGACTGCCAAAGATTATCCAAAAATGATTGGAATAGTATATTGACAGAGAATTATCAGTAATACAGAATGGTTTTAGAAGAGGCTGTAGCACCAGAGACATTATCACCAATGCCAGATAGATCTTAGCTGAAAGCAGGGAGTACCAGAGGGAATGTCTATCTATGTTTCATTGACTATGCAAAGGCACTTGACTGTGTGGATCACAGCAAATTGTGGCTAACTTTGAGGAGAATGGGAATATCAGGACACTTGATTCTGGAGGGTGGACTTTTTTTGTTTTAGATTTTAATGAAAGTTTATAGAGAACTTGGATTTCCATTCATTCATTTTTGTACATTTTCCTCCCTTTCCACTGTCTGCCCAATTCACTTTTCTCATTAAAAAAAAATTCTTTTCATTCCTACCCCCTTTTACTATGCAGCTCTTATTCTGGACTGCTGTCATGCAAAAAATATCTAATCATATCTTCCTTTTAAGCAGTTCTTTCTTTTATCTGTTTCAATGAAGTGTACATTATTTATCCCCTCTTTTCTTAGTTTCCCCCCACCCCAATGTCAGTACTGTTCTGTAACAGTGGCATTATGCAGTATTTGTCCTTTTGTGACTGAGATATTTCACTCAGCATAATGTCCTCCAGGATCACCCATTTTGTATAATAAATATACCACAGCTTCTCTATCCATTTGTTTTTTGAACGAATTTGGGTTGATTCCATCCCTTTGCTATTGTGAACGAAGCAACAATAAGCATGGGTGTGCAAGAACACTTGACTCTGCAGGCTAGGCTAGACTTTTTGAGGAAGGATGTGACATCAGGATTGGAAGAAGACTTATCAGCAGCCTATGTCATGCAGACGGGACAACCTTGCTTGCCAAAACTGAGGATCTGAAGCATTTGCTGCAGAAGGTCAAAGACTGTAGTCTTCAATGTAGACTGAAGCGCAACATCAGAAAGCAAAGATTCTCAGCACTGGGCCAATTGGCAGCACCTTTATAGATGGAGAAGACATTGAGGTTGTTAACAACTTCAGCTTGCTTGCCTCCACAATCAAAACTCTCAGTACAAGCAGTCATGAAATCAAAAGATTAATTCCTCTGGAAAGAGCTGCTATCAGGGATCTTTCTGAAGTGTTAAAGAACAACAATGTCTGCCTGGAGACCAAGGTGTATTTGATTCAGGCCATGGTCTTCACAATTACTTGCTATGCATCAGAGAGCTAGACAAGGACTAGAGTTGACAGAAGAAGGATTTATGCGTTTGATTTGTGGTGCTAGAGAAGAGTATTGGACATATGATGGACCACCAAGAGAACAAACAGGTTTAGCCTGGAAAGGGCAAAACCAGGCTGCTTCTTGGAGGCAAGGATTTTGAAGCTCCATCTCATAGATTTAGGGCATGTGGCCAGGAAGGACTTGGGGAACGACATCATATCTGCAAGGGTGGAAGGACAGCACAAGAGAGGAAGACCCCAGATGAAATACATTAACACAGTAACTAGAGTAATAGGTGTAGGTGTATTAGAGACAGTGAGACTGGCTCAGGATAGGGCGAGGTCTACAGAGCTATTGTACATAGAATTGCTATGTGTTGCAGGCAACTTGATGGCACATAACAACAACAATCCCCACTGAAGGCTTATATAGTCACTGATATGCACATTAAGTACTTCAAGCCTTCTATATTTTTAGCAAGTAAGATTGTGTCAACTGTATATCACAGGATGTTTATGAGTTTTCTCCAATCCTAATGTTATCTTCTTTTTTCATATAGTCCAGTTTCTTGAATTATTTTCTTAATATACAAATTTAATAAGTGTGGTGAGAAGATACAACAACCCTGACAAAAATCCCTTTCTTAATTTTAAACCATGTATTATCCC
Organism: Elephantulus edwardii; assembly: GCF_000299155.1. Classification (NCBI taxonomy): domain Eukaryota; kingdom Metazoa; phylum Chordata; class Mammalia; order Macroscelidea; family Macroscelididae; genus Elephantulus; species Elephantulus edwardii. The sequence continues at coordinate 6,144,880 of NW_006399789.1, read as the reverse complement.
TTGCTTTAGAATAATAGCATCCTTCTTGGTCTATGCATAGATTACATGTGAGCACAATTAAGTGTTCTGGAATTTCCAGTCTTTGAAATGTTCTCAAAAATCTTTTCTGATCCACACAGTTGAATGTCTGTGACAAGTTAATAAAACACAAGCATACATCTTTCAGATAGTCTATGCTTTCAGCCAAGATCCATCTGATATCAGCAAGAAGTCATTCTAAGTCCTCTTCTAAATCCAGTTTAAATTTCTGGTAGCTCTCTGTTAATGTAATGCGACAACCATTTTAAATTACCATCATCCAAATTTAATGTATATATGGTATGAATAATATTTACTACTTTCTCATAAAGCCTTTTCTTTGTCAAGCGGACAAATATTAATCTCTTCTAGTCCTTGATCTAATGTTGTTTTTTGACTCCATCAAGCCAAAATGAACTCATAACTGACTTTTCAACAGGTTTTCAGAGGCAGTAAATGACGGGAAGTAGATAGCCCCGCCCTTGTTTCCCCTCAGAGGAGCTGGTAGATTAGAACTGCATGGCTTTGCGTTGGCAGCAAAACTCCTTACCACTAAGTCACTAGAGCTTCCAAAAAGGATTCCAGATTTCTTGGTGCATATGTAAGAATGCTTTCAGTTTTGCATTAATTTTTTTAAACACTTTCCATTTTCATTTCATTAGTTCCTGGAACCTGATTCTCCACAAAGCCTTCTGTCGTTCTTATTTAGACGTCTTCTTTCCGCATCTTGGTTCTTGATCACCTCTTGAAATGTTTGAATATCTGTTAGTTCTGTGATTTTGTGTATTCTTTCCATTTACCTGTGACACTTTGTTATTCTACTTTATTTTCTCTTCTTAATTCATTCTTTTAAATCCATTTCTCAACTCCTTTGCTTAATGATTTCTTCTATTAACTGTGACTACATTTGAGAACAAGTTTCAGAGTCTCTTTTAACATCCAGCTTTACTTTTCCTATCTTTCTTGTCTTGTTCATGATCTTTTCTTTCTTCTTGACCAACTTGTCTGGTCTTAGGTCATTAGTATTCCACATGTCAAGCATGTTCTTGAAATGAACTTTAAATTCAGATGGGATATACACAAGGTCATACTTTGATCTCATAAACTTACTTCGTTTTTCCTCAGTTCAAACTTTAACTTGCATCTGAATGAGTGGCCAGTCACTTTTAAAAGGCAATTGGATAGCCCTTTAAAAAGAGTTCTAAAATAAGACCTGTTCTGTGGATGTAAGTCTCTTTTTCAGTCCCAACAGAATGTGTTAAATGAACTCCTAAACAAATAGTCCATCATCAGAGAAGAAAACCATGTGTCTGCACTATATAAGAACTTTACCAAGGTATGTAAGATCATAGCCATGTATCAAACTTGTTAGGAGAAACCACCACTGAGCCCATGTACCACAACATGCTCCAGACATTCTAGTCTGGAGTCTAACGATAGACTAAATATATTGGACCCCTTCCGTCTTGGAGGGGTCCGTGATTTGTCCTCTCTGGAATAGATATTTAATATGGATATGCACTTCCCTTGCCTTTCCCCAAGGCTTCTGCCAGCAACGCCATCTGTGGGACTTAATAAATTGCCCTTTTCACCATCACTGTGTCTCACACAATATTGCTTCTGAACAAGAAAATCATCTTACAGAGAAAGGTAAAGGGGGAATGGCTAATGCCCATAGGATTTATTAGTAATGACACGTACCCCATTAGTAAGTAGCAGCTGGCTTTCCACACAGTGGAATGTCCTATTGAAGATTCAGTACTAGCGCCATCTGTGAGACAGTATTTAGCAAGGTTGAGGTATTCTCTTACATAGATCTCTGAGTGAACCAAGAATATACAGTGTCATTTTTTCACATAGTGAGAATTTATCAGTTATGATATTGTTGTAAAAGTGGGAGTGGTTTACTCACTATGAAAGCAAATTACTCACTCAAATTTTTGCAAACCATTCCCTATCTTTGGGTGTTGCTGGCTACTAATTCTTGTATGATAAAGAGGGAAAAAAATCCACTCAGAGTTGTTCCATTGAATTAGAAGTGAGTGTTTTAGATCTCTACACTATAAGATAAAAGATGAAAAGTCCTTTGGACAGCTGTGATAATCAATTCTGGCTTTCAAGAATATATATAATCATAATGCTCCAAGTCAAGAAATTAACAATATGAAGAACAAGATAAAAAAAAAAATCAAACATACAGAAACCTACTTTATTTGAAAATGACTCGGGAATAGAAGAAATAAAAAAAATTTAGAATCACATGGGAATGAAAACACACGTCAAAATCTTTGGGACACTACAAAAAGAAAGCTCCGAAGAAAATTTATATCAATAGATGAACACATTAAGAGGTAGAAAAGGCCAAGACAAAAAGAAAAATAGGAACAAAAGAAGCCCACATTTACCAGGAAAAAATGAGATAACAAAAATTAGAGATAAAGGAAACATAAAAACAAGAATTAACATAACTTGTGGTTGGTCCTTTGAAAAGAACGGCAAAATTTGCAAACCATTGATAAGACTGGCAAGGAAAAGAATTAGGAGAATAGCCAAAATAATAAAAGAAGTGGGCGATATTACAACAGATCCAAATAAGATAAAAAATTATGATGACAGGATATTATGAAAAATTTATCCCAACAAACAGGAAAAATTACAAGAAATGGATCAAGTTCTAGAAACACATTACTTACCTAAACCACCACAAACTGAGGTAGATAATTTGAACAGAACCACAACAAAAGAAGAAAATGAAGGTAATAAAACAAAAAATTCCTGCAACAATAGCAACAACAACAAAGCCTTGGTCTAGACAACATCACCATCGAATTTCACCATCCCTTCAGAAAGTTGAAATCAACTCAAGTTACTTCCAAACAGAGAAGAAGAAAAAAAAGATTATGCCAAAATTCACTCTATGAAACCAGGCTAACACTGACTGATCAAAGTCTGGCAAACAATATAATACTAAAAGACTTTATAGACCAATATCCACCATGAATAGAGACGCAAAAATTCTAAAAAAAAAAAAAATAGAAAGAAATTGTAACCAACAGAATTCAATAGCCTATAAAGAAAACAATAGATCATGATCAAGTATGCAGGATGGTTCAACATTAGAAAACCAGTATTAGTGTCGTTTACATTAATAAAGCAAAAGAAAAAGACCATTGCAATCAATGCAGAAAAGACAAACAATGAAATACAACTTTATTCCCTGAGCAATATTCTCAATAAATAATAGAAAGGAATTTCCTCAACAGAATGAAGGTCATATATACAAAATAAACAGCCAACTTTATTATCAATAGAAAGATAAAACATTTCCTTTGAGAATGGAAACAAAATAAAAATGTGTCGTTGCTTTTTGTCTCTTCACACATTAAAAATTTAATTGATGGGAGTGAAGAGACTTAGATGTTGATTTATGGTGATAGTCGTTTATGCTATTATGAGCCAGCATTAGTTGACTTTTAAAGCCTTTGTTAATTGTGCTGCGTACGCTAACGTGATTTTGTTGTAGTGTGTGATGACTTGATCAGGAGGCAAAAGAGAACAACCTGAAGGTGAAGGGACCGGTTAGGATGCCTAACAAGACTCTGAGAATCACTATAAGGAAGACTCTTTGTGGGGAAGGTTCCAAGACCTGAGATCATTTCCAGACGAGGATCCACAAGCGACTCATTGACTTGCACAGCCCTTCTGAGATTGTCAAGCAGATCACCTCCATCAGCAGTGAGCCTGGAGTAGAGGTTGAAGTCATCATTGCAGATGCCTAAATCAACTATTTTAATAAATTGACTATCTGTTGGTAAAAAAAAAATTGACTAAATCTTCACAAAGTTTATCTATTGCAATAGTTTGTTTCATCTAACATATTCCTAGTCAAACCTCTGAAAAAAAACCAAAAACTATGTTCCCAAATTTTATTGGTAGTTCCACTGGACTTAGCATCATATAGCAAAGTTGTTGAAGTTAGCAGAATGCTATAAGGTCACAGGTCACATCAAAGTGCAAAGATTATTCTTAATTAATTTTTGCCCCCAACTACTTTGACTCAACCATGTTATTGCTGTTATGTGACTTAGAGTTAAAATTGACTCACAGCTGATCCTCCAGTGGGTTTTCAGAGGCTATAAATTACATGAGAGATTTGAAAGGACACACTTTTTTCTTTCTTTTTTTTTTTACATTTCTCTCCCTCAGAGTTAGGGTCTTTGTCTTTTCCCCACGTATCTATATGGATTTTGTGGTTGCTTTGATCAGTAGAAAACAGTGGAAGTGAGAATATGCCAAATTCATCCCGAGCTCTTTAGGGAATAATGTCTTCTATTCTAGATTTCTCTGACCGCCTGCTGTTGGTGTCCTGGGGCTCCTTGTAAAAATTTCAACACCGCTGATGGGAAAAACATGGGATAAGTTCTTGACATTACCTGGAGTGGAAGAATGGTCCAGTTGAGCTCTACTTCCTAGCCTCATCTGCCAAGACTATAGAAGTTTCAGGGAGGCTACCACTGACCTTCCAGAATTGCCCAAATCTCAGGGACAGAAAAAGTGGTCACCTGAGTTTGGCCTAAATATCTGAGACATGAAATCTAGACATTTTTAGAAAGGAATGTTTTTAAGATTTTGAATTTTGGAATAGTTTGTCACATGTTGTTATTAAATTCCATCGAGTCAAATATTACCCATAGTGACTGTATGAACAATAAATCTTAACCTTGTCCTATCTTGCCACATCCTCATACTTCCTAACACACTAGTGCCCACTGCACCAGTCACTGTATCAATCCATCTGGTTCAAGTTCTTCCTTTCTTTCACTGACCTTCTGCCTTGCCAAGCAAGATGTATCTCAATAAGGAATAGTCTCTCCTAGCAACTTGCCCAAAGTATGGTATGGTAAATGACGTTTTATCTTTGCTTACAAAGGGCACTTTGGCTGTGCCTTATCCAAGACATACGTGTTTGTTCTTTTGACAGTCCTTCGGTTATTCAGTGCTTTTCTCCAAACCACAGTTTAAAGGCATCAATTCTTCTTATGTAATCCTTACTTATTCTCCATATCTCAGACATATTAGCAAGTGATTAGAAAGACCATGGCCTCAGTTGAACACACCTTAGTCTTCAAAATTACATCACTGCTCCTCGAGAATTTGGAGTGGTTCCTAACTGCGGTCTTACCGAGTGCAATATGTCTCCTAATGTCCTAACTGCTGGTACCAATGTTGTTGATTGTAGATCCAAATAAGATAAAGTTGTTGACAGTTTCAATCTTTTCTCCATCTATCATGATGTTGCCCATTGGTTCAGTGGCAAGAATTTTTTGTTTTCTTGAAGTTGAGATGCGATGCATATTGAAGGCTATCTTTCATCATCTTTAACAAGTGTTTGAAGTCCTTCTCACTTTCAGCAAGCAAGGTTGTATTCCCTCCACCAGAAGAAGATGGAGGTATATTTCAAGCAGTGAAATAGCTGGGTCATGTGGAATATCTGTGTTCAGCTTTTTGAGGAAGCGCCAAACTGTCTTCCAGAGTGGATGTGTCATTTTACAAGTCCAGCAGAGGTACAGAGACCTGTACACCAATGTTCATAGCAGCATCATTCACCATTGCAAGAAAATGGAAACAGCCCAGATGTCCAAGCACGATTGAATGGGTTGAGAATTTATGATACATTCACACAATGGAATACCATGCAGCAAGCAGGAACAATAATTTTGTAAATTACTACCTAACATCAGAGGGACTGGAGAGCATTATGCTGAGTGAACTATTCAGTCTCAAAAGGACAAATACTGTATAAAACCATTACTGTAGAATAAGTGTGAGGATCCAGGAAGGGGGGTGGGGGAAACTGAGGGGTGAGGATGGGCAAGTGTGGGCATTAATTATAGGGTTGCACAATTTGATGTGTGTGGGAAGGAAATGGGGACGATCAAACGGTAAATAAAACAGTATAAAATAAAAATTAAAACATACAGTCATACAGACAAAAAAAAAATGCTTTGCAACCCACAGAGTGAAAAGAGAACCAAGCTCTCTTTGTCATACAGTGAATAAATCCAGTTTTCTAAACCAAAGAAACATTTTTTAATAAACAACAATAACATAGATCTCCAAAGAGTTTACAGTCTCACTCCAGAGATGTAGGACTTGGGCTCTTTTGTGTTAATAAAACATTGACCTAGTTTCAAGGAAAAAAAAAAAGATGGTGAGAATACATAGAGTCACTGTACCAAAAAGAATTGACTGACACTGAAATATTTCAGGAACTATCATATGAACAAGAGCCAATGGTAATGCAGGAAGAAGTTGAAGCTCCACTGAAGGCATTAGCTGAGGCTCCAGGAATTGATGTGATACAGATTGACATATTTCAACTATAAGACGCAGCCCTAGAAGCACTCACCAGTCTATACCAGGAAATTTAGAGGATAGCTGTCTGGCTAATAGATTGGAAGAGATCCATGTTTGTTCCCATTCCCAAGAAAGGTGACCCAACAGAATGTGGAAACTATAGAACAATTGTCTTTAATATTACATGCAAACAAAAAAATGCTGAAGATTATTAAAAAAGTGGTTAAATCCCTTATTTTCAGAAACGGCCAGAAGTCTAAGCGGGATTTAAAAGAGGCAATGGCACCAAAGAGATTGCTGTCAAGTGATTCCTGACTGAAAGTAAAGAATATCAGAAGAATTTCTATTTATGCTTTATTGACTATGCAAAGGCATTTGACTTTGTAGATTATAACAAGTTATGGCTAACTCTGAAAATAATGGAAATCCAGAACAAGTAATTGTGCTTATGTGAAACTTAAACCTGGAAAGAGGCAGTTGTACAAAGAAAGAAGGAAAAATTGCATGGTCTAAAATTAAGAAAGCAGTGTGTAAGGGTTCTATCCTCTTTCCATACCTATTCAGTCTGTATACTGAGCAAATTATTTAAGGAGCTGGATTCTATGAAGAAGAATGTGGCATCAAGATCAGAGGAAGACTCATCAATAATCTGCTTTATGCATTTGTTGCATACTGCCAGATAATCTAGATAACCCACATGCCTGGGAAAACTGCAGTGAAAATGGTACTTTCATAAATTTGCTGTAATGTCTCCATCCTTTTATTCATCACTTTAGAGCAGTTGTGTGGTATGTTCTTTTGGTGGATACTTTAGCTTTAAGAATTGTTGCCCTAATTTAAGCCCCTATGTTAAAGATCTATGTTAATGACCTGAAAACAAAGGCTTATGTTCATTTGGCATTTCCATACTTAATGAAGTATAAATGGGTGATTATTTAAAAAGTTTTTTCAAATGGGTGATTTTTATTAATAATAATGTAAAGCACACATTTTCCTCTTGTTTTCTTACCATTTTGTCTACTAAGGAAAACATTCACATTCCTATGATTTGTAACTATTCAGACACACTTTTTTGGCACATTTTTTTTCAGAGATGAGGACAACTTTCCCATGTGGCTACCTTCCAAGCTTGGTCCACATCACGCCTACTGTGTGGAGTGGGTGAAGCTATTTGTGGATCTGTAAGGCATTTGAGATCCTCCTGGGTAGAATATGGCGCTCGAATTATAAGACTATTATCATTAACAATTGGCAGGAGTCTGCTCTCATTTCTCCTGGAGAGAGATCAGGGTTTGAAAGATGTTTCCCTTAATTGCTGCACTGACCTCACCTGACAGAGGCCTGCAATGGTGGAAAAGGAGCCTCCTCTTTTGTTTTAGAGATCCAAGCACCTCACCTTTCTTGAGTAGGAGGAGCACAGCCTAGCGTGGAAACATGAAATTCCTTTGCCAGACTAAATGATTCTGGCAATTGTTGACCATTACACAGAGTATTGTTTGAAAGGAAAAGAGGTACACTTAGGTCAGCTTCATTTCATCAGCTTCATTAATCAATGCAACTACCCCAAATATTCAGACACAATGTCTACGATCTATGTAGGGTTAGAAATATATAAAGGGAGCTCTAGTGGCTTAGAAGGTAAGGAGTTGTTTGAATCCTCTAACTGCTGCATGGAAAAAGATGGGCAGTATCTCCTTCCGTGTGATTTACAGCCTCCAACAATCTGAAAACTGAAGGGTCAGCTTGGGTTAATTGCAATCCAATGTCACTTAGCAACAACAGCAGAGCCTCTATGTTAGGTTTTAGTTGTTGTTGTTGTTGTTATGTGCCGTCGAGTCACTTGCGACTCTTAGCAACCCTATGTACAACAGCCCTATACTCTGCTCTGTCCTGTACCAATTGCATTGTCTCTGA
>NW_006399789.1:6124771-6135816 GCF_000299155.1 Elephantulus edwardii | reverse complement strand
TAGTAAAATAATAACACTATCCATGCGCAATGAGATGATAAGCTGCCCAGTCCAGCTCCACCCTCATGATAGACTAATTGTGGATCCACAGGACTTTCATTACTGATTTATAGAAATGGACTTGTCAGCTTTCCCCCCTCTTTTCTTTTGGCTAGTCTATCTAGACTTGAAGCCCCACGGAAACTTGTTCAGTATCATGTTGCAGTTGTTGGGTTCTGCTGAGGTGACCATGACCCACAGCAGCCCTATGGCCAACAGATAGGATCTTTGTCCTACACTACACCACCCTTACAACTCTTTAGTCTACTTTATTCAGTATCAAAGCAACACATAATACATGGCAGACAGACAGATGGTGGCTGTGTATGAGGTCTACTGGCCAGAAATTGAACTCCAATTTCACATACTGATGGTGAAAATTCTACCACTGAATTTTTATTTACTTCATCTTAACAGCGATCCTATCAACTGTGGACAAAATGCAAAGGACATGTTACACGTGGGGAAATCTGTTATCAAGAACCTTTGTAGCTCGCTCAAAGAGCAAATATGCCAGTTTAAAGACCAAGACTGAGGTGCCTAAAACTTGATCCAAGGCATTGTATTTTCCATTGTTTGGTATTCATCTGAAAGTCTGACAATGAATAAAGAAGACTAAAGAAGAATGAATGTCTTTGAACTGTGGTATTAGTGAAGAGTATTAAATAAACTACTTAATGGTAAGGAGTTATGCTACTCACCTAAAGGTACACGGTACCAACTCACAGCTGCTCCTCAAGAGAAAGATAGGCAAGCTCCCTCAGTGCCATTTACTGCCCCTGAAAACCTGATGGAGGGTCCCTCAATATCAGTTGGTTCTGATTTGACAGTACAAAACAAGAACAAACAAAACTTTACTTCACGTGCTTTGAGCATGTTGTCAGGAGAGGTCAGGCCTTGGAAACTGACATCATGCTGGGAAAGGTGGAGGGTCAGACAAAGAGAAGTGGTCCCTCGATGAGCTGAGGTGATATGGTGACAACAATGAGCTTAATGTATGTGAGAGGGTGAGAACGATGCAGCACAGGGAGCGGTTCCACTCTGTTGTTCACTGGGCCTCAGTCAATTGTATTCAACTGGACAACACCTAAAAACAATGACAGCAATCAATTATAAAGTGTTATACATGAAATAGAAGTAAAAACTGAGACTGAGACAGATTTAGTAACCTGCCCAAAATAACCAGAGTGCTGTAATTGTTGTTAAATAAAAGCAAGTCAGAACTGACCCATAGCTGACTTTCCCATGGGTTTTCAGAGGCAGTAAGTTGCACAGGAGGAAATTGTCCATTTTCTTCCACAGAGCAGCTGGAGGATTTGAACTATGTGCCTTCAGGTTGGCAGCATAGCTCCTTACCACTAGACCACCAAAGCTCCCCTCACGAGGGTGAGAAATGGCCTAAGTAGAATGCATCCATTTTTTCTCTCTATATCTAGACACTAAGTTGATAATACATGTTTTGTTGTTGTTATATGCCATCAAGACACCTCCAACCCATAGTGACCCTATGTACAGCAGTTCCAAACCCTGCCCTGTCTTGAGCCAGTCTTGCTAATTTTGACATACCCCATTGCCCTAGTTACTGTATCAGTCCATCTCATCTGGGGTCTTCCTCTCCTACACTGTCCCTCCATCTTTCCAAGCATGATGTCCTTCTCTAAGGACCAGTCTCTCCTGGCCATGTGCCCAAAGGAGCTTCAAAATCCTAGCCTCCAAGAAGAAATTTGGCTTCACCCTCTCCAAGACAGACTTATCTGTTTTCTTGGTGGTCCATGATATGTTCAAGACTCTTCTGCAACATCACAATTTTAAGGTATTTATTCTACTTCTGTCATCCTTAGTCATTGTCGAGCTCTCTGATGAGTAGTAAGCAATTGTGAAGACCATGGCTTGGATTAGGTACGCCTTAGTCTCTAGATTGACATCATTACTTTTCAGTACTCTGGAAAGGTCCCTGACAGCAGATTTTATCAATGAAATTAGGGGTTTTTTTTTTATTTCCTGACTGCTGGCGCCAAGAGTGTTGATTATGGAACCAAACAAGCTGTAATTGTTAACAACTTCAGTCACTTCTCTGTCTATCATGATGCTGCAAATTGGCCCACTGGTGAGAATCTTTGTCTTCTTGATGCTGAACTTCAATCAATATTGAAGACTACAGTCCTTGACCTTCTGCAGCAAGTATGCCAGGTCGTCCTCAGTTTTAGCAAGCAAGGTTGTATCATCTACATAATGTAGGCTGTTGATGAGTCTTCCTCCAATCATGATGCTGCATTCCTCCTCATAAAGCCCCACTTCCCGAATGATGTTTTATGCAGACAGGTTGAAAAAGGATGGAGACAGGATGCATCCCTGATGTACTTCTTTCCAAATTTTGAACCATGCAGTGTCTCCCTGCTCTGTTCTGAGGACTGCTTCCTGGCCCAAGTACAGGTTTGACATAAGAACAATCAAGTGTCTGGGATTCCCATTTTCTTCAAGGTTAGCCATAATTTGTTATGATCCACACAATCAAATTTCATTGCGTAGTCAATAAAACACAAATACACATTTCCCTCGTACTCTTTGCTTTCTGCCAATATCCACCTGACATTGGCAATAAAATCTCTAGTGTCATAATCTGCTCTAAATCTAGCTTGTATTTCTGGAAATTCTGTCAATGTACTGCTTCAGTTGTTTCTGGATAATCTTCAGCAGGATTTTGCTAGTGTGTGCTATTAGTGATATTGTTCGATAATTTCCACACTCTGTAAGGTCACATTTTTTTTTTTGGACTGAGAATAAATATGGAAGTAAATAATTACTAGAAATGTAAAAGGACTGGAGAAAAGTATTTTGCTTCTGTGAGAATTCTAACATGATTATTTGCTAGTGAGATGAGAGGTAGTGGTTTAATGCTGAAATATTGTTCTTAGGTGCTGCCAAGTACAATTCATAGTGACCCTGTGAATAAATGATCTGAACATTTTCCTTTCCTGTTCCATCCTCATCATTTCTGACACACTTGAGCTCATTGCTTCAGTCACTGTGTGAATCCATCTGATTGAGGGTCTTCCTCTTCCTCATTGACCCTCCATCTTTCTAAGAATGATATTCCTCTCCAAGGAATAGCCTTTCTAGAAACATGTCCAAAGTCTGTGAGACAAAACTTTATCTCCTTTATCTCTAAAGAACATTCTGGTTCCACTTTCTCCAAGATCTATTTGTTCTTTTGATAGTCTATGGGAAATTCATTGCTCTTCTCAACATCGTACCTCAAAGGTATAGCACTCGGAACAGCAAGTGATTGAAAATACCATGGCCTGAATCAGGAACACCTTAGTCCTCAAACTGAAATCATTGTTCCTCAATAATTTGGAGAGTTTCTTGATCATGGACTTGTCCAAAGCCATATGTCTCCTCATCTCCTGACCTCCTGACTGCTGGTACCAAGGATGTTGATTGCTACTTCAAGTAAGATGAAGCTGTTATAATGCTGAAATACATATACTTAAAACAGTACAAAAATACCGAGCAGTAAAGAATAGAATACACAACTAGTAGAGCACTTACCCTCTCTGAGATTGTTTAAAGTGCTTATATATTGACTCATTTTTATCCTCCACCATGATTACATGCAGTAGATAGTATTATCACCTCCATTTTACCAGTGAGGAAGGATTAAGCAATTCTCCCAAGTTTACCCAGCAAGCAAGTGCTGAAGCCAGGTTTTTCATCTGAACCCTGGCTCCTGGGTCTATCGATTTCACCTCAAAATAATAGCTGATGCTTTACTCTAGGTTGTTTCACTTTCTGATGTTGTGACCTCCCAGAGCCATATTTCCATATTTATACAATGGAGACCAGGATGCCTCGTTTCTGAAATTGCTCAAAGGATTAACGATATGAAGCATACAAGGCACCAGCACAATGCCTGGCCCGTGATAGGTTCCCAACAAATGCTACTTCCTTCCGAATTCTTGGCTGTTTCCCTGCTTCCGTCTCCCTCTCCTGTGTTTTATGTCCTCCTCTCTCACCTGCTCCCCTGTGAGTTCATTAGTGGCAGCCTCATGTGCCTGTGGGCTGCTCCATCCACAAAGGCAGTGGGGCTGGCACCCTGCCTTCCTGCCAGGGGCAGAGCTAAGGGCAGCAAGGACGGGTGCTGTGGAAACTACCACTCTCATTCCAAGCTTCCCATCATCCAGGGCAAGATCGCCAAAGGTCATCGAAATGAAGTCTGACTGAGGTAGCCAAGGGGTAAGAACATATCCTTTGCCCTAAATAACACAAGGAGCCCAATGGTAAGAGCATGTGAGCCCCCACAGAGAACACTGGTACCAGAACTGGGGCTGCATCCAAGGCCCTCTCTTTGGTGACAACACCATTGTCATAAAGTCTGTGTATGAATTTCATCTGCATTCAGCCCATACAACCAGAGCTGAGGAAACATCAGCTGGGCTGGCACAGGCCTTATTTCTTTCATATCCCCCTTGTCAACAGTTTGAAAGTGAGATGGCTAATTTTGTGCCTGACAAGAAAGGACGGATCATTTTCTCAGATGCTGTTATCAGCAGAGTCAGAGCTGGTACACTCTCTGAGGGAGTCCCTGAACCACAGGTTACTGGCAGTCAGACAAACACTCGCTGACAGCCATTTGTGACCAACTATGAAACACCATCTGCTGTGGTTGGGGGAGGAATGGCTCCAGCAAGTGAGAACCATTGTGGACGCGTTGCCTCGTGTTACCTCAGGGTGGCCTTCACACAGCCCTGAAGAAAACCTCCAGTCTCTATTTCTGTCTAGTACATACCATAATGATTCAAATGTATATACCTCACAAAACTTTGGTGCTTTTCTAGAAGTGAACAGCTTTGCATCCTTTTCTTTATCAAAGTGCAAACTAGAAATAACCAAACCTCGCAAAACAATATTTTTAAGTACATACAGTCTAGGGCTGAATAATGTTCCTTCGGGGTTTGGGACAAATTATACACGAACGTCACTCAAAGGACAAAGAAAACTGGACTCAAAATTTTGGAATTTTAGTTGGAGATATGAAAAATCTGCATTATTCCTACATATTTTCTGACTGACATCTCTGGAGACAGTTCTACTTTACAATTCAAAATGTAAGTCAGGAAATAGACCATTATTTATCACAAGTGATGGAAACATTATTCAGAAGCAAAAGACCCTTCCTTCATTAATAAGGAGGAAAGGTTTCAGGCCCTTAAGACACTTAAGAAGAGGGACATTTTCTTGCTCATTAACTTTAATAGGGCCCACAGCCGAAGGCATATGCCAACACTGAGCCTCTCTGGTCAGAAGGCTGGGTTTTGATTTTTAGGAGTCATAATAGCCCTGTGCTTCATGATTAAGTAATGAGAGCTGACATCAAAGTATTTGGAATTCAGCTGATCTTGCACTTATCCTTATAGGCCAGAGAAGAACATAAAACAAATGTTTTAAAGCCAAATACATGGGCAAATACATATCTTTATATGTGTGTGTGTATCTCTGTGTATGTTTAACAAACATGAAAAAACTCAACTCATTACTGTGGTATCAGATCCAACTCATAGCTGACCCTCCAGTTGGTTTTTCAGAGGCTGTAAATGGCACAGGAGGAGACTGTCCATCTTTCTCCAGGGGAGCTGCTGGATTCAAATTGTCAGAGAGACAGTATCTCTTGGGCTTTGGGTTGGCAATGCAGCTTCCTGTGCCGACTGATAGCTGATCCTTCTGCGGGTTTTCACAGGCTGTAAATTGCATAAGAGGAGATGATTCTTTTTTCCACCTGTGGAGCAACTAGTGGGTTCAAACAACCTGGTTTTAATAGAAGAAAAATTATAAGGATTGTTACTGCCTGCTGGAACTCAGTTGCGGGATTTCTAAATCAGAGGTTATAAAGCTTGTTGGTAGGATATGCTTTATCCATATTGAAACATCTGAGTTCTAATTTGCCTTCCGAGTGCAAAGTGAATCCATTCCAGTTAAAATCTCAGACTGTCCAAACTTGTATGTTTAAGAATTTCTTCAGATGTAAAAACACCAGGATGTGTGTCCTTGCATTTTAATCTCCTAGGAGAGAAGAGCAGCTTCTGCTCAGAAGTTGAAATCAAATAAAGTCAAGAGAAGAATCCCGATCTGCCCGGAAACCTGCGCAGAGGAGGGCGGATGCGGAGCGACTGGGCCTTTATGAATCCCGTTACACCGAAGCGTGGGTACAACCTGCTCATGGGAACGTTATAACGCATTGGTGATGGAGGCTAAGGAAAGATTTAAATGTGCTTTCACTTATGGCCAGGCAATATGAAAAACAAATCTAAACATTTGTCTATAGAATCAGGTGATGATTGGCTGGCTGTTGTCTCAAGGGGGTCAGGAAAATGGCCCATGCACCTGCCCCCTAATTCAGTTTAAAACCTGACACATTTACCAAGAGTGGGCTGGCATAATGCAGTTCATTCAGGCTGTCAACGGAGTCAATAACTTATCCCCAACTGCTTTTGTTTCAGCGGTGGTGGGGCTCTGCTCTGGCTGAGGTACTTATTCAAGTAAAATTTATTTTCAATTGCCGACCATGATGCCACGGGCACAAGCCTGGCTCCAACAGGACCTTTTGCTCAAGGCTATGCTATTGTTGAAGTTCTTGTCCATTGTCTGGGGTCTTTGATCTGTCAAAGCTGCTTAACAAGCTGGTTAAAAACTGTTTCAGATAACAGGTGTGTCCTTTGAGGGCACAGGGACATTTTTCAGTTCCTTTTTAAACCTGGTTTAAGGATTGACTAAAATTTACAAGCTGGTTGGTGGTGAGAGCACTTTTGGAAACAAGAAACTGAGATTTAATGTCTTTACTATCTCAGATTGCTACAAGATGCCTTTTTTTTTGGATGAGAGACTTAAACATGTTTTTGTTTTTTAAATCAAGTCAAGTGTTAAATTGTATGTAGATTTGTGTGGAATTAGGGTCAAAGTCCAATGGGTACTAGAGGTGTGAATAGTCTAAAGTACCTGTTAACAGTCCAGATTCCAAAAAATCCAAAATCTAAAACCCAGAAAGGGCT
This sequence comes from Elephantulus edwardii, assembly GCF_000299155.1. Lineage (NCBI taxonomy): Eukaryota > Metazoa > Chordata > Mammalia > Macroscelidea > Macroscelididae > Elephantulus > Elephantulus edwardii. Next base: position 6,128,731 of record NW_006399789.1, on the reverse strand, counting down.
GGGCAGCCAAAGGTGCTAAGAGTATCACAGAGAGAGTTGAAAACATTCCTTATAATTCCTGCACGTGAAAAGCTGAAGCTAGCTTGTCCTAAATTCTCTTTTAGAGCCAAACAAGTGCTTCCTATTTGTTTTCAGAAACATTCTCATACTTTCCTGATGAGAAAGATACTCTGCATCGGCTCTTTTCACATCTATCAGAAGCTATGTCTTTCCCCGATGACATCGACAGTAGTAATGTTGTTTGGCTAAAGATTAATGGAACTAAAAAGAGATGGGGCTTGAACTAGGGGGCACATTTGGGTCATTTTCAAGATTCATCTGCATAAAGCTGCTTCAAGTTCACCAAATCATCTCTGGGAAAGAGCAGAAATTAGGTGGGTCGTAACTCTGCTTGCAAATCTTGGCAAAATGTCTTCCACCAAGATATTTCTTCACTGCATCCGAAACAGGAGGCTAAAATTAAAGGACACAAGGGCCTTCCTTACATGAGTTCCAAATCATCTCTGAAGAAAAGAATCAACAAAATTTACCTAAAATTATTTCATGCATTAATTTTCTTCCCAAAACCTCAATCTGAATGTTACTATTGAGAACTGAAGAAATTTCTTTAAAGGTCTCTAGGAGAGTTTGAAAAAAAGAACAAAGCTGGAAATGTATATTTATTTAAAAAAAGTGCTTTTAAAATGTTTTGTGTTTCTTAAATGCCCACAACCCTCAAACAAAAGGAACACAATCAATGGCTTAGAACATCCTTATTATATATAAATATTTAAATACCTTGTAGAGATGGCCACAATCAATAGGAATGGGTAGGAAAAAATCAATACACTAATTTGGAAAATACAGTTAGTGAATTAGGGGTTGAAATCAGCTTTCCTCTGTATTATAGTTTGAAATAGTTTCCCAACAGAGAACTTTAACTCCTGTGAGAGAATGTTATTAACACTTAGACAAGATACCTGCCTCTCTACATTTCATCTGTAAACTGTATTAATTTACAAAATGGGAACATTTATTATAGCTACTTCAACAGAATGTTCTGAGTATTAAATATGACAATTTTTATAAATTAAGTTTGGCCCTTTGTGTATTGTTTTTGTGTTTTTCTGAGTTGTTGTTGTGGATATCAGCTGTTATCATTGAGCCATATTTTATATTTATTGAAAAGATCAATGAATACTGGTTTTCTGGATCTAGGAAGACTTGCAAAAGCCTGAAAGTAACCAGACAGAAATGAATTCATGAATAAAATTTCATACCTAAATTAAATCCTTTGTGCACTAAAGAAAATAATTGAAACTTGAAGACAACTGACAGAACCAAAAAGGCATGTTTATAGTAAAAGCTTTGTCATTAGTAAGACACTACAATTCCAACTGACAATTTGATAACAACCACTAACTGCCAATTACTGTTAGAAAAAGAAGTACTATATTTTATAGGTTCCTGAGTAATGCAAACAATTTACAATTGAAAAGGTGATGACTCAAACCTACAATTACTAGGAAGACCTGCCCTGTAGATATTACAGCTAGTGCTATTACCCAACAAAGTCTATCCAAATGAATACCATTTTTTTAAATTAATTTTAATGAAAGTTTGCAGAGACTTAGGGTTTCCAGTCATCCATTGTTCCACTTTTCTCCCTGCCCACCCCCTCACTCCCCAATCTACTCTTCTCCTTGAAAAGGGAGAGAAAAACTCTTTCATTGTTATGCAATCCCTCCCCCCCCCCACTCCCCTATGCAGCCTTCACTCTGGACTTCTGTAATGACAAGAATACCCATTCATATATCCCTTTTAAGCAGTTCTCCCCCTCATCTGTTTCAATGCAATATACCTCATTCCTCCCCTCCTTTCTGTCTTCCCTCAACCCTGATGTCAGTCCTGTTTTACAACAGTGGCCCTATGCAACATTTGTCCTTTTGTGACTGAGATATTTCACTCAGCATAATGTCCTCCAGGGTCATCCATTTTGCATAATATTTCAGGAGTTCCTTGTTTTTCAATGCTGCATAGTATTCCATTGTGTGAATATACCACAGCTTTTCTATCCATTCATTTGTGTATGTGCACATGGGTTGTTTCCAGCTCTTTGCTATTGCGAACAAAGCTGCAATAAACATGGGTGTGCCTATATCTGCTTGGGTGGCAATTATGGTTTCTTTAGGGTAAATTCCCAGGAGTGCAATTGCTGGGTCAAATGGTATTTCTATTTGCAACTTTTTGAGAAAGCTCCATACAGTCTTCCACAGTGATTGTACCATTTTACACTCCCACCAACAGTGAATAAGAGTTCCAGTTTCCCCATAACGTCGCCGCATTTGATGTTTGCTGTTCTGTTAAATTTTGCAGTTCTGACTGGGGTGAGATGCTATCTCATAGTTGTTTTGATTTGCATCTCTCTTAGAGTTAGGGATTTTGAACATTTCTTCATTTGTTTGTTTGCCATCTGAATGTCTTCTTTGGTGAAGTATCTGTTCATATCCTGTGCCTATTTTTCAACTGGGTTATTTACTTTTATCTTGTTGTGGTGATGAATACCAATTCTTTAAAATAAATAATGTGTTTTAGCAAGCATAACACCAGAGTATATGCTCTGGCAGACACAGGGGACTTAGTCAACATTATTTACTGCATTATCTCCAGAATCTAGCACAGAATTTAACACATTATTAGCCTCAAATCATCACTGTTGTTGTTGTTGTTGTTAGGTGCCATGGAGTCGTAAAACACTGACAGCGACCCTATGAATGAAAGATCTGAACACTTGTTTAACTTTCACTGTTTCCCCTCATTTATAGAGTTTCCGGAGGTAAGCTATTTCAGAAGTGGATGCCATTCTTACTTCCAAGCTTGTTTTAATTGGGGAGCTCCACCAAACACTGTCTACCATGGCTAACCATTATCATGTTTGACACATCAGTGCCACAGCATTTAGCATCACAGCAACCATGAGTTACCTCTGTACAGGAAATGGACAGATAGACAAGTGCTATACCACTTAGAAGAATGTTTGACCAAAAACAATTAAAACCAGGCCAGAGGGCCACAGATTAAAATCACCACCTTTGGCTTGGTAGCATAACTTTTATCCACTAGGCCGACAGAGCTCTCTCTATAGTAACAACAGCAAAGTTTAAGGTGATAAACAACAAATTCTGGCAAAGGTGTGGAGACTGGAACTCTCATACATTGCTCATACAGTTAGGACTGTAAAATGGTGCAACAATTACAGAAAGCAGTCTTTCACTTCCTTAAATGGCTTAAAATAGATGAAAGGGAAGCCACAGAGTGGTACACAAGAAATACAGCATTTATAGGCAGATAGGCAAGACAAAGAGATGTATATAAGTGAAAAGAACACGACCATAGGTTTGCCTAATGATATATCTGTATCTGTATTATCACTATTTAATAGGAAAATATTCCTTTTTGCTATTAAAAATGCAATCTTAGTCCAGTAGATAAAAAAAACCACTGCAGTTGTTATTAGCTACTATCCAATTTATCCTAATTCATGATGACCTTTTTATTTTTATATTCGTTTGCTTACAAATTTCATATATATTGTGTTTCACACCATCCTTCATTCACATTGTGCTTCAGTTATTCATTCACTGTGTTTTATAAAATTAATCACCGATGAACTATGCCCACCATTACCCCATCTTTCCAGATTCTTCCACCCTCTAAAACGTCCCCATTTCCCTTACACCCCACTTTCCACTCACCAAGTTGTGAAAGCCTGTGATTTCCCCCTGCCCATCCTCACCTCTCTTCTCTCTCCTGTCCTCCCCTGGATCCTCACACACATTTTACTAGTTATCTTTCAATTTCTACAATAATGATCATATACAATATTTGTTCTTATGAGACTGAGTTCGTTCACTCATCATAATGCTTTCCAAACTTTCCCAAGTTATGTAGTAATTCTTGAAATCATTGCTCCTGACAGAT
>NW_006399789.1:6119204-6121421 GCF_000299155.1 Elephantulus edwardii | reverse complement strand
CACCACAGCTCAAAGGCATCAATTCTCCTTCTGTCCTCCTTGGTCATTGTCCAACTCTCTGATGCATAACAAGTGATTGCAAAGACCATGATCTGTATCAGACGCACCTTAGTCTCCAGAGAGACACCATTGCTCTTCAGTACTTTGGAGAGTTCCCTAACAGCATAGTGATCATATAGACAATAACTCTGAAGCCTGCCTTGTCCGGAGCCAATCTCACTGACTCCAACACTCCTATCCCCATCGCCCTAGTTAATGTATTAATCTATCATTTCATCCGGGGTCTTTCTTTCCTGCTCTGTCCTTCCACCCTTCCAAGCATAGTTTCCATCTCTAAAAACTGGTCCCTCAAGCCATGTTCCCAAAGTATGTGAGATGGAGCTTCAAAATTTTTGCCTTCAAGGAGAAACATGCTTTCACCCTTTCCAAGACAGACTTGTTTGTTCTCTTGGTGGTACATGGTATGTTCAAAACTCTTCTCCCGCACTAAAAGTCAAAGGCATAAATTCTTCTTTCATGCTTAGTCATTATCCAGCTCTCTGAGGTATAACAAGTAATTGCCAAGACTATGGCTTGGATCAAGTGCACCTTAATCTCTAGACTGACATAATTACTCTTTAGCACTTTGGAGAGGACTCTGACAGCAGATTTTCCCAATACAATTTGTCTTCTGATTTCCTGACTTCTGGTGCCAAGAATGTTGATTGTGGAGCTGAGTAAGCTGTAACTGTTAACCTCAATCTCTTCTACGTCTATCATGGTGCTACCAATTAGCTTAGTGGTGAGATCGTTGTCTCCTTGGTGTTGAGCTTCAATACATATTGAAGACTATAGTCCTGGACTGTCTGCAGCAAACATTTCAGGTATTCCTCAGTTTTGGCAAGCAAGGTTGTGTCATCTGCATAATGTAGGTTGTTGATGAGTCTTCCTCCAATCCTGATGCCACATTCCTCCTCATAAAGTCCATCCTCCTGAATGATCTGTTCTGCATACAGACTGAAAAGGTATGGAGACAGGAAACATCTGTGATTTGTGGTTCCTTGCTCTGTTCTGACACTGCTTTCTGGTCCAAGTATAGATGTCACATGAGTACACTCAAGTCTTCTAGGATTTGCATTCTTCTCAAGGTTAGCCATGATTTGTTGTGATCCACACAGACAAATACGTTTGCATAGTCTATGAAACACAGACACTTCTCTAGTACTCTTTAAGCCGAGATCTATCTCACATTGGCAATAATATCTGTAGTAACATGGCCTCTTTGAAACACTTGTATTTCTGGTAGGGTCTTTGTCAATGTAGTGTTTCAGCCAGTTTTGGAAAATCTTTACATCAGGATTTGCTTGCATATGATATTAGTGATATTGCTCAATAATTCCCACATTCTGTCAGGTCACCTTATTTTTGAATGGAAAGAAATATGGATCTCTTCTAGTCAGTTGGCTAGGTAGTTGTCATCCAGATTTCTTGGTAAGACCTGGTGAGCACATCCAGAGGAACATCTGTTTTTTTAAATAATGTCAATTGGTAGTCCACCAATTTCTGTGGCCTTGTTTTTTGTCAATTCCTTCAGAGCAGCTTGAATTTCCTCCATCACCATGGTTTCTTGATCATATATCATTTCATGAAATTCTTTTGTTTCAGCAATTCTTTTTGGTATAGTATACTACATAATATAGCATGCATGATATTGTATACTTCCAATTTTTTTTGACATGGCAAAATAAAGTAACTTTATTACAAAATTAAATTTTATTAATAAAAATTGACAGTAATGAATTTGCTTGTGTTGATGTTGTTAATGTGAGTAATTTAGGAAATATTTATATTCCAGAGCAGAACAGAGCACAACATACATCTTCTGTCTTGTTGGTAAATGGATTCATGAACTATTTCCACAAAGCATTTTTAATTCCATGTATTCATATTTCAGGGGTTTGAAATCCTAAACAACAAAAAATTCATTGTATTTTGCTTTAACATTTCCCCCCATTAATATGCATCATGTTTCACACCTTCTTTCGTTCACATTGCATTTCATACAAACATTCCCATACACTGTGTTTTTTAAAATTACTCACCATTGGCCTATGCCCACTATTACCCTATCTTTTCATATCCTCACAGAATTTTTCCTAATTCCACCATCTCCTCCCTTTACCCCCCAAACTCTGTGACTTCTACACATAAACAGGCTAGTTGGAGGATTCAGATGTG
>NW_006399789.1:6079591-6118739 GCF_000299155.1 Elephantulus edwardii | reverse complement strand
GTTGTAGCACAGCCTAGATTGGTAGGTCAGATGCTGGACCACTCTCAACGCTTCTACACAGCATCTCCAGAAGAGGAAGAAGCGAAAATTGATATTTTTGAACTACGGTGTTGAAAGAAAGTACTGAATACCTCATGGACTGCCAAAAGAGCAAACAGATACATCTTGGTAAAAGTGAAGCCAGAATCATTCTTGGAAGCTTCATTTCACATCCTTGTGCATAGTGCTAGTAGCGGTTATTCCTTGGAGAAAGACTTCATGCTTGGAAAAGTAGAGGGACACCAGAGGAGGGAAAGACCCTCAGCCAGGTGGATTGACAAAGTTATTACAGCAATGGACTTGAGTATATCAGAGCTTATAAGAATGGCACAGGATAGGACAAGGTTTAGATCTGTGGCTCATAGGGTCACTATTAGTCACACTTGATTCAAAAACATCTAACAACATAAGTGTTCCTTTGTTTTGTTCACACAAAAGCCTCTTGGCCCAGGTATAGATTTCATATTAGCACAATTATGTGTTTTGGGATGCCCATTGTTCTTAACGTTAACCATAACTTTTTATGATCCAGATAGTCAAATGCCTTTGACAGTCCATGAATATTCAGGAATATTCAGTACAATCAGTACTCTTCTCTAACACTACAATTCAAAAGCATTAATTCTTCTGTTATTCTTAGTCATTGACCAGCCTTTCAGTGCATAGCAAGTGATTGAAAAAACCATGGTCTGAAACAGGCACACTTTAATCCTCAAACTGACAAAATGGTAGTCAATGAAGCACAAATAGACACTTTTCTGGTATTCTGCATTTTCAGCTAGGATCTGGGTATCATCAGTAATGGTATCCCTGGCACTATGGGCTCTTCTAAAACCACCTGAGAAGTTTGGCAGTTCTCTGTTTTTAAATGATCTTCAACAGTGTTTTGCTTGCATGTGATATCAATGACATTGTTTAATATCTCCATATTCTGTCGTGTTACTTTTCTTGAGAATGGGAACAAGTATAGATCTCTTCCAGTCAGTGCGCCAGGCAGCTGTCTTCCAAATTTCCTGTCATGGATTGCTGAGCACATGAAGGGCTGCATCTATCATTTGAAAGATACCAATTGGCATCCCAGTCATTCCTGGAGCTTTATTTTTGGCCATTGCCTTCAGTGCAACTTGAACTTCTTCCTTCATTATAATTGGCTCTTGATCATATAGACCTCACTTTATGGACTGCACAGAAATCAGATTGTCTACATTTGTGAAAAGAACTGTTGGAGAAGGTCAACCTCAGAAGTTAAAACATGCTCAGGTGCTAACTGTGAAATAGGCCTACAATTACTCTTGGCAAGTTTCGTCCTAGACAGGGTGAAATCAGGCTGCTCCTTAAAGGCAAGGAGTCTGAAGCTCCATCTGAAATATTTTGGGCACATTGCAAGGAAGGACCAGTCCTTGGAGAGAGACATCATGCTTGGGATGGTAGAGGGACATCACAAGAGAGGAAGACCCTCAATGAAATGGAGTGACTCAGTGAGTGGGGTATTGGGAATGGGTGTGTCAGAGATGATAAGATTGACTCAGGATAGAGAATGGTTCAGAGCTGTTGTACATAGGATCACTATGAATCACAAGCCACTTAATGACACATAAAAACAAGTTCAAAGAGAGGCTGGAAGAATTAAAACAAGCTTATGGGAACCAAAATATAATCTTGAGTCTACCTTATCTGATTGTAAAAATCATCTTAAGAATCAGTTTGAGGCATTGAACATCAGTGATCAATGACCAGATGAATGGCGGAGTGACATCAAAGATATCATCCATGAAGAGAACCAAATGTCTTTATAAAGACAGAGAAGAATAAAAAATCAAAATGAATGTCTCTGAATATTGACATGAAAAAAAAGAGTGCCTGAAAATTGCACTAGAGCATTGATAAGCCAAAATAAAGGGGAAACATACTGAAGCAAAAGAACTGAACAGAAGATTTCAAAGGGCAGCTTGAGAAGACAAAGCAAGATATAAAGGAATATGCAAAGAGCTGGTCAGAGAACAAAAGGGAAGAATCTTCTTGGGATTTCTCAAGCTGAAAGAGCTGAAAACAAACTCAACCTTTAAGTTGCAATTCATTAAGATGCTTTGAGCGAAACCTTGAATTATCCAACAATCATTAAGAGAAGATGAAAGAGATAACCAGAGTCAGTGTATCAAAAATAACTGGCTGGCACTGATATATTTCAGGAAGTACCATATTATCAAGAACCAATGAAAATGAAGGAAGAAGTTCAAGCTTCAATGAAGGCACTAACAAAAAATTAGGCCCCAGAAATCAATGGAATATCAATTGACATGTTTCAGATGACAGATGCAGCCCTAGACATGCTCACCAGACTATACCAGGAAATTTGGAGGACAACTGTCTGACGGACTACCAGAAGAGATCCATATTTGTTGCCATTCCCTAAAAAAGTGATCCAAGGGAATGTGGAAATTATCAAACAATATCATTAGTATCACATGCAAGCTAAATACTGCAGAAGATTATTGAAAAACAGCTGTACATAGAGAATTGCCAGAAGTTCAAGCTGGATTTAGAAGAAGCCATGACACTAGGGATATCATTGCTGATGTCTAATGTATTCTGGCAGAAAGCAAAGGATACCAAAATAATGTCTATTTGTGCTTTATGGACTATGCAAAGACATTTGATTGTATAGATCATAACAAATTAAGGCTAACGTTGAGAAGAATGGGAATCCCAGAACACTTAATTGTGTTCTTGTGAAACCAAAACCTAGATCAAGAGGTTGTTGTCTGAAGATAGCAAGGAAACACTGCATGGTTTAAAATCAGGAAGAGTGAGTGTTAGGGTTATTTCATCTCTCCATATCTATTCAGTCTGTTTGATGAGAAACTATTTGAGAAGCTGGACTCTTGAAGAAGAATGCATCAGGACCAAAAGAAGGCTCTTCAAGAACCTGTATGATGTAGATGACACACCTTGTTTTCTGGATATGAGGACTTGAAGCACTTGCTGGAGAAGATCAAAGACTATAGCCTTCCATATGGATTCTATCTCAAAAATTAAAACAAAAGTTATCACTGCTGGACCAATATTGAAATTATTAATGGCTTCATCTTCCTTGGATCCATAATCAACATACTTGGTACTGGAAGTCAGGAGATCAGGAGACTTATTGGATTAGGACAGTTGGCAGTCAAAGACTTTTGTAAATTACTGAGAAGTACCAATATCAGGTTGAAGACTAATAATGTGCACCTCATTCACACCATGGTCTTTTCAGTCACTTACAATGTATCAGAAAGCTGGATAATGAATAAGTATGGCAGAAGAAGATTGATGCCTTTGTGTTGTGGTGTTGGAGAAGAATATTGAACATTCCATAGACTTCTAAAAGGCTAAACAGACATGTCTTGGAGAAGGTGTAGCCAGAGTGCTCCTTGGAGGCAAAAATGATAAAAGTTAGTCTCTCAGACTTAGGACATGTTGCTAGAAGGGGCTATTTTTTTTAAATTGTCATCATACATTGAAACATGGAGGGTCAACAAAAGAGAAGAGCCTCATTAGATGGATTAACACAGTGACTGCAGCAATAGGCTTGAGTATGTCAGAGATAATGAAAATCACACCAGACAGGACAAGGTTCAGATCTGTTGTTCATTGCGTTTCTATGAGTCATACTTGACTCAACAGCACCTACAATTGTATAATATATAGTCCTTATTTGTGTTGTTATTATTATAGTCTGTTCAGTTGGAGCCAATTCATAGTTGACCTTCCAGTGGGTTTTCCTGAAAGAGTAAATCTTATTCACATAAGAAGGTTGTCCCTTTTCCTCCCATGGGGAAGCTGGTGGATTTGTATCATTTGCCTTTGAGTAGACAGTGCAACTCCTTACTGAAAGGTTTCAGATTGAAGCCAAGAACCACAGCAAGGTAGAAACATTTCTCAAAGTTTATTGCACACTGGGCTACTCAGCAAGGGAGGTAGTACTGTGGGTTGGGCTTAGGGGGTTTATATGGGGTTTTAGCAAGTGTGTTTTAGGCAGTTGTGAGATGAGTTCATGTTGCGGTGGCTCACTGGTGCATAAAGTTTCTGGTCTTGGGAAAAAAAAATCCAATATGGGGTTTTCTGAGTTCTGGTTCTGGGGAGTTTCTTGACATAAGATTTTCTGCATTTTGGTTTCAGAAAAATGTCCAGACATAGGGTTTTCTAAGTTCTGGTTCTGGTAAATGTCCTGACATAGGATTTTTCTGAGTTCTGGTTTCAGAAAACTCTCCTGACATAGGATTTTCTGAGTTCTGATTTTGGAAAAATATCCTGACATAGTATTTTCTGGTTTTGGAAAATATCCTGACAGAATTTTCTGAGTTCTGGTTTTTGGAAAGTATCCTGATATAAGACTTTCTGGTTTCAAAAAATGTGCTGACATAGGATTTTTGAGTTGGGCTTCAATGTCCATTTTTATTTTTATTTTTAGCCTAACATTCCAGGCTTTGTGGTGACAGGAGACGAAGAGATCTTCTGGCTGCTTCCTGCTGGATGGGGGCATAGTGGGGTTTAAGGAAGGCGGGTATGTTATGCTGTCTCATTTGGAGGGAGTGGTATGTACTTCATCATGTACACTTCACTGATGGTTTAGTTGGTAAATGTGTGAAACTACTTCTGCAAGAAATTAGTAAAGATTTTGAGTAAACATGGTCCACAGGTTAATGCAAGAATGAATAGAAATATAGGAGGGACAAAGGGTAGTAGCCATCCTATCACTGAAGGAAGGGACCAATGATTTTGGTTCCATGATTATTGTTGGTTTATTCTATCCCCGATTTCCTTCACCTTTGTTTCTATGATTCTTGAATTATTCATACAGAAACAGCACTCTTCCCCAACTGCTAGGCAGTTTCTCTGCTAGTACTAGATCTAAAGCTCTATGGTTCTGCAGAACTACTCCTGCTAGGGACACTTTGTTCTTGGAGTGCCTCTATGGCTTCTGCTCCTTTTTTCATGTCACCATTTAGGGCTTCAGAGAGATGGCGATAGTAGTATAATGATATTCCTAATCCTGTGTTGTGCCCACCCCTATTATTGATCCCACTATGACTCCTGCCGCTATGGCTGTTCTTTTGTTCTGGTGTGTTAATCCTAATAAAATTTAAAAGTCTGTATTGGGTAACACACTGGCTCCTGGAAGTAAGTATACTATGGTGCAAGTAGAATTAGGTAGTGAACATTTATATATAGTTTGGTTGCATAGAAGGGAAGTGCTATTGTCTGCACATCTTTTTATATAGTGTGTGAGTTATTAAGCGATAGTAGGCCTACTTTTGTTATTAATGGTTGATCCCCTAGGTGGCTGTTGTTTAAAGTTGGGTGTTCAGTAACATTGGTTGGTGTGGCTGCATGGCCTCTTCCTGCAGAATTGAGACATATCCAACAGGGGATAGTTAAATTGATGGATCTAGTAAAAACTTGGCCAATAGGTTTTACTAGTTCTTCATTTGGTTGTAATATATTTTTTAAGTGAAGTCGGTGAGCTATGGCTTTGTCCCGAGGAAGGAGGAAGTTGGTCCCATTTATCACTACTCGTTTTATAATCTGTTCTCATGCCTGATGAAGCTACTCCTCAACTCATCTGTAGCATCTATACCAGTTGCATAGTTTCAGCATATTGTTTCGCCACAGAACTTTTTGCTACTTGGCCATTTGCGAGCAATAACAATTAGACCTAAGTGTTATTTCCAAGAGTCATCTTCCACAAAAATGTTTGACAGTGGGAGTTAGCCCTCTGTATGTACATGAACGAGAAGATGACTCTACTGTGGAACAAGTAGGTGTGTGTGGCAGGAGACGGGATGAAGCTCGTTCTTGGCGACCTGCTGAGTTAGATTAGGATTTATCAGGAGGAGGATCAGATAGGAGAAGAAGAAGGGATAGGAAATAAAAATTAAATTCATCTTGTGAAAATTCACTAAAGCTCCCTTGAAGTATAAGATAATAAATGAAGGGAAAAAAATCTGTGAGGGTGTGGAATGGGGGGTATGGGTACCACTGAAAGTCTTGCACTAGCTGTAAAATAAAAACTTTAAAATGCTGTTGATTGATTGTCATCATACACAAAAGTATTCAACTATTAAGATTATTAATATGACAAAAAAAACCCAAAATAAAGAGGTAGAAAATTGTCATATAATGGGAATACTTATCAAATTGGGAGAAAAGAGTGTGAATTAGTTCTCTTGCTTATCTTGGTGTGATGTTGTATCTTTGATTCTGGAAATGTGGAGTCTTGTTGGTCCGAGGGGTTGGAAAAAATTAGTGTCTTGGTCTTCTGGGTTTCCTTGAAAATAAGATTTAACAAGCCTTAGATGATACCAGAATTCTTTTCCTAAGAGTTTCTCTGAGTAGGAATGGCCAGAACTACGGTTTAAGAACCTTCCCATTTGGGTTGAAGTGTTTTGGGGAGGCGTGTTTTAAAATATACTGAATCTCTTTATCTTTTGGGTTATTGTATAATTGGATATTGGAGCTGGGAGAATGAAGGTTGCTTGTTCTCTAAAAAAGGTTCATAGTAGAGAGAAGGAAGTGAGATAGTGGTCTAATGGAGTCTCTTGTTGATAAGAATATTGGAGGACTGTGTGTAGAAGAAAAGTCTCCCATATAATAAGTCAAATGGGCTCAGCCCGGTTAGTTGGTTAGGGGCTGCACGGATTCGGGCCAGGGCTATGAGCAGGATGTCGACCCAGGGCAGGTGAAACTTGAGAGAAAGTTGAAAGAAAGTTAGTTGCTGTTTCAATATGCTGTTGGTTTTTTTCTACTTTGCCTGATGATAGTGGGTGGTATGGGTTATGCAGGTGCCACGTTAGGCCAAGGGACTGTGTTGCTTCTTGGGTGATGGAAGCAACAAAGTCAGGGCAATTGTCTGACTGAATAGAAGTGGGTAGGCCAAAGTGAGGGATAATATGTTGTATCAGAGTATTTGCTACTGTATTAGCTTCTTCATTTCTAGTAAGAAAGGCCTCAGTCCAACCTACCCCATACTAACAGGTATTTCAGGTGTTTGTAAGAGGGCATGTGGGTGAAGTCTATTTGCTAATCTTGCCCAGGAAGTTTACCCCGGTATTGGTGGGTAGAGTGAGTTATATGAGTTCCACCTTGGGCTGTTTGAGGGCAGATTTGACACTGCTGTGTGTGATTTTTTTGATATTAGCTGGTTTAAATGAGGGTGGTAGAAGATAGGGGTTAGGAGTTTAGATAGCTGTTTGGAGCTAAGATAGAGGGAATGATGTATTATTTGGACACACGAAAGGGCCTGGCTTTTTGGGAGAACTAGTTTATTTTGGAAACAAAGACAATTGTCATTTTGTTTGACCCCTTGTTTAATGTAAGATTGTAGCTCCTCAGGTGTGTAAATGCGTGTGAGTGTGGGTAAGGCCAGCATTTGAGAAGCACTATGAGTCTGGTTGGTTGCAGAAAGGCTTTTGGATAGAAACTAAGAACCACACCAAGGTAGAAACATTTCTCAAAGTTTATTGCGCGCAGGGCTACTCAGCAAGGGGAGTAGCACTGGGGGTTTATATGCAAGTGTGTTTTAGGGGCTGTGAGATGTGTTGACGTTGCAGTGGCTCGTTGGTGCATAAAGTTTCTGGTCTTGGGAAAAAATTCTAATATGGGTTTTCTGAGTTCTGATGCTGGGGAATGTCCTGACATAGGATTTTCTGAGTTCTGGTTTCAGAAAAATACCCTGACATAGGGTTTTCTAAGTTCTGGTTCTGAGGGATGTCCCAAGTTCTGGTTTCGGAAAAATGTCCTGACTTAGGATTTTCTGAGTTCTGGTTTTGGAAAAATATCCTGACGTGGGGTTTTCTGGTTTTGAAAAATGTTCTGACATAGGGTTGTTTTGTTTTGGTTTTTTTTTTATATAGGATTTTTGAGTTGGGCTTCAATGCTCATTTTAGCCTAACAACACTTACCACTAAAATATCAGAGCTATCCTACTCTATTTAGTTTCCCCAAAATATTTCAATAATGTATTTAGCTTTTCAAACAAGATTTGTCCAAAAGTTTAATTTCATGTTTTTTGATGTTGTGATACTCTTCTGATCATATATTCTTGCAAAGAACTGGTCTTAAGATGAGTTCTAATCTGAAGCAGGTAAGAAGTACTCTGTTCAAATTACAAAGGAAATTTATCTGATTGAGGTATCAGGTCAGATTTTTACCGTAAAAGATCGTTAGCATATATATGGAGGGGGAAAAAAATCCTACCATTCAAAGGTAGCTATAAAAAGAGAAAGAGCAGCATGGGACAGCCAAATCTGAACTCTACTAACTCTACAAAATGTAACTATCCCCATCAATAACATCCTCAGTACAAAATTAACTCTTACAAGGTCAGACATGGTCCTCCACACTCCCGTATCAACTTTTACTAATTCTAACTGGTATTAGAGCTTAACTGCTCTACCGTGTTTGAAATCCATTGCAATAGCTATGTAAACTACACTAAACTATGCTCATGATTATGAGGCTTATTAAGGACGTTAACAGGCTATTATAATTCTGGTTAGCAAGGTAGAATGTCTCAGTCATGACAGCTTCTAAAGTGTGGTTGAAAGCCCTTTGACCTTTTGCCTCATGGCTTAAGTCAGTGTTGATAAGTTCTACCCATTATGGTGTCTTCCCTCAGTCCTCCAGCACACTTGAGTTGAATACCTCCATTGTTGATTCCTTAAGACATCAGTTCCCAGCCAGCACTTATCAGTTATGGTGTTTTCCCTAAGTCCTCCAGGAAGCCTGTTCCATGAGGTAGCAGTGTGAAGTCAGCTCTTCCTGAAATCTTCCAACAAGTGAAACTCTTAGCTTTGACTCTGTCTCAAGAGTTCTAGTCCTGGCTTTGCCTCATTTAGTCAAGAAACAGTTTCTCAAGTAATCAGGGCAGCTTCTCAGTCAACAACAGCATACTTTTGGTACAAGAACACACGTCTTCTCTGCATTTTCTTCTTTCCCGGTCCCCAGGTTCCAAAATTCTGCCTTTGAATCTGCTCAATTTAATGGGGAGACTAGCCAATCCTCTTATAGATAGGCTAAGACAACCTAAGAGGAAGAAATGGCTCATACAGCTGTCAATGATATAGGTAGGCTGCCTGCCCCTAGGACAGCTGGGTTAAATTAACATACTTGCAGGTCACATAGAATTGAGGGAGCTAAACAATGGGCTAGGATAGCTATTTTAAGCACCAGAAAACAATACCAACAGATCTCTTCTAGAATTCCTGTTCTTTGCAGTGTCACCTATAATTTATTCAATAATTAATCCAATAGCTAAAAATTTTTAAAAATAATTAAAAATGAGTTCATTATGCCTTTGCATAGTCAAAAGGGAGTGTTAGGATTATATGCTTTCATTAAACTAATTAAATCTGTGTTGTTCTGTGCCATTGAATCAGAACTGACCCTCCAGTTGGTTTTCAGAGACAACAGATCTCATGGGAGGAGATTGCCCATCCTTCTCCATTGGAAAACAAAGTACTTTAAATCTGTATACTGAACAAATAATTCAAGAAATTATAGACTATGTGAAGAACAATGTGGCATCAGGATTGGAGAAGACTCATCAACAACAGGTGACAGTACCCTGCTTGCAGAAAATATTTGAAGTACTTCTTGATAAAGCTCAAAGACTACAAGCTTTGGTATGAATTACATCTCAGCATAAAGAAAACAAAAAGCCTCACAAGTGGACCAAGAAACGTAATAAATGAATAAGTTGTCAAGGATTTACTTTTGCTTGATCTACAATTAATATGTATGAAAACTGAAGCCAAAACTTAAAAGACGTATTGCTTTGGGCGGGAGAGCCCTGGTAGCTCAGTAGTAAAAGGTGTTGCACTGCCAAACCAAGGGAATAAGCTGCTCTGCAGAAGAAAGATGGGCAATCTCCACCCATGCTGTTTACTCCCTCTGAAACTCTGCTGCAGGGCTAGCTATGAGCCGTTCCAAATAAAAGCTCCATAACAGCAATTGTTTTGGGCAAATATGCTGCCAAGGACCTCCTTTAAAAGTTAAAGTGCAAGAATGCCAATTGAGAGACTAAGGAGCACTCTTTAAAGGGAGGAAACTGTCCATGAGTCTCTCAAAAAGCAACTGGTGGATTTGAACCACTGACCTTTTGGTTAGCAGTACAACATACTACATACCGTCCCACTGGACCAGGGCACTAGTCTTAAGAAAAGCTTGATCTCTCTATCTGTTCTAAGTGAAAAATCCTTGTCTTTTTTTTTTTTTCTTTACCAGAGGGGCAAGGATCATTTGGAGATCTCTGCATGACTTGGCATCTGCTGCCTTCCCCCATTTCGAGGTGTTTCTTAGTGCAGGAATCCCAGGTTCAAAGGAAATGCTTCATTTGAGGCTCTACTCTCTTAGTAGCAGTAGTCAGATGCCTCTATTGGTGCCCTATTTATATCTCTTTTATTTCAAAAGATAAAGATTCAAGATACAAATACTTACTATGGATTTTACATCCTGCCTCATTAACATCATAAAGTTTAGGACTTACAACACTTAAAATAATGGTATCAAATCACAAAATGGAAGTTAATTCTATAATAGTGAGAATGTAGCTAGCCAAATTGACATATTTTTGAGGGATGCAATCCCATTCATAGCAAAGAACCACTCAACACCAAGCCCACTGTCTTTGAGCTGATTCTGGTTCATAGTGACCTTGGCGGGGATGGCGGACAAGACAGGTGGCGACTATTGATCTTTCTCCCTCAGAGAGTGGCTAGTGTATTGGTAAGGAGCTGCACTGTAATCCCAAAGGCATGTGGTTCAAATCCACCAACTGCTCTGTGGGAGAAGGATGAGCAGTTTACTCTCCTGCCATTTTACTGACTCCGAAAACCCACAGGAGGATCAGTTATGGGTCGGTTCTGACTCTTTGCTGACCTGACAACACCACTACCTTTCATTTTAGCAATCCAACAAGATACTCATTCTGTCACCCAGGGCGTTCGTAATAATGATAGACCAAAAGCTTTTAAATGGTGAAATCACCTGCAGTTAGTGCAAAAGAGGAGGTGAAAGAAATGCAGGTGAAATCTCAAATGAGCAAGCAATTCATCTCAAAAGGATAAAGGGACAGCGAAGTTAAAGAAGCTCTTTGGGAACTGTGCTTGAAAGATTACCGGAAACTCACTTCACTCGAGCACTAAGGACCAAGCATAGACCCACCATTTGTGTGCTGAATCTTTGTGTTCTAGGTAGGATTATTTATCAGGGGTTGGGTTTTGTCTCAGCTTTCAATGGCCAGGCCCCAGCTGTACTTTTGAGGACAGCTCGCAACTTCAGTCAAGAGAGGGTGTGTGGCAATCTATTTGGAAGCTTCCCTCCCCCTGCAGGGATGGAGTAATTAACAGGCCATTAAGTCACTTCTGCTTTATTGAGGGGGACACCAGGCAGGTCCTTTCTTTGCAACTTTTGTTCTGGAAGGAAATTACAGGATTGTTTTATGTTTAGAACACAGGCTGGCTAAACCCTGGAGTTGAGAGGCAACTCCAGGCTCTGGAGCCAGGAAAACAAAGAGAAGTCGTTTAAAAAGTCGTTCTCGCCATTAGTCGTTTTCTCCCCATATTCCTCTCTTAATTTCCCCTCTCTTTTAAAACTCAGTTAGAAGAAAAATGGGTTGTCATATGGTGATGACTAATGGAGACATGAATTACTGAGGTTTCCCAGCCGAAGTTTATCTTGGTGTCGATAAATCTCTAAATTGCGATGGAGCCAAGGACGGCCACCATCGCTCCTTTTTATTTCCATGTTAATCAAAAGCATCTGCTCCTGTCCTTTCCGTCTAGCAGAGAGGATGTGCAGTGAGTTTTCCAGCATCTGAAAAAGCTTCCCCGGCTGACCGGCTTCAGCACCGGGGTCCTGTCAGCGGCCTGTGTGATTGCCACCATCAGATTTAGGTGGGAGCATCTCCTTACTCAGTTGGAGGCTGGGGCTGTAAGCGGGGCCCTTTCTTCTTCATTTTACTGTCGTGCTTCTCTGGCTGTTTGACCCATCCTTGTCCTCCAGGACCCTTTTCAGTGGCCCTAGAGGCCATGGCTGAGGTGGACGGAGAATAAGAGAAATTCTTAAGGCAGTTATGTCAAGATTTACATTGCTGGCGTGGTGCAACAGAGAGCCCTGAATTTGTACGAGTTCAAAGAGCAATGCGATACGATGCGAGTTCGGAGTTTTCTGGGGGTGGAGCTGGATGGTATGTTTTACCCCAAGAAAAAAGGAGTGTTCATGAAAGGAGCCCGCTCCAGCCCCCCACCCCAACCCCCCTCCCCCTGTCCTCTAGTGGAGTTAAGGGCTCAGCTTCTCTGTAATTGGACCTTCTTCTGCTCTGGCATTTTTAAGGCCCAAAGGAGGTGAGGTGCTTGAGAGTTCAAGTCTGAGCAGGACAGAGTCCCAGAACTTTTGGGGCAAATGTCTCACAGACCCAGAACTTTGACCTCTCCTGAGTGCTGAAAATCTCAGCCACTCCGTTTCTACTACGAAACCCCAGGTCACAGAAGCAAACCTGCACTCAGCACCCAGATGGGTGCATCCTTTGCTGGGGGGGAGCCACCTTTGCGAGCGCTTCGCTGATCCAGCTGCGGAGACAGGCAACACCCGGGGCCTAAGCTTTGGGCTTGGAGCACAGCGGGGTTGCACGCCTGGGTGGATCAGGGAGATGAAGCTGGGGACCACGAAGTCCTCACAGACGTCCTCAGCACAGCGACGTGAATATAGAAGGCGACTCGGGATTGGAACTTTAAGTTTCCTTCCCTTGGGGTCAGTTGAAGGTTGGTTCCCGCCCACCTTTCCAGAAATGCCCGGGTCTTTAGGATTCTGTACCTGGGTGTGCGGGTCCGGTAGGCTGTCGAGCTTGGTGACATCCCTGTGAGCCCTTTCCCCACCGAGAGGGGGGGTAGGGGCAGAGAGTGGGGAGACAGCAGGGAGATGGGGATCAGGGGCACAGGACCAGTGTGCTCACCTGATGAAGCCCCAGCTGGGAAGGCGCAGTTCGTGCATCCATCTTGCTCAGCACTGACCCCGGGGGTGTTTGCAGAGGCCAGATTGGGAGCCTGGGAGGTCGCTGACTCCCTCCGACTCCAGGGACAGGAGCGAGCAGCAAACTGGACAGAGGCTCCCCTGGCGCGCCACGACCTGTGTCCCAGGGAGGGCACAACTGGAAATGGAAACCCACTAGAAAAGGCTGGGCCCGATTGGAGCAGTAGAAGCTGGATTCCTCTGGGTTCCTGTAAGGGAAATGGGTAGGTACCCACCTACATACGCCCTGAGGATTATGGGAGAAAAATACCTTCCTTCTGCAAATGGGCTCAGATCAGCTCCCTCCACCAAGGGCTAATCCTTAGCTTATTTCTTCCAGATCCCTCTTTCTACCATTCCTCTCACTACTCTTGACTCCTAATCTTGAGGTACCTAGGCTGCCCTTTTCAAAGGGACTGTTCATCATTCACCTAGGGGAAGGGGAGGGAGTGATGGCAAAGTGCAGCCTCCTCTCTACCTTGAGACTATAGCTCTTCGAAGGTGCAGCCAGCCCAGCAGAGCTGTAAAAAGTGAGGTGCAGGGACTGCTGACATGTGTTTTCAAGATTTCAAGTCCTGGGCCTGATGTGCAACAAAGGGACTAGGGCACATATGCACGGAGAAGGCATACACACACTCCATCAAAGTGCTGCCCTTCCTTAGTCTCAGGACCCAACAGCAGGTGGGTTTGGGAGAGGAACCCTGAGGGTCCTCTAAGGAAAAAGGGTAAACACTTGCAGGTTGTGTGAGAGTTCCACACATTCACATCTCGCTCTGACTTTGTTGGGGGAAAACTCCAGCAATCTGCACAGGTAAAGACTGGAGGCCCTGAAATCCGATAGAAGCAGTTGTAATCAGAATGGACAAGGTGACACACCACGGTATCAGTGGAGGTGACAAAATCTTAGAGTTAAGGAAACATGCCTGGCTGCCTGGGGTTTAAGGGAGGCACTGAAAAGGAAAGGGAGAGAGTGACACAGAGAAGAGTTTACAAAGATAGCCTTCTGCTATCTGAGCTAGGAAACCAAGGGATTGGTGGTCCAGCTCAGGCTGGAGTCTTGGTCACCTTTGAGAGGTACAAACCTGGGCCTCAGAGCTTTCTGAAACTCATTGCCAGTCTGAACCGACTCATAGTGGATCTCTGGTTCAGAGGCTGTAAATCACATTGAAGAACATACCCCATCTTTCTCCCACGGAGGAGCTGGTGGATTCCAGCCATCTGATTAACAGTGCAACTCCTTATACCTCCCTAGGCCCCTGAGTTGGGAGATGGAAAAGTCCCCTAAAAGATCTGGTGGAATGAGCCTGTGTGGACCTCACCACTTTGTCTTCCTAAATGTTATTCTTTTGTGACAGAGAAGGCTTGGTAAAACCTGGAGGGGGGACATGTCATAGTATCTCTGCCCACAAGCTTCTCCTGGTCCTTTTAGACATAATGTCACATCTGGATCTTAAAGGACATCCTATTATTTCTGGATAGAATGAAAAGTTACGCTAAGTTTGCGAACTATCACTCCCCTCACACCACACACACACACACACACACACACACACACACACACACACACACACAATTTAAATCTAAGAACCAATTCCAGCCTTGCAGCCAATTCATCTTGTTTCCACAAAAGTAATTAGAGAATTTAATGGGAACTGTGATGCTTATAAGTCTGTGTGACTCACACCCCAGGCAGAGAAGAGCGGAAATGTTTCTTCCCAAGAACCACCCCCCCACACACAGCCCTCCCAAAATGTCTTGCAAGTTTAAAGCTAAAACGTCATTCTCAGTCTCTTTGCCAAAGGAGTTGTTGTAACCTATAAGAAAAAAGCGTATTCGTTTTAGAAGATCTCTTCCCTAGAGTAGGAAAATTCCAGGTACTTTTTGATGCGATCCCCTTGAGAGCTAACCCCACTGGCTCTTGAGATTCCCCACTGGCAGTAACAAGGGGTCCACTGCCTTACAGCACAAATTCAAAAACCAAGTGTGGTCTTTTCCTATTCCTCCAGCACTTTTGTTTAAGTCCCACCTCTAGAAAAATGTATGAAGCCCAGCGGCCAAGCTGGTGGTAAAGACCTTTCTCAGAAACCGAAAAAGAAAAAAAAAAACAAAAAAACAAAAACACACACACACAACAAAAGCAAAAAAACCCCGAAAACTTTGTTGCCACATTGTGGATTCCAACATCCAGTGAAGAACTGTCCTATACCGTTCCCAAGACTATACTCTTTCCAAGGAAACAGCCTTATTTTTCATCCTGCAGAGTGAACTTGAACCTGCAACCTTCGTTTTAGTAGCCTAGTGCTTACGCACTGCACTGTCAGGACTGCTGTCCCCAGGCCCAGGCCTTTGGAAAAGAAGACTCAAAAGCAGTGAGCGACTCAGGACTGATTGATGAAACTTCTCTCCCCCCCCCTCCTCTGTTTAAATAATAAACTCACCGGGAAAGGCTGGAGGGCCTTGTGTTGGTTTCAAATAAATCCTCAGCCAAGGCCTTTCCTCACCCAGAGAAATGAATCACCCCTGGGAAACAGACGATTATTCCCCCATTTGTCTGCCTAAAATCAGGGGAAATCAGCACTTTCCCCTGCGACTTCAGTCTTTCTCCTGTGGGAGGGGAAATGGCAGGACGAGAAAGGGGCTGGGGTGGGTGGGGGTGTTGGGACCACAGATAAGCGGGTGCTGAAGGGGCAGCTCCAGGGACGACGTGAAGCCTGGCAAGAAAGGGTGCTTATTTCTCAGGGCAATCCGGGGGCCTAGAAATCCTGCGCCAGACCGTCGGAGCGCACGGGGAGGGCCAGGGGCGTCCCACGCTAGACGCCAAGGCAGAGAGTTTATCCTCTACCAGGGCCTGGGAACTGTCACCCCAGGTATCCATCAGCAGGTGTGGGTGCTGGAGAGCGGCCCTGCTGAGGCCTCCGCAGAAGCCGAGTCTGCGGGGTACGCGTCCTTCAGGGTTCGGTTTCCTTCGTGGGAACCAGAGGCGCGTGTTGTTGGGGTCGCCATCTCCAACGCCCCAGAGCTTGTTCTCTTTCACCTACAAACAGAAACTCTCTCGCCGGCTGGCAAAGGATTTAAAAGCCTTTTGGGGGAGGGATGGAGGCCAGAGAAAAGCAGGCTGCATGAAATTGACTAAAAGGACCCTCATTTTAGTGGCTGTTTATGCAGTAGGCGCTCAATTCTATTCTACTGGCCGGACCAGCAGCTCCCTGAGGCGCAAGAAGAGCGGTTCCGGGTGTAAATTTTGGAGACTTGGAGACTTCTCACCTTACAAAGCAGCGGAACTGCCCCTCCCTCTGCACGCGCTCGGGGGCCGCGTTTTCCTCGAGCTGTGAGCATTTCTTTAGGATCCTTTGCTGACTTTTTAAACACGTCAAGGATTTTAAGTTACTTTTTTTGATTAATGCTGCAAGGTCAATTGAAAATGGAAAAATTTTAAAAAAAAAAGTTAACTTACAGCTCCGTTTTCTTGGTCACCAACCCAGCCGGCAGCGCAGCGACCGCTCCGCCTCTCGTTTCCTGTCACTGTGTGCTTCGTGATTACTTTTTCTAAATCTCAATTGCTTAGTTTATGAGGGTCTGGTTACTGGAGAGAAACAAGGAGCGCAAATAACGCAAGATAACGCGCGGGGCTTGTGCATGTGAGTCTCTTATGAAGCACATGTAGCTAATAATTGATGCCAATTTACCCAACTCCTTTCCCTATAAACGACCAGGGCTAGGGGGGATTCTTCGCTTGGGACCACCCTCCAGCTCCCGCAGCAGCACCCAGATTGCACTTCTCAGGCCCACAGGAAGTTCTTTCTGCAGCGTCTCCAACCTCCAAGATTTTAAGCAAAGGCAAAGCCAGAATGTAAAGTTCTTTTTTATTTGAAATCTCGTCCAGAAACACTGGTTATTAATAAATATAGCATAGTTATCAAGAATATATAAAAAATAAAGACAGGGATCGTCTTTGAGGCCCTAACAAAATATTTCAAGCAAATGTTCAGGAAAATGAAATCGGCACGCCTCCCGGAACCGCGGTGAAGTTTTCAAAGCTGAAGCTGGAGAAAGCCAACCCCGCATGCTGAGTGAATGGGCGCTTAGAGGGGTGGGCCAGCGACTACTGGGGGCCACGCGCTGGCGAAGGGGCCCCGGCCAAGCGGAGGAAGGTTTGCAATGGAGTTTGGGGGTAAGGGGAAGAGGCTCGTGTGCGTGAATGAGGGTCTTTGCACCTTACCCCCCTTTTTCATTTCATACAACCACAGACAGATATATGGGGTACTCAGATAATCCACTAATAAATCCTTGTTACAAGGAAAAGGGGAAAAAAGGCGCCGGGGCCCACACAACATGTTTAGACAAGATTCATTTAGAAGCCTGCATGCATTCTTCTGACCTACACTGCGCAGGAAGTAAGAAAAACAAAAACCCAAACTCTGGCTCAGAGGTGAGGTTCACAAATTGTGTCTGGATGTCTCTCCCTCCCTCCCTCCGCTGTCTCTAGAAAAAGTACAGCAAGATCAGCAACGAGTGTAATTGCATCCGCCTCCAGGATATATTTACATTCGTTTTGCCTTAAAGGGAGGGTCATCATTTTCCCCCAGGAGAACTCAAGAGCGAGAGGAGCCCACTCGGAAATCCCGCCACAAGTTTTTCACGACATTGATCTAGTCTTTATACAACAAATGTAGTTTTGACAAGAGTATATGGCAGTGAGAAATGTGGGCGCCGTAAGGGGGAAAGAAGCATGCATGCAAACACAGGGCGTCTGGTCCCCCTTCACGACCACCTACATACAAATTGCAGTTTGGTTTTGATCCGTTCCCTCCGAGGGGCCAGGTGGGGTGGGAGAACTCTCCTAGAGTGTGGGTGGCCGGGGGACCCGCACCGGCCTAGCGCCCCAGCTCCCCTCTGAACTCCCGGCCCAGCGACCCCGCCCCGGTGATCGCCCCTCTTCTCCCTCAGCCGGGCGGGCTCCCTGCTCACTTGAGCAAGTCCTTGGACTCAGCAGACAGCCGAGCCATGTTGGCGGTGGAGAGCGCGGACAGGTGCGGTGGTGGCGGCATCTGGCAGATGGTGCAGGGGCAGGGCAACCCGGCCCAGTGCTGGAAGCCGCTGCCCAGCTGCAGCGCGGGCGGCGTGGAAGGCGCCTTGAGTAGGGAGTGGGGAGGCCGGATGGTGCCGATGGTGGGCAGGGAAGCTGCGGACAGAGGCGAGGAGGCGTTGCCGGAAGAGAGCGCACCACCCAAGATGGGATGCACCGGGTGCATGGTGTTGGCTGCATGCGCTGGGTGCCCGGCAGAGTGGCCCACGGTCCCGCAGTGGAAGGCCGAGTGGTGGCCCCCGTAGATCTCGCCTACCAACCTCTTCATCTCCTCCAGGGAGCTAGTGAGCATGAGGATGTAGTTTCTGGCCAGCAGGAGCGTGGCGATCTTGGAGAGCTTGCGCACCGAAGGCCCGTGCGCGTAGGGCATGACCTCGCGCAGCCCGTCCATGGCGAGGTTCAGGTCGTGCATCCGCTTGCGCTCGCGCCCGTTGATCTTCAACCGCAACTGCTGCAGGTCCTGCTCCGACAGCTGCTTCTTGATTTTGTACTTGCTGCTCTCGCCCGCAGCCTTGGCGCCAGCCCGCGACAGACTTTCCCCGGGCATCTTCTGCACCAGGTCGCCTTGCGTGGATGAAACGGAGTTGAGACGGCTCTCTGGGTGGTGGTGGTGGCGATGGTGGTGATCCCGCAGGTACATCTCATCCATGTCCGGAGACGAAGCTCTGCTAGAGACAGAGCTCGAATCAGAATTCATCTTATTGCAGGAGAAGCGGCCCTACCGTCGGGAGACTTTAGGCGGGAAATCAAAGGAAAGGAAATCTTGAATTAAAATAGAAAAGTCGCAAGCAGGGCCCAGCAACCCACTGCTCTGCCGCAAGACATAAGAAGAAGGAAACCCAAGGCGCCGCCTCTCCCCGCCTCTGTCCCTCCCCTCTCTCTCCGCTTAGGATGCTTCCTGGACAGCTAGATGGTGTGTGCTTGAACTAAGCTCACCCTAGAAAAAGAGGGGCTTTTATAGAGCTGCGGCGGAGAAAAGAAACAAAAGGAGCCCTCCTATCTATCCTGGGCTGGTTAGGATGACGTGCCATCATTCAGGGCGGTGCGCTTTGCTGTCCCATTTAGCCAGGATTCCTATTCATATTCATTGTGCGGCCGCCCTGGGACACCTCTGCACCGAACCGCTAGGAGCCCCCAGGCACAAAACCCTTGGATTGACACACACACCATCCAGCTCACGCCTTCCGATCTTTTTTATTTTCCTTCCAAACTTTCCTCTACCCCACCCCCTTCCGCAGTTTCTGCAAAGAAATCTCACGTCGAGAGCCCAGGGATGGAAAGGGAGCGAAACCAGGCTTCCTCTAGGTTTCAAGGGGGAAATAAAAACATTCTTTCTCCATCCCTTTTTCCACAGCTACTTCTAAGTTGAGAGAAACGCACTGGGCAGAGAGGTCCGGATGGTAAGGTTTGAAGGACAGACGGGAAGGTATGAGCGTGTGGAAGTGAAGGGAGGGCGGGCTCAGAGGCCCGTCTCCAAAGTTGTTCTCCTTCGGTTCTTCTTTCCTCAACAGTGCCATTCGGCTGATTTTGTTCTTTGGAGCCTTCTGGTGGAGTTTGAACGGGATGCTTGTATCTGGTGAGGAGTTTGTCCTAATTCTTATTTAGGGCGAAAAAGAAAATGAGAGAAAAGTGTTTTACTATCTACTTTTTTGTTTGTTTGTTTTATAAGAATAGATTTGTCAAAAGAATTCCAGCTTTGCTCAGTTCTTTTATCTCTTTGACCTAGAATTGGGAAAAAATCCAAACAAAAACACGCCAAAACCCTACCAGTCGGAAGGAGTCGGAAAGGAGCCGGGAAGGGGGAAAGACTTTAGGGATTGAAAAGTCTGCTGAAAGAGGAGAGGTTTGCCTCTCTGGTTTCCCTTCCGCCCACTGCCTCGGGCGCTGGCTGAAGAAGATCTCAGCAGGCCGGCCTCTGGCCGCAGGGCAGGCGATGGGAGAGCATCTGCAGCTCAGCGCCAGTCCTGGCTGCTAGGGTAGGTCCACAGGGCTCGGGTCACCCCTCGACGGCAGCCTGGGGAAAAGAGGGGACTCAAGACTGGACAGTAAACTACTTTGGGGGCGGGGGATGTGTTTCCAACGAAATGGTCTGGAAAGCCCCGCGCGGCTGCTGCCATCCAACGCAGCAGGGTCTACGGATAAGGAGGCGACCTGGAGGATTACGCACTCCACTTTTTTAATTCCTTGCTGTCTTTCTTGAAATCAATTTGGCTGAGGGGTGAGGAAACAGATATGAAGGGAAGGAAGAGTGCCCGGGGAAGAGACTCCTGGAAAAACCTGTGGAAAACCTGTGGAAAAACCTGGGCTCTTGGAGCAGCCGGAGACAGATGCTAGCTGTGGCTCTGGGTCTGGGTGAGAAGCCCAAACTCCAGTCCACACCGGAACTGCAGACTGTTTGGAGCCTCAGACTGCGCCCTGCAAGTCTGTAGAATTCTTGAGGAAGAGAAGGGCCCAGTTTCCACAGACACAAATTGGGCGTCCGATGGCAGAGGGCTGAGGCCCAAGTCTCAGAGTTTACTCATTCTGCAAGGCTCGAGCACCCTTGGCAGGACCAGCCGGGTGGGGAGACAGAACCCTGAAAAGATGCATTTTTCACACCGAACTTGGCTTCTCTAGAATAACGAGAAAATGGTCAACAGTCTCTCCTTAAGGCCAGAAAAGGAAGGTTCTTGGAGATTGATCTTAAAGTCTCCTGTTTTTTCCACCTTGGCAGGAGGAACACATAGCTTGAAAGATGGAAAATTTCTTAACACAAAGAATCTAAGGGATTCAATCACAGATGGAAAAAGATATGCAGATGCACCCCAATATCCAAGTAAATAAAGGTCCTTATTTTATCAGGTGTCTCCCTTTAAGCTAAGTTAGTGACATCCTGCTCTGCCATACTGCTTATGCGAGTTTCAAGTCACACATTTTCTGACACTGCCTCCCCATTGCAGCCTCCCTTACAGATCAAGTCGAGGTAGAAGGGGGCTCATGCCTCCAAGTAAAAGCAGCTTTCCAACTCTTGGGTAGGTTCAAAGACCCATGCTAGCTCCCTCTGTCTTCCCTGTCAATTTGCTGACCCCTGGGCAACCAAAGACTGCTTTTTCAAATAGAATGTGCTGCATCTCTGTTTTGTTCTAGGAAAGTGGTCAGGTCTAGTTGGAGCAACAGCGTTCCATTTGGAGCATGATCACGCTATTAAAAGGCTTGTCCCCTGAAAAGACCCCATTCGTTTTCAGTGCAAAATATGAAGGGAAGGTTAAAGTATCCCAGGAGTTAAGAAGGGGGGGGGGTAGTCTTCCTCATGAAAGCTGAACGTGGGGAGCTGGACAGGCAGAGTCTGGGGTTGGGGGCAGTTCGGGAACTCAGAATCAGAAGCACTTCCCCCTAGCCACTGTGTTTTACATTTCTCTCAGCAAGAGGTGGTCATTCTGGAGCAGCCACCAAGCCCCCAATCAGCTTGGCTAGGCCAGGAAGGGTGCGGGGCCTCAGCACACACAGACCAGACTGCCAAAGAGCTATTAGCTCCAGTTCCCCTGAAGTGACAATTCTCCTGGGTCCTAGATGAGTCCTGCTCTGTCCTAGACCAGGTCAGCGTGCACCCTCTCCTCCACTGTCTGCTGTGCTCAGCTTTTCTGAAGGGCTGTCCTGTGTGAGTATGTGGTGGTCCTGTGTCCCAGACTCCTTTTATGGAGAAGATCCAGGAATCATGGGTTTCCTAGCATACTTGTTACCCCATTCTCAACCCCTCAGAGGGATAGCCAAGGAGAAGAAGTAAAGGAGTTAGAACTTTACACACTGTAAGATGAGTTGATACTTCCCAGTGCCCAAAAGCCACCTCTGATGCACTGACCCACCCAAGAAGTTTCTATACTTCCCACCTCTTCTCAGTACTTTGGGATTAATTTTGGACCCAAGGATAGATAGGCGATTCGGGGAGGTGACTTACTCTGATTCATTGTTTGTCTAAGGTTGCTTGTCCCTTTGGCCCCTAGGGCGCAAGAGGGGATCAGACCGTAGCAGTGTTTGGCAAAGGGAATGCTGTAGCTCAAAGGGGTCTCCTTTAGGGTCACGCAGTGACCTTGGCCCTGGCCGAGGCCCATTCAGAACGTCCAGGCAGGAGCCTAGCAAAAGCCTGCGGACTGCGGACTACGCTTCCCAGTGGCACCCACTCGAAGGTTCCCTCCGGGGAGATCAACGCAGGTGAAGCTGGGGCCGTTTTCTGGCAACAGGTGAGACCCAAGGCTAAGGAAGTGTTTCCCCTCCATGCTGGCCTTGGCTCTGGGCAAAGCTGCCAGTTTCTCTTCCTTTGTATGACAGGAAAGCAGCAGCGGGGATCAGTGAGCCGGAGAGGCGTCTGCTCTCTCCAAGCGCCCTGGGCGCACGACCTCGGTACCGGAGCTCCGTGGAGTGCGGGCCTGGTTCCTCCACCCACTCCCGATCACTCACTTTGGGGGATGCTCAGGCCTTCTCGACATCTTCCACCCCTAGATGATCAGAAGCAGTTACTTACCCAAAGCCCAAAGAGTGTTGCTGCACGCCCGCGCTGAGATCCTCTCTGCCCGAGGCGACGGTGATCTCGGCTCAAACGCGAACCCCTCTGGCTCTTCTAGAGCCGGACAGCAAACGTCGCTGTCGCTGACTTGCTGGTGTGTACGGACAGTCACTGGTCCAGCAGCAAACTTGACCGTCAAGAACTTTGACCGAGTCCCAAACTCTGGAAGCGGCCTGGGATTCTCATCTCTCAACCTACCCTCCTCGACACACACACAAAAAAAGAAGCAAAAAGAGTAAGATGTGTGGTCACATCCCACCTGAGGAACAGCGGGCTTCAGACCAGCTGGCCTTGGAGGGAAGGCTCAAGAACTACTTAATTTTTTTCAGCAGAGTACAGTTTCTTTAAAACAATAGCATTGGGGGCAAAGTCTTTGGGTTTGGGGTTATTAGATTACTCAAAGAACGTATTTTTTAAAAAACCCAGAAAAACCACACAACACAAAACCCAAAAGAATTCAATGCAAAAAGAAAGGAGGGGGGCGGGGGAAGGAAAGTCAAAACAGATCTCAGACAAGCAGAAATGAAGCGAGACCAAGGTACTGCTCTCCCAGGCTGGCCTTCGAAGACGCCAAAATGAAAATTTCAACATTGCAACAGGGGGTGTCAGGATCCAAGATGTCCAACCTGAGCAGAACAACTAAGGTGCTTCCCTTTGCTGGATTTCTTCATATTTTACATATTTTCTAAAATATGATCTGTCCAATATTTATTTCCTTCTTTCAAACAGAAGAAAGAAAATCCCATTTTTGCATACATAAGGAAAAGAACAGAAATCAAGAGACAGCCAGTTTTACGATGTCTTAGAAACTGTCTTTTGCAGGATTGAATGTGAGATTTGGAGGATTTGGGCAAGTCCCTGAACAGCATAAAATGATGGAGTGCGGCTAATTATGCGAATATATGGACAAGCTAGCACACTGGCAGAACTGGAAGTTTGATTTTAATTATGCCTAAACAGAAAGGCTGGCCAGAACTTACACATTCATCACCATCGTTTAAAAACGCTCTCAAGGCAAAGGAGATATGAACCTGTGGGTTCTTTTCCAGAATTCTGCTGAATTAGTGGGCACACTTCAGGGTTGGTTTCCACACGCCCACCCCTTTATTTCTCCTTTCTGGTAACATCTGCTCAATTGCCAAGACCTCTGTTGAATTTTCCTCCTCTAAGAAGTCAATAAACTGGAAACAGGTTTTTGTTGTTTGTTTTTCCCCCCTCAAGATTGGAATGTTTAGGTTGAAGTAAATATCATGGGTGATTAATCATGTAAATTGATGGATTATATTAGAATTTGCATACTTACCCAAACATTCTTGGCATGTGCCTTAACATTTTGAATTTGTGACTCCATTATCCAACGTGTTAAGAAGCACTACAGATCATTTCTTGGTAGTGTATCCTTGCTAGTCATTTACTTTCTGACTTGCTAGTTAAAGCCACTTGTATGCAATTTGACATTTTCATGTAAAAGCAGCACAGTACATTAAATTCTGCTTTTTGCTTTTGAAGGCTATTGTGTCATCTTTGAGATCTGTTTTATTAGATTGTTAAGTACATATTTCTGACTTGCTCAAAATTTAATTTTAGATACAATTAATGTATGTAGCATATGTATTATTTTAATCTATTCAGTGATATTTAGGTTATACACAAAATATATAAGCGAGCACATTACATAATCAGAATAGAATCTAAGAGTCTATGTCTATATTAACAATGAATTAAAGGGATCTTTAGATTTATGACAGTAACTTTATTATACTGTCCTTATAAAATAAGGAACTTTTATTGCCACCTAGAATTCTGAAATTTACACACTTGCTTGCTTTAAGTTAAATGTATTAAAATATTTATTTGAAGTCACTGAGTTCTAAGTGAGAGTTTGTTGTTTTTCAGATATTGCCTAATAAGGATAATTTTAAAACATTTAAGACACTTATCTCTACAAAGAATTAGATTTGAAATATTCTCACATTGGCTTGATTTTTAACAAACACAGATTTACAAACATTATTTTGAGAATATATTAACTGAGGAGTCTGTTGTTGAATCTAGAAAAGACATAAGGATAGGCTTTTTTGTTTTGTTTTGTTTTTAAAGAAAAGTCAGCCTTTAAATGATAAACTGGTACTGGCTCTGTTTCACAGTTCACCAACAAATGAAAATTTAATAAAGTACTCTATCTCACTGTTGAAATTTCCCTTTATAGATATTATTTTCTGTTTGCATCAACACTAAGTCTGCCTAAAAAGTATGTAAAGCTAAATTTTCACCATTCATAATATTCATTGAATGTTTCTCTTCATCTTTATATTAGTTTTAATGTAAAATAAAATTGAAGCGATTTCCCAGGTAATCAATCCTTAAATCTTGTTTTTCTTTCCTGTTTTGGGAGGGTTGGGAGGAAAAGTAGAGGGAACCAGCTAAAAAGAAATCATTACTGAATTTTAGACCTAGCATTTTATACTTTTGGACTAGGCTGAGTCTGTTACTAAACAATTAAAATTGCTTTTTCAATAGTACTACTCAAACCTATAAAAAGTGGTAGATAAAACTTTCATAAGTTTAAGATGTTTTGATTTTAACAACTTAAAATGAGGTTGGAAATTAATATGTACTCATGATATAATTTAAAATATTAAGAAAAGAAAGTCAATAATTCCCCATGTTCTCATTTTTATAGTAATTTTGATTACCTATCCTATAGTCCTTGACGATAATGAATAGCAGAATATTGAACTATTTACAGTCAGTGAATTAAATATTTCATTAGCTACTTTAAAATTTAATGTTGATTTCTCTTTTTATTATGGCAATATAATACATTTAAGTAAAAATTTTAGAAAAAAACTTTTTGTAATGATGGGGAGAAGTGAATAGAAGTGTAGAAAACATTAAACATGCTCTTAGTTCACAAAACAAGCTGAATACCATCATTAACTACAGTTGTGAAGTTGCTTATATGATGTGCTTCTAGAACATTTGTTTTGTAAATTCAAAGACACAGTAAAATTGACTCCTGGTGTGGTTCCCCCTCCCCTTTTGTTTTAATATAAAGTCACTTACTTTATGGTTGTTTTTCAGGAAGATTGCTGTAATTATTTAAAAATAGTCTGCGGATCCTGTTGGCATTCTTATTTTCCATTCATGTACCACAATATGGTCAATGAGGCAATTGGCCTAAGATTAAGTTGCGAAAAGAATTAAAACACTGAAAAATCCTTTGGGAATGGTACTTTTGAATTATTAGGAGAGCTCAGAAACCACGTCATATAAGCATAATGGAGATAGAAGCATAATGGAGAATTGAGATTTTCCTGAAATCCTATGAGAGAGTAACATTTTAAAAAAATCCTAGCATAGCTAGAATATTGCTATTATACCTATATAGTATATTACTCTATTATATTACGTATTATATAGCCTAACGTTTCCAAATATCTTCTTCATTTTCTCTATTGCCAAAACCAACACTAAAACCTTTAAATTTCATATCCAGAAAAATTCTAGTGCTCCAACCATTGTTCTTAATGCAACAATGTATTTCTTTCAGTAAAAATGCAATAATAGAAAAGTGCCATCAGAAAAAGATGTTTTTATTTACTGACATGATTTTTAAGCCTATTTTTAAAATGCTTTCTAAAATCAGAATTGTTTCTGTTTGCAAAAATTTTCACATATGATTGATTTGTATAAAAATCATCAAGCACAATTATGTATATAGTTTTAAATATTTGTTATAATTGCCTTATCTCTTCATCTTTACAAAGTTTCGCCTCTTGTGAAAGTCAAACGAAGGCTAATAGCTCCTTTAATCCCACTAGATTAATTAATTGAATTAATTATACTAAATGGGAAATTAATGCCTTTGGAGACACCCAATGTGAAAATACTACTTAGAAATATGTATAGCATGATGAGAGCCCATAATGAATTCATCTTAGCACTTTTAAGTAGCTGCAGAAACTGAAAACTAAAGTGTATAACAAGTACCTTCTGTTGTAAAATAATGATAACACTTTCTGACCTTCTAGATCATCTGATTGTCTGACTGAAAGTGATCAGTATCCATTCATCCTAACTCTTTAAAGTCTAGGATGTAGATTTTTATGCATTCCACTTAATTTTTGACAACTTACAATTTTCCTACATTCATACTTCATGCGTTCAGTGATCCAATTATTAATGATGCTTGTAGCTGTTTTTCCTTATTTTGAATCTTGCCACATCAGTAAATGAAGGTCCTTCACTAGATGAATGAAAGCTTTACTCCACCCATGTAATGATGGCAGACTTTACAGAAACAACAACACATACTTTGAGGAGGCAGCTTGACCCCAACCACATTTTTAATGTCTTCCAACTTGAAGGACTTACCTTCTGGTACTATATTCAACAATATTCTTCCATTATCTAGAGTTTTCAAAGGCCTGCTATTTCAGAAGTGAATGGCTAGTCCTGCACCTTAGTTTATCTTAGTCTGGAAGCTTAAATGAAACCTGTTGGAGACAGGTGATGCTGCTGGTATTTCAAATACCAGCATCATAGCTTTTCATATCACAGCAACTATAGATTGGCAAAAAGCCAAAGATGAAGAGCTTGAGGGCTTCTGCCAACTTTTGCTTTTTGAAATTAATTGAAAATGTAATAAAGATGCATTAATAATAATTAGTGACTGGAATATGAAAGTTGGAAACAAGAAGGAATAGTAGTTGCGAAATATGGCCTTGGGGATAGAAATGAAGCAGGAAGCAAAATGATAGACTTTTGTAAATCAGTAATTTATTAATCCCAAGTACTTCTTTTAAAAAAGCTTAAATGGCAATGATGCACATCGATTTCACCTGATCAACTACGTAAGAATCAGATTGACAACTATGGAAAATTCGGAGCTAGTGGCCAGCAATTGGCTTACAACAGACTATCTACCACTTATATGCACATTCAAATTGAAATGGAAGGTGAAGAAAATGGGGAAAAAAACCCCCATAGGGATCAAAATACAACCTTGAATCTACCCCAGTTGAATTTCAAGAATATCTCAAAACCAGATTTGATGTACTGAACACTAATGACAGAAAACAAGATGAGTTATAGGCTGAAATAAAGGATATAATCCATGAGCAAAGACAGGAAAGAAAGAAAAGACCAAAAATGGATGTCAGGAAAGACTCTGAGAATTGCACTAGAGCTAAAGAAGCCAAAACAAAAGGAAGAAATGCTTAAGTAAGTGGGTTGAAGACAATTTCCTAACAGGGAGCTTGAGAAGACAATGGGAAGTATTATAATGAAATGTGCAAAAATCAGGAGTTAGAAAACTAAAAGGGAAGAACATGTTCATCATTTCTCAAGCTGAAAGAACTAAAGAATAACTTTAAGCCTCTTGCTAGCTAGCTGCAATACTAAAGAATTCTATGGGAAAAATCTTGAATGATGAAGGAGGCATCGAAAGAAGATGGAAGTAATACACAGAGTCACTGTACCAAAAAGAATTGATCAACATAAACCATTTCTGGAAGTTAAATATGATCAACAACCAATGGTAATTAAAGGAAGAAATTAAATCTGTACTAAAGACTTTGGCAAAAAGTAAGGCCCTAGGAATTGGTAGAATAACAATTGAGGCATTTCCACAAACAAATGCAACCCTGGGCATACTATGTCTTTGACAAAAAGCTTGGACGATATCTACTTGGTCAATCGACTGGAAGAGTTGTATATTTGTTCTCATTTCCAAAATGGTGATTCAACAGAATGTGGGAGTTATTGGACAATGCTATCAATATTATGTGTAAGTAAATCTTGTTGAAGATTATTTTAAAAGGACTGGAACAGTACATCAACAGAGAACCATGAGAAATTCAGTCTGGATTCAGAAGAGACTGTGGCAAGAGGCCTATCCCTGCTGTAGTTATATTGATCATTACTAAAAGAAGAAGATACCAGAAAGATATAGATAGATGATAGATAGATAGATAGATAGATACAGATGTTATTTACTGTGTAAAAGTATTTGTGTGGATTATAAAAAAAATTTAATACCATTGAGAGGAATGAGAATTGCAGTACAGTTAATTGTGCTCATGTAAAATCTATACATTAATGAAGAAACATTTGTACAAACAGAACAAGGGAACATTGTTGTTAGTTGCTGTTAAGTCACAATGTGACTCATAGTTTCTATGTACAATAGCCCTGAAACCTGCTCTATAGTGTGCCAACTTCATTGTCTCTGACACACCTACCCTCATTACCCCAGTCACTGAATAAATCCGTCTCATCGAGGGTCTTCCTCTCTTGCACAGTCTTTTCACCCTTCCAAGCATGATGTCCCTCTCTAAGGACTGGTCTCTCCTTGCAACATGTCCCAAGTATGTCAGATGAAGCCTCAGAATCCTTGCCTCCGAGGAGCAGCTTGGTTTCACCCTCTCTAGGACAAACCTATTTGTTCACCTGGCAGTTCACGGTATATTCAATGCTCTTCTGCAGCACCCCAGCTCAAAGACATCAATTCTCTTTCTGTCATCCCTAGTCATTGTTCAGCCTTCTGATGCATACAAAAGACTATGGCCAAGGGAGAAGTGCATGGTTTAAAATCAAGAAAGATGTCCACAAACGAGTGGATTGAGAAATTATGGTACATTCACACAATAGAATATTATGCATCATGAGGGAGCAATGACTTTGTAAATTGTTACTTAACTTGGGAGGGACTGGAGAGCATTATGCTGAGTGAACTAACTCAGTCCCACAAGGATAAATATTGTATAAAACCATTATTGTAGAATGAGTATAAAGTTCCAAAAGAAGTGGGAGAGATTGGAAGCAGAGGGATGAGATGTGGGGGGAGGGGAGATTAATCATGGGGTTGTACAATTTGTTGGATGGGGGATGATGAAAATTGAAAGAATTTGTTCTTGAAAACAATATATTCAAATTTTGTATATAAACTAGTAGAAAATAAACAACAACAACAACAACAAAAGAAATGTGTGTGTGTGTGTGTGTGTGTGTGTGTGTGTGTGTGTGTGTGTGTGTGTGTGTGTTAGGGTTGTGTCCTTTCTCCATGCCTATTCTAGGGGTATGCTGAGCAAATAATTCAAGAAGCTGGACTATCTGAAGATGAATGTGCCGTAAGAATTGGAAGAAGATTCAGCAACAGCTTGCATATATTGAAGACATAAACTTGCTTGCAGAAAGCAAAGAAGATTGGAAAAACTGACTAAAAAAAGATCAAGGACTACAGTCTTCAGAATGGATTAGTCCTCAATCAAGAAAACGAAAATATTCACTCCTAGACCAACAAGCAGCATCAAGACAGATGAGGAAAGATTGAAGTTGTCGATGATTTAATTCTATACTGATCCACAATCAACAGCCATAGTAGTGATACTCAAATATAAAGACATCTTGCGTGGGGGATATCTGCCATCAAGGTACTCTTTAAAGCACTAAAGAGCTGTTTAAAGACTTAAAGACTCAGATGCACCTGGGCCAAACATTTGTTCCTATGAAGTTGAAAGTTGGATAGTGAATGAAGAAAATCAAAGAAGAAATTATATCTTTTAATGATGGTATATTGCTGACAATCATTTGAAACTGGCTAGAACAATACTTTGAGAGAGAATTGCCAAAAGTTCAAACGGTTTAGAAGAGTCTGTGGCACCAGGAATGTCATTGCTGATATCAGATAGATCTTGGCTCATAGCAGAGAATACCAGGAGGATGTTTGTGTTTTATTGATTACCAAAAGGCTGTGTGAATAAAACAAGTCATGGCTAACCTTGAGAAGAATGGGAATCTCAGAACACTTCCTTTTACTCTTATAAAACTTATACCTGGATCAAGAAGCAGTTGTTTGAACAGAGCAAGAGAACATAGTTTAAAATTTAAACATAGTTTAAAATTAAGAAAAATACGTGTCAGCGTTGTTTCCTTTCTCCATATCTATTTAATCTGCATGCTGCGTTGGTCTCTATGAAGAAGAATGTATCGCAGAAAGATTCAATAACAACCCGTTTATGCAGATGACACACCTGGCTTGCAGAAAGTTAGGAGGACTTGAAATACTTAATGCACAAGATCAAAAACTACAGCCTTCGATATGGCTTGCACTTCAATATAAAAAAGAGAAAAATTCTCACAAAGGACCAATAAGCAACATCATGATAAATGGAAGATTGAAGTTTTCAATGATTTCTTCTTATTTGGATCCACAATCTTTACCAGCAATCAGGAGATCTGGGGCTGTATTGCATGGATGAGGCTTGTGTCAGAGATCTCTCTAAATTATCAAAGAGAAACAGTGCCAATTTGAAGACTAAGGTGCTCCTTATTCAGACCATGGTATTTTCAATCACTTGCTATATGTCTCAAAACTGGTCAATAAATAAGCATGCTAGAATAAGAATTGATGCCTGTGAATTGTGGTGTTGGAGGAGAGTACTGCAAAAATAGAACTGCCAAAAGAATAAACAAATGTGTCTTCAAGAGGGTACAACCAGAATGCTCCTTGGTGACAAGGATGGCAAAGCTTCATCTCACATACTTTAGGCATGTTGCTAAGAGAAATTATTCCTTGGAGAGGGACATCACACTTGGAAAGGGTCAGTGAAAGAGAGAAAGACCCTCAACGAGATGGATTTATGCAGTGACTGCAGCGATGGCATTAAGTGTGCCAGTGATGATGAGAATGGCACATGGCTCATAGCTATTGTTCATAGAATCACTATGAGTTGCAATCAACGTGACCACACTTAACAACAACAGCATCCAGTATTCAGAATTGAATATAAAACACCAGAGTACCTCGATATTGAATTTAAAACATCATAATTCATGGTATTGTTTTATAGTCAAGTATTAAATATGTATACCATGGAATGCCAAAAGAACAAACTGTATGGAAGTATGCCCAGGATCTCCTCACAGACAAGGACGGTGAAACTTCATCTCAGATAGTTTGGGCATGTTGTTAGTTATTGGCAAGGCACATCATGCTTGGGAATGTAGAAGGTCAGAAAAGAGAGGAAGAGCCTCAAGGATATAGACAGTGACAGAAACAATAAGCTTGAGCCCCCCAGAGACTGTGAGCATGTTGCATGATAGGGTTAGGTTCCAACCTCTTCATCATCTCGTAGTTTTGAGTCATGGGCAACTCGAGAATACATAACAATAAGAACAACAATTTAAGCTATGTACTTCCAATCACTTCACATGTATTCAGAGACCTCTGGTGACCTGGTGTGTGCAGAGCTGTACTGCCAAACCAAACACAGATGGTTTGGATCCTCCAGGTTGCACAGGAGAAAGCCAGGCAATGTCTTCCCCTGTGATTTACAGCCTCTGAAAAGTCAGTTCCAACTTGATGGCAATGATCTGAGAGAGTGTATGTATTCAAAAGTTATATAATGTATAAAACAGCCTGGAGTAGAATGAATGCTTTTATAATTACAGAATGCATTCATTATTCTTCACTAACAAAAAGAGATCCTTTAGTATTTTTCAAATATTGAGTACATCATACGTTGCCAGGTGAATGAAAACATTTGTCTTGGAAGACATAGAGCCTGAATGCTCAGCAGAAATGTGGCAGCTGAGATTTTTGTTTTCACATAGTTTGGACATGTAACCAGCAACGACAGAAAAAGAACAACAGAACAAAAAGAACCATCAGAAAAGAACAACATGCTTGGTAAAGTGGTGGGTCAGTGAAAGGAAAGAAGACCCTTAACCAGATGGACTGACACTGATGGCTCCAAGAATGAGCTCAAACAGAGCAAGGAATGTGAGGATAGTGGAGTTCCACACAGTGTTCCGTTCTGCAGCACAGCTTTATACCATGAGGCCACATAGTACTTAACCCATTGCCGCACACTTTTAATTGACGGCTGTTCTTAGGAACACATTTTTACCGTCATTTGGGTCATCGTATTAAAAATATGAAACCACTGTGTCAAAGTATCTATCATCATCACTGTTTTAGACTAGGAAATTGAGGATCAGCAAGATGGTGTAACATTGTGTAAAACAGTAAGGATTCAAGTGTCCCACAGGTACTAAGTTAATAGAGAGCTGGCATTCAAATTCTGTGGTGTTTGGCGTCTGTCCTTCTACTGCCAGAAAAGAGTTTGCAGAAGTTTGTTAAAGCAAAAGACTTAAATAAAACCCAGCATCTCATAAGATCAATGAGTGACACGAATGTTGGAATTCTCTCACAGAGGTTTTAAAGCAATATCATAAAAATGCTTCAGTGAATAATCGCAGAACCATCTTAAACAAAGGGGAGGGGAGTAGAATGTCTTATGAAAGAAAGAGGAGCTGTGAAGAACAAGAGGATCTTTTCAAGCTAAAAAGACAATTATTGTGGTTTTATTTTGTTTCGTTGTAGTTTATTTTCATTTTGTGTTGGCTTAAAAATAATAAAAAAAATTTATCAAATAGACTTTAAGAATGAAGATGATAAAGACTAGAATCAATGCAGAGTAAAGGAGCAGAAATTTTCAAACTGAACAGAGTGAAACAGGAAAAACCGTTACAGGAGATGGCATGTGCTTTTGCACCATGCAAAATGGAATTTAGGATCACAGCTCACAGAGTTTGGGTCTCATTTTAAATGCTCTCTTCATAATTATTACTCGTCCAGAGCTCTTGAAGTTTGTTGTTATTGTTGTTGTTAGGGGTCATTGAATGTAGACAATTCATAACAACCCTATGAACAGAAGACCAGGACACTTGTATAACTTTTATTGTTTCTCCATGTTCATATAGTTTCCAGAGGCAAGCGATTTCAGAAGTGTATGCCACTGCTGCTTCCAAGCTTGTTTTAATTGGGAAGCTTTACCAAACACTGTCCACCATGGGTAACCATTATCACATTTTACACATCAGTGTCACAGTGTTTAGCTTCCTATAGTGAGTAAATATTCCACCCTAATCCTCACCAGAATCAGAAAATAAACCTCTGTAGAATCCAGTTGTTCCAGATGACTTCCAAAACTGTACATTTTAAAAACTAACTTTAAAAAAAAATAAACATGTGAATACTCTACAGAAAGCTTAAGTAGTTTTCCTACCAAATAATTACGTTGTTGTTGTTGTTGTTAAGTGCCATCGAGTCACAGGCAACTCATAGCAACCCTATAAAGGAGAGTCCTCAACACGTGGGTGCCTTTCATCCTCTCTCTCCAGGTTCATAGGGTTTCCAAAGGCAAGCTATTACGGAAGTGGATGCCACTCCTCCTTCCAAGCTTAAATAATTATGAAGGAAACAAAATATTTATACTCAGAGATATAGTGCTAGACTTGGAAGTTTTTAATGTTTTAGTCTAATATCTTTATATTTGCAGAATCTGAGATCAGCAGAAAATATTTGACTCATTTAAGGTTGTTTTTGTTGTTATTAGTCGTTTTAGAGTTGATTCTGCCTCAAGGTGACCCTCATTTGTATAGAGTAGAAGAGATCCATAATATTTTCAACGTTGTGATCTTTCTGAGGTTGTTCACCAGGCCTTTCTTCTGAGGAACCTATGGATGAGTTAAAGTAGTCATTGGAGTGTTAAATATTTGCTCCACACAAGAACTTCCCACCTTGGGTTAACATCTAGCTAATAATTCTAAAGGGCAACAATGTCAGCTTAAAGACTAAGGTATACATGAACAGGCCATGGTATTTTCAATTGCTTTCTGTGCACCTGAAAGTTGGACATTAAATGATGAAAGTAGAAGAAGAATCAATGTCTTTAAATTGTAGTCTTGGGGAAGAGTCTTGCTTATACCATGGGCTACCAAAAGATAAAACAAATTGGTCGGGAAGAACGTGCAATCAGAGTGCTCTTCAGAGGCAAAGACTGTGAAAATTTGTCTCACTTACTTTGGGTATATGTTCAGGAGGAACTAATCCTGGGGAGAGACACTGTGCTGGGAATGGTAGAGGGTCAACAAAAGAGAGGAATATGATCAAAGAGGTGGGTTGGTATAGTGACTACCACAATGGGCTTGAACAGGACAGAGATCTTGAGGATGGCACAGGACAGGGCAAGGTTCAAATCTGTTTCTCTTAGGGTAGCTATGAGCTGTAGTCAACTCAATGCGGGCACATAACAATAACAACAACAACAACAACGATAGATTTAGAACCAGACCAAAGATTCAATAAATAAGTTGTGTAAATGCTTTAATATTAATAAAAATTATTAAGATAAATGGATTGATAAGAAATGGATGGTTTTAAAAATGGAAATGAATATTCTAAGGCTTAAAGTAAGTTTAAAGGAGCTGTTTTTAATCTATGGGATTGAGGAAGAGAGGAGTCTTGCTGGCACAGTGGTTAGGCACTTGAATGCTAACTGAACGTTTGGCAATTCAAATCTGGCAACACCATGAGAAAAAGTTGGAATAGTCTATTTCCATAAACATTTGTATCTTTGGAAACCATGTGGACCAGTTTAATCGTATAAGATGCTGCTGAAATTTACTTACATGAAATTGTTGTTGTTGTTGTGTGTTGTCAAGTTGCCTGTGACTCATAGCAACCCTATGCACAACCACTCTAAATCCTGCTCTATCCTGAGCCAAACTCATTGTCTCTGACACACCTATCCCCAGTACCCCAGTCACTAAGTCAATCCATCTCATCCAGGGTCTTCCTCTCTTGCTCTGTCCCTCCACTTTCCCAAGCGTGATGCTCCTCTCCAACGACTGCTGCCTCCTTGCAACAGGCCCAAAGATGTCAGACAGGACTTCAGAATCCTTGCCTCCAAGGAGCAGCCTGATTTCACCCTCTCTAGGATGAACCTGTTTGTTCTCTTAGCAGTCCATGGTATATTCAATACTCTTTTTCAGCACCTCAGCTCAAAGGCATCAATTCTCCTTTTTGTCATCCCTAGTCAGTTAGTTCTTTATTTTTATTGAGAAAGATACCAAGAGGTCCTTGTTTCTAATGAAAATCTAAATGACATTATTATCAAGAGCAATACTCTTTTTTACATGTTAGTTAATAGGAATTACATAGTTGTGAGTGACTCAAATGACTGCTTTAACCTTGGGATAGTGATTTCCATGGATGTTTTGCTCCTTTAGAAAGTAAAACATAACTGTGTAAGAATGTGAAATTCTTGAGTGGCTCAACTGGTCATCCTGTTAACAGAGGTGCCTTGGGATAAAGACCTGGTGGTCGGGTTCTGAAAGGTCCTAGTTATAATAACCACATAGAGCCCAGATCTACTGTGACACAAGGAGTGACCATGAGTTGGACTCAGCCAGAAAGCAATTTAGTCACTGGAACAGGAGGTTGCAAAGCAAGCAGGGAAACGCGTGAGAAAAATATGGATTGCTCTGACTTTAAACACATGATTCATAAGACAAAGTTTAGTGGCATGGAAGGGGACTTGACATCAGTCTTCACAGCAAGTGTAAGAGACTATTCCAACCATTATTATTTTTAAGATTTCCAATATAATTCTACATTTCCTTTCCCTTCCATTGTTCATCATACACCCCTTAAACGCTGCCCCCCCACCAATAAACAGGAAGAAGTGGATAAATGAACACCTTCACTGAGACCTCAGTGACCCTGAGCTTCAGGGAATATTTTGGAAGGGAGACTCTAGATGGATGTCTCTACAGAAACAGTGACTCACAGAAAGCGCCCTTTTCTGTTACTTGGTACACCAGCTATCTGTAAAATGCAGAAGTTTGGGAAGACAGAGCCTGGGAGCTCCTGTTTGATGCCCCTGATTAGAGGCCAGGCTATGCAAGACTGGATTAAACCAGGAGAGGAATCTGTTTATCCCCTCCACTTTAAACACTAATAAAAAGCACTGTTCCTCTCTTGAAGGTGCTGAAATGCAAAGCAAGCTCCCTGCTCCTTTTCTCTCTCTTGGTGGCATTTGAAAGTGTAAAGCTTTGAATACCAATTGCTTGAACTGGACATATGTGAATCTCTTCTAATCCTACTAATCCTGTCCCCAAGTGCTTCTTTGTATGTGGAGGCAGCACACATAGATCTAAGTGAAAGTGGCCGTAATCCTGGAAATGTGGAAAAATGTCCCAGTGTGAGAGATGCGAGAGGGGAGAGCTCCCTGGCAGAGGGACCTGCTGAAGGAACTATTGTGTGGGTTCAAGGAAAAGGCGCGGGGGCCGGGCCAGCAGAGGGGATGTGAAGGAGCCCTCTCACCTCTTCTGAGCTCCTGGGAGGAGAGCAAACCCACCCAGCAGGGGGCCTCCCTTGCAAACAGCCTTCATGCACTTGAGCCAGCGCTCAGGACTGAGACAGTTTCCAAAGGCTGGGAAACTCCAGCCAGCGGCTGCTTTCAGTTCCCGGAGCCCAGCAGGCCTGGTCCCGCCGCGCTGACTTCATTATTCCCTAGACTTTGCTTGAAAAACAGCCGGCGTGTTTGCTGACTTCAGAGCTACTGCTCCTTCTCCAAACACAGGGGCCAACATCACTCTCCAAGCCATGAAATAAAGGACATCACCTTGTCATGCTTTGTCAGATAGAGACAGGAGAGGGACAATCAGTTTCGAAATGGTCCCCACTTTTTCCTTCTTGCAGAAGCAGCTCCTGGGTCCTTTCTGACCATCTCCACTGCAACAGTGATTTAAGAAGGCGCGGTGGCTTTTGAACTTTCTAAAGGAAATGCTTGCTAGAATCCCGCCATTCACAAGCAAGAAGTTTTGCCAGGAGCCTGCTTCAAAGTTTGTGAAATAATTAATTACTGATTCTTGGATGAAATGATCTGGGCAGAGTGTTGATTAATAATAAAACTCGCATATTTTCCAAAAGGCATTGTAATATCTAAATTTAAAAATGTATAGTGAGAAAGAAGATTCAGATAATGTTACTGTCACAGAATAGATCTTGTATTAACATATGTTACATAAGAGTTGTTTTTGTTTGGGTTTTTTTTTTTGTCTGAATGAATACTTTTGTTTTTTGAAACACAAATTAATCTTTTTAGAGTCATCAACCTTGTTCCATCTATGTGATTGTTACAGTTTTAGGCAAGAAATACATTTCAAGTGTTATTATCTCTTCTTTTTTTCTGACTTATATTTTTTATTTGTTAAATTATAATTTGCTACTAAAACTATATGGAATTCATTAGGAAGGTAACCTTTATAAAGCTCCCAAACTGTAAGAAAATGATCTCATTATACTTAACACTGAGGGAGAAAATTGTACTATAAATGTAAATTGAACAAGATAAATGCATATAAACATCCTAAAACGTCAGATTTCTCCTATACCTGAGAGAAAAATTGAGGTCCTTTTGATGTAGAAAAATTGCTTCGATCCTGATGTTTAAAACAAAAAACAAACAAAATCTCTGAAAGATATATCATTAAAGATCCTAATTGTTTTAATAAAACTTACTGCATGCTAAATATTCATGATTCCAAGAGACATGGAAGTAAATACTAGCTCACTGAAACATCCAAACATTCCCATGGAGTGGGTACTGTAATGCCCCCATTTTGCAGATGAGCACAACAGGGCAGGCAATTTCTCCTATGCAAATAGACCCAGCTACCTCTGTGACCCTAGCCCCTGAAAGACTTCTTTTGAGTATACCTAGATCTAAGCTGTTAGATCTCAAATTTACAATGCTAATAATTTAGACAAAACCAAACCAAAACAAAACACACTTTAAAAGATATTAATTTATTGTGAGACAAAACTAAAAGCAAAGTAATGATTAACTACATCTCAATGTAATAAATTCCAGTACAAATGTGAATAAAAGAAATATTTGCATAACCTGGCAAAAGTGAAGTCTAAAAAAAAAGGAGTCCCTGGATAGCATAGTCATCAAAGCACATCACTACAAACTGAAAGGTTGGCACTTCAGATCCACCTAAAGGCACCTCAGATGAGTTTGGTAATCTGCTTTTGAAACA
The DNA here is from genome assembly GCF_000299155.1 of Elephantulus edwardii. Taxonomy (NCBI): domain Eukaryota; kingdom Metazoa; phylum Chordata; class Mammalia; order Macroscelidea; family Macroscelididae; genus Elephantulus; species Elephantulus edwardii. Next base: position 6,080,127 of record NW_006399789.1, on the reverse strand, counting down.
TCATAGCCATTGAAAACATTGTGAAACTCTGCTCTGAAATGCATATAGTACCCAAGAAACAGGAACTGACTCTGCAAAGGGGTGTGGCTCTTCTTTTTAACTCTAAGGATGCTCCTAATAAAGTTTAAATGTCTACTGAGTTCTTCGGTATTCTAGAATATAAAGGCCTGATACTTTGAGTGTTGAAAACAATCTAGGTGCCCATCAATAAACAAATGGATAGAGAAGCTGTGGTATATTCACACAATGGAATATTACACAGCTCATGAAATATTATTCAAAACGAGTGATCCTGGAGGACATTATGCTGAATGAAATATCTCAGTCACAAACGACAAATACTGTTGTAGAACAGGACTGATATCAGGGTTGGGGTGAGACTGAAAGACGGTATAAATTATGTATACTGATTGAAACAGATGAGAGAGAGAACTGTTTAAAAGCAATCTATGATTGGGTATTATGGTCATTACAAGAGTCCAGAATGAAGGCTGCATAGTGGAGTGGATTCGGGGATGGGGGGAGATTGTATACCA
>NW_006399789.1:6071597-6079491 GCF_000299155.1 Elephantulus edwardii | reverse complement strand
GGAAAAAATGCAACAATGAATGAATGGAAATCCAAAGTCTCTGTAAATGTTCATTAAAATGAATAATAATTTTTAAAAAAGGAAAGAGTCTTCCTCTAAGACTTCTGCAAATTGGAATAAAAAAAAAAAACCCCAGAGGTATTAATTTAAATGAGAATTGGGACCTTGGCAAATATTTTCTCTAAACTGTGCCTCAATTTCATCATTTATAAAATAATCTGTAATAGTCATCTATTTAAAAATATCTATGATCTTTAATTTTCTAAAGTTTTGACAACAGCAACACTAAGTCCAATGTTGTGTTGTCCAAAGTCCAGTAGTACGTAAATAAAGGACCTAAAGGATGAGTAGAAACAGGTTAAACATGACTTGATCTTGGGATTCATCTACATCTCTACCCTTTTACTTTTTCCTAAAGTCATTGTCACTGGCTACCACCTTTATACGTGGGCATCTCACTCACCTTCCACCATTGTTCATTTCTTTCGTTCTCTTTCTCTCTCTCTCTTTTTTTTTACATCATGCTGATACTTGATTTTGCCTAATGTGTACGTGAACCTGGGAGGTTGAGAGACTTGACACAACAGAAGGTTATGATCAGGTCTGTGAGGGATGAGAGCTGAGAAATTCCCATGCTCCTCTGCGTTGCTCTGCTGGACAGTTCCTGGATGCATTCCATTCAGCTTTTCAGAACATCCTGCAGAGTCCGAGAAGTAGCAAGAATTGCCAAGTAAAATTTTAAATGAGAGAATAATTGTACTTAATGAAGTTAAACATTTCCCAAGTCAACTTATTACCGTTGACTTGGAACTGACTCAGAGTTGGCCCTTCAGTGGGTTTTCAGAGGCTATAAATCAGACAAGATGTGATAACTTATCTTTCTCCTGCAGAAGAACTGGTAGATTAGAACTGCATGCTTTTATGTTGGCAGTGAAACTTCTTATCCTCCAGGATCCAGAACTTCCTACCTGCCAGTCAGTAACTTGGAGTGTCAGTTGGGGATAGGTTCTGACTGGATAGCACACAAGACTGGAACTGGGACTTGGCTACTGGACTTAACATGAAATAGAATTCTAGACTAAAGAGCGCTGCTTCATGAATTAAAGGACAAGAAGGAACTATCTAAACCTACCTTTGGCTCCTCTTAAGCTTGATGCTCAAGCTGCATTACAAGTAGAAGAGGAAACTGAAACTTTGCCTATAATTTAACTGGTGACAACATTTTACGTTGGTGACGTTTATTCTGCCTCCAAGTTAAAATAATGTGATCATGTTATTTTACAAATATTTATACTATAAAACCTTGTTTAAATAGGTATAGCACAATCTTGGAAAATATGTAATAAGAAAGTGATACTGATTTTTAAAATTATCGCCTTACCTGTTGATTCTGTGTTAAAATAGAAATTGTTTTCCAGTTTATTATACAATGAGTTCCAAGATGAGGCAAGATTGTGATAATTTCTAGGTTGATGAGGGCAAATTCACAAGCAGTCACATTCAATAAAAAAACAAAAACCAAAACCAACAAAACAAGCCAAACCCAGAAAACAGGTTTCAAAATTTGTTGAAGCAAACAGATTTCAGTTTGTGCCTCTAAGAAGTATATACTTGGCCTTTCCTCCTTCAGATGGTATCAAGAAGGCACATTATGGCTGCTGCATACTATCAATAATGGAAAATGTAGTAAAGGATCAGACACATTAGCTAAGGCAGAAAAGTCACCTAATTCTATCTACATAAAATTTAAAAAGAAATGTGTTTAAAGGAAGTCTGTTTTTTTCTATGAAAGAAATGGGACCAAACCCCACAGATTATTTATTGTTCCTCACTCTCCTGTAGACACATTCTTCTGTGTAAACAGAGAACAAGCCCAAGTCATGTTCATTACTGCTTTCCCTGCACTATCTTCTGGTCAAGCATCTAAATACGGACCCTCATGTTAGTTGGGTCTTTTCTTTTCGCATCAGCAAAACATTTCACTCCTTGTTGGTGTTATTGGGCTATTTCTCAGAAATGCTAATGGACAATTCACTTTGGCACTTTAGACAAGCACAATCTGGTGGTGTGTTTTGGGTATTATTCATACTCGTTAATGATTGACTCTGTGGCTTTTTTATGTGGGACCCTAAAAAGCACTCGCTTACCATCCATGAACCGGGTTTGTTTATCAGCTTTAGATTTAAACTGGGTGGCTGTTTAGGCAGCCCATTGTTCAAATTTGCAGAGGACAGGATGTTGCTAAATGACACAATGAAAACTCTGGATACTTCCAAGGTTCTGGAGCTAAATGTAGCTATTATCCATTCACTACTGTATTGGGCTGTGTTTAAAATGATATGAGGTGAGGTAAACAGACACAGTGCTTGATCCTCTTAAATTTTATAATCTGAAAGGATAGGACAGGCAGAGAGAAGTATTACTAACTGAACACAAACGTGCGGTTCCTTCACTCTAGCTGAAAAAGCACAAGACACTTGTTCTTTTAAATATTCATTCAAAACTAGAGACGGTTCTCCTTTGAAGTTTTTTTTTTTTTTAAAGAAAGAAAACAAATACATGTACACATCCCTTATTCTTTGCTTTTCTGATGAAGAACTAAAAATTTGGGCTTTTGCAATAATATTTGGCTAATTCCAGGGAAATGAGTTCAGAGACCTCTCTTGTATTTAGATAAATCCAGAAGTCAACGGACTATAATCAGGGTAAAGTTGTTTTAACATTGGCTTACTTTAACAGCTACATTTTTCCAATCATTTCACTTTCTCAGAGAGACCCCTGTCCCCTGATCCTACTCCTCGCACTTCTGCTTTTCTGTTGGAGAAGAAACTTTTGGGAGGATTCAGATCTTGGAGACATTGTACCTCAACCATACTTTTTTGTGCTTTGGGCAATTGTTGCCAGGAAATGATTCTGGGGGAATTTTCAGCTCCAAAAGGGTCAGCTGCTCCTGCCTCCCCTGCCATGGTGGGGGTGGGGGAAGAGGTTCAGTGTTCTCAGACATAGAGGGACCAGCAGGGGGTTAATCCCCTCTACAAACATTCTATATTCTCTCCTGGCCTATCTGTGGGTTGGAATTGAGGGTAGGAAGTTTCTTTTGAAGCTTGCCTTTTCCTTCTGATTTTTTGTGCACCTCAGAATATAGGCTAACCTCAGGTTTCAGCATGGCGAGTTGAGAAGCAGCAAAATAATTCCAGAACTTTTAATACCAATTCTCCCCAGTCCTTGGGGGCCTCACAGGTGCACTTACAAGACAGGCCTAGATTGTGTTGCCTCCTCACCTAGTATTTATTTGTAAAGAAGGCTTTGGTTTGTATGAGGTTAGTATTTGGCCCAAATATTATTCCATTACATCAACTAAAATAATAAGTAACTAATTAAGAACCTGACAGGTAGTGTTAAGAGACAATTTATCTCAAGAACGAGAGTGTATGAAATGATTGTTGCTTTTTAAAAATTGGATGACTGATAGTGCTTTGAGTTGCTGTGAGAACAAAGTACTATGAGAACAAAACTTTGATAGTATTTTGAATTTTCTAAATCTGTTCCCCATAATATGACCACCATCGACTATCTTGAAACAGACCAACAAATGTCACCAGTGACTCAGTTATTAATTTTCCAAAACTTGATAATAATACCTTTAATTGGAAAAAAAAGCACTTTTTATTCTCTTAGCCCACTTAATGACCATCCTATTAGTAAAATTTGTTTGGAATATTACTTATTATTGAGTATTTATATAACATTGTTAATATTCAGTCATATATTGTAAAATGACCCAATAACGCGCATGCGCACGCGCACACACACGTTTTGACTGTTAACTCATTTCAAAATGAAATAATATTTAAACTGGAGGAAATGTGTTCAATATCAGATGGACTATCGTGCAAAACATTGCAGCTCTTCCAAAGTATTTCTAGCTCCTAACCCTTGGTGAAAATTGGTTCAGTTTGAAAAAGGCACAAACACAACTCACAGCAAGTCATAACAGCTGGATTTTAATTTGCTGTGCATCTTAAAAACAGTAATTTATATTTTTGGTTTATTTGTAGCATGCCCTTAAAATTTCTTAGATGAACTTGTATCCTGTCTGACTAGTTCGTCATGATTTAGAATTATAGGATTTATCCTTAGAAAATTATTTAACTTTCAAAGTCTATTATTTCAGAGGTAGTGGGGGATAATTGTGAGTGTGTTAAACTAAGCCAGACATATACAGTGCATACTGGCTGTTGGAAAAGAGAGAGTAGAAGGAACATGATTTGTTGGATCCCTCAGAATGTGTAGGGATATTCACAGTCACCAGCCATTGTGAAATGTATTCGCAAACAGATCAAAGGGAAGTACTGTCAATACAGGTGATCATAAAATCTCAGCTCCCTCCAGATAAGACAGCTGTGACAATTATGAAGCCTTTAATAGTTTACCCTGTGCAAAGACTTGAACTTCAAGCAATTTCAAATGCGAAGGATCCACAGAAATCAGCTACTAGCTTGATGTCAGCTAATCTCAGGAAGCATAGTTTAACTAACTTCAAGTGATCATGTTGAGTCTTGCCAATGGTTAGTTTTTGCTCTATTTTTTTTTTCCTTTTCTCCTTAAAAGTTTATTGAAACTAGCCAAAATTAAGTTTTTTTTTTAAAAAACCAAAATAACAAACCCATATGATCTTTCTGCCTGCATGCACAGTAGCTATTTGCATGAATTCTCTATGCTTTGTGTATGTTGATTATTTTAACAGATGAGATATGTCCTCCCATATTTGAGAAACTCATCCACTTAGATTCAGCCCAGAAAGGATGTTCTGGTGAGAACACCTTTCCCACACTTGCCCACTGTTAAGTATACCCAAAGGATAGTCGTTCAGAGATGAGTAGTTAAGGATAGTATTGGTGGACAATATTCATTTACCATATTTACTAGTAACAACAGAAAGTAGTAGTTGAATAATAACATAATCTCAAACCCCTGAACCTGCTGACATCAGTTTTACAATTCATCCTGCTCATTGATTTAATTCAAACAGTTGTTGGGATGTTTTTTTGACTTTTAAAAGTTGTTTTCCACTGGAGAAGGAGGGGCAATCTCCTCCTGTGCCAGTCTGATCGAATTCAAGGGTGCACTACAAGTTAAAAAAAAAAAGAAGAGAAAAAAAGTTGGTTTTTTTTTATTTCTTCTGTGGCCTTCCTTTCAAACCTCTCCCCAACCAGCTTTGGCATTTTTTGTGTTAGAGTCACAGCTTCCAGATAAGCTCCAATCATTGGGGGAAAAAGGGAGGGTCACTGTGGTTCTCTTGTGGATGTTTTGCCTCTCCTCACCTTTTCCCCCTCCTCCCTAATTTCTTTACCCCAAAGAGACGGAAGAGGGAGAAAAAAAGAAGAAAAAAAAAGATTAAGATGTAAGCTGGCCAGATAAGCCTGTGGCTGGTTTTATTACAGCTCTGAAAGAGGGTACAAGGAAATAAAGGAAGCCCTGCTTTATGGGAGCCAGAGCGAGGTTGGGGGGAGACCTGGCTTGATTGTGTACCCCTCTGAGGAGGGGTGTTTCATTAATTACACATTAACTATGTGCACTGAGTAGAAGGTAGCAGATAAAAATGCAGATGTTTCTGCAGCCCAGTAGAATAAAAACTGCTCTTGATCCTGTCAAAAGAACATTTTGAATCAAAGGGAACTTCATGGGAGCCCAAGAAAGAGTTTTGTGCTCGAGTGCTGTGGTGTGGCCTTTTAATCATTAAGCCCTTTTATAGCGGTAAAATGAACATCCATTGTCATGGCCACACCAATGAGGCCATCCAACCTGGAGGAAAAGGAGGGCTTTGCGATGGAGGGAGGGAGGGGAGAGCATTTAATGGGGGGTGCCAGCCCTGTGGAAAGTAGAGGCAAAGGCCACAATGCATCATAAAGAGAGAAAAGGCAGTCCAGTGGGTCTGTTCAAATTGAGTTCCACTGCAACACCCTCTTACTAGTTGACACGCCCTGGCGGGGTTGACATTAGTATGGAACAAGCCGCTGGTGCCCTTCTTTTGTTTGCATGGTGTGTTTTACTGGCTCATTTTAACTGTTACTATTCTAGAAGGGAAGGTTACTTAGGAAAACTGAATGCAATAGCATTTTATCTTGAACCACTTGTCTACAGTTGTGGGAGAGCCTTCAGCATGCAGGAAGGGAACAAATGCATTTCACCCCTGTCCTGCAGACAGGTGAGACACATGGAAGGAAGTGTTTCTTGCTCTACTCTTGGAAAGGAACATGAATTTTGATTGACCTCATAATTTGTTGTTTGTTGTTATGTGCTGTCGAGTTTCCTGAGACTCACAGGGACTGCCACTTAATCTTTTCAGCCTGAGCATTTCTGATGATGTCCAAATTCAACCTATAGTTGTTGATGTAGAAAGAGAAATAGTTGGTTTTCTAAAATAGTTTTTAGATGAGAAAAATGAGAACTTATACCAAATTTCCCCTCAGATCTCATTCTAAAGAGACTGGTATATTGAAGAGTCTAAATGTTTGTGCTTTGACCAGAAGTCACTCCCCAGACCCTCCAAGCTTGATAATGCAGATCCCGTCACTCCAATGGGCTTGCATCTGTTGTTCTCCTTGTTGTTATATGCCATGGAGTCACGTAGTCGAGTTGAGTATGACTCATAGCAAGCCCAGGAATGACAAATCTGAACCCTGTCCTATCCTGTGCCATCCTCACAATATATGACATTGTCACGCTCATTGCTTCAGTTACTGTGTCAATCCATCTGGTTGAGAATCTTGCTCTCTTTCACCAACTCTCCATCTTTTCAAGCATGATGTCCCTCTCTAGGGAATAGCCACTCCTAGCAACATGTGTGAAGTCTGTGAGACAGAGCTTTATCATCTTTGCCTCCAAGGAGCATTCTGGATGTATTTTCTGTCAAGACATATCTGTTCTTTTGGTAGTCCATGGGCTATTCAGTGCTCTTCTACAACACCATAGCTCAAAGGCATCAATCATTCTGCTGTCGTTCTTGTTCATTTTCCAGCTCTCAGATGCATAGTAAGTGACTCAAAAGATTATGGCCTGAATCAGGCATACTTTAATCTTCAAATTAACATGAAGTAAAAAGACCACGAGATGAATTGCACTGGGAAAGTCAGCAATCAGGGACCTGTTACAAATTATTGAGGAGTAATGATGTCAGTTTGAAGGCTAAGGTACCCTGATTCAGGCCATGGTCTTCTCAATCACCTGCTACACATCACAGAGCTAGACTATGAATAAGGATAACAAAAGAAGAATTAATGTCTTTGAACTGTGATATTGAAGAAGAGTAAAGGGAACAAATATGTTTTGGAAAAAGTAAATCCGGAGTACTCATTGGAGGCAAAGATGGCATAGCTTCATCTTTCATACGTTGGACATGTAGCATTGTTGTTGCTGTTACGTGCCATCAAGTCGAGTATAACCCATAGCGATGCAATGAATGGTGGATCTGAACCCTGTCCTATCCTGGGCCATATCACACTTTTTGACACACCAGAGCCTGTTGAAGCAGTCACCATGTCAGTCCACATGGTCGAGGGTCTTCCTATCCTTTGCCAACCTTCCACTCTTCCAAGCTTCATGTCCCTCTCCAAGGATTAACCACTCCTAGCAACATGCCCAAAGTATGTGAAGGAAAGACAAGGCTCTTCCTTGCAAAGGGACATCATGCTTGGAAAAATGGAGGATCAGCAAAGAAGAGGAAGTCCCTCAAGGAGCTGGATTGACATGGTGACTTGAGCAGAGGGCTTCAGTGTGTCAGAGTTGATGAGGATGCCACAGGATAGGGCAGGTAAGTTCAGGTTGGATGTTCTTACAGTAGCTATGAGTCATATGTGATTTGACAGGACTTCCCAACAACAATTACAATTGG
>NW_006399789.1:6068577-6071267 GCF_000299155.1 Elephantulus edwardii | reverse complement strand
CAGAGTGGAGTATACTTGGTACATGTTCTTATAATACTTGTTGTTATTGTTGTCAGGTGCCATGGAGTGCATTACTACTCATGGCCCGTTGCTACAGTCACTACATCAGTCCATATGGTTGAGAGTCTTCCTCTTTTCCTCTGATTCTCCATCTTTTTCAGCATGATGTCTTTCTCCAAGGACTGAACCCTGAAGCTTCACTGTCCTCGACTCTAATGAGCTCCGTGGTCTGATTTGCTCCAAGGCTGACTTGTGTATTCTTTTGGCAGTTCGTGGGATATTCAGTACTCTTCTTCGCCTTCACAGCTCAATGGTACTGACTCTTCTTCTACTGCCTTAGTTCATTTTCCAACTTGCAGATGCGTATGAAGGAATGGGAAATATGATGATTTGGATCAGACACTCCTTGGTCTTTAAAATGATGTTGCTTCTTAGCACTTTGGAGAGGTTCTTGACAGCAGATTTTCCCAAGGCAACACATTTTTTCAAAAAAATCATGCACATTGTGTTTAATACAAGCTTTCATGTATGTTGTGTTTGGTACAATTCTTCATTTACGTTGTATATCCTATACATTTATATTGTATTTTATATAATTAATTATTATGGTTCTGTGCCTATTTCACATTTTTTCAAGTCCTCCTTGAGTCTTTTTCCTATTCCTTCATCCCCCCCATCCACTCACCTAAATCTGCTACCTAGTTATTTCTTCCGTTCTCCCTTTTTCTGCCTCCTTCCCCTTTTCTTTCTCCTTCTCCATATCTTACTAGTTACCATTCTATTTTTACAATAATGGTCATATAAAAATTTGTCCTTATGGGACTGAGCTCACTTACTATGCTCTTTAGACTCTCTCATGTTATATAGTATTTTACAAAATTGTTGCTCCTTAATGCTGTTATAATATTCCATTTTGTGAATGTGCCAAAATTTCTCAATCCATTTATTTGTTGATGGGCATTTAGGCTGTTTCTATATTCTTGCTATTATAGGGAATGCTGTTGCTATGAACATTGGTGTACATATTTCCATTCATATCTCAGTTCTATTTTCCTTGGAGTATATTCCTAGCAGTGCAATAGCTGGGACATCTCTGATTTGTATGCTCAGCTTTTTGCTGAAATACCAAACTACTTTCTAGAGCAGTTGTACCATTTTACAATCCCACCTGCAATGCCTGAGAGTTCCAATGAAAATCACTAACAATCAGAGAAATACAAATAAAAACAAAGAGATACCACCTCACTCCTGCAGCAGTAGCAACGTTTAACAGGACAACAGCAATACATGTTGGAGAGGCAACACATTTTGACTGCTGTTAATAGTAGAAGAAGGGGATGTTGAGTAGAAATTCAAGGAAAATTACATCCTTGACAATTTCCATCTACTATGTTGATTTATTGATCCAGTGACAAAGATTTTTGTTTTCTTGATGTTGAGATGTAATCCATATTGTAGTACCCTTTGATCTGCAGCAAGTATTTCAAGTCCTCTTCAGTGTTAGCAAGCCAGGTTGTGGCATTTGCTTAATGCAGAATGTTGACGAGTCTTAATCCAATCTTAATGGCACATTCTTCTTTATATAGTGCAGCTCTTGAATAATTTGCTAGTCAACTTATTTGATATGTGTGGAAAAAGGATATAACTCTAATGCTCACCTTTATGTTCCTTTTTTTATGCTTCTTGGTCTTGTAGAGGTTTTGCTGGAACACAAGTTTTGGGATTCCCATTCTTCACATGAACTGAGCACAATTAAGTGTTCTGGGATTCCCATTCGTCTCAATATTAGTCATAATTTGCTATGATTCACACACTCAAGTACCTTTGCAAAGCTAATAAAATACAAGTAATCATCTTTCTGTTATCCCCTGCCTTCAGCCAAAACCATATGAAATCAATAGTGATATATCTGTCATGCCACAGTGTCTTCTGAATACAGATTGAATATCTCAAAGTTCCCTAGTGATATATTGTTTCATCCATTTTTGAGTAATCATCAGTAAGATATACTTGAATGTGATATTAATGATGCTGTTGTTATGTTTATCAAGTTGGCTATGACTCATAGTGAACCTACAATAGCTCTGAACCCTGCTCTGTCTTGAGCCGATCTCACTGTCTGTGACATGCCTACTCTCTTACCCTATTCATTGTGTTAATCTATCTCATCCAGGGGGGGTCTTCCTTACTTGCAGGGTCCTTTCACCCTTCCAAGCATGATGTTCTTCTCCAAAGACTGGTCCCTCCTGGCTACGTGACCAAAGTATGTGAGGCAGAGTCTCAAAATCCTTGCCTCTAAGGAGCAGCATGGTTTCGTTCTCTTCAGGACACATCTGTTAGTTTTCTTGGCAGTCCATGGTATGTTCAACTCTTCTCCAGCATCACAACTCAAGACATATTGTTTGATAATTTCCATAGTGTGTTGGCTTTTGTTTGTTTGTTTTAAATAGAAACAAATATAGATCTCTTTCAGTCAGTTGTTAAGGTAGCTAACTGTATTCCATATTTTTTGGCATTGACTAGTGAGCACATGCAGGTCCGCGTCCACTTGTTGAAACATGTCAATTGCTATTCCATCAATTCCTGGGACCTTTTCTCCCCTTACCCCCTGAATTGTCATCAGTGTAGCTTGAAATTCTGTTAGTTCTTGATTGTGTTTACTTCCATAAATAGGGTTAATTCCAAGTACT
>NW_006399789.1:6059967-6068469 GCF_000299155.1 Elephantulus edwardii | reverse complement strand
TAATTATCTAAGAATCAAGTTTACTAGTTAGAAGAATACATTTTTTTTCTTTTTAAGTTTTAATTTGAAAAAAAAATAGATGGCAAAGGAAAGAACTTGTTTCCACATTAGTCCATATAGTAATGATTTGACATATTAATTTCTAAAGAAATCATTAACACTCTGGCTACCTTAATAAATGGAATAAATTATTCCTTCATTGTGTTAATGATCTCTTTATAGTTAAAGAAGACACTTGTAACTATTTTAGTGGATAGCATATCAAAGGACTGATTATCTCAAAGTGAAAATTTACTTACCAAATGTCATAGTTTTGTAACAGATACATTTAATTTCCAAAACCAGTAAAGATTACAGTTTTCATTAATTTATACCACACACAAAATTGAACTTTAAGCTGTTAAAATGTATCTTTAAGGAATTTTCTACACACATGCCTTTTCAACGCTGGTGATAAATTAGAATCCAGTGGAACTTAGAGATCCCTATAAACACAGTGGTTAAGTCTACAGAAAATACATTTGAAATAATAAACTAATTAAATAAATACTGTTACATATCCTGTCAAAGTTTTTGAGAGAGTCTCAACCATATTCTACTTCACAGAAAAACATTTGCTGACCTCTGGCCCTGGGGATTACATTGATCGTATAGACTTACATACTACACCATATTTCTTTTATGGAACTATGTTATGCTGGGATATGTTAAAAATTATAAAAAGAAATCATAATTACTATGATACAGCATCACCACTCACCCACAGAGGATTTAAGTGGATGAGAGGTAAAATTCCTTTCCTCAAGTAATTTTATTTCCATCAACTAGAAAATGATTGTCATAAATGGCTTTTTCCACAATAGAAAAGACATTTTTTAGTGCCATCTGATGGACACTTATTATTATATACATACAAACACGCTATGTCTATGAAGTATTATATTGAGTACTGTACAGCATGCACAACCTTATAAAGACAACTCTATTCTTCAGGGATTTTTAGGGAAACATTCTTCAAGTCATTTGTGACCTTTTTTTTTTTTCAATTCTCATCCTAAATATAATTAGTTTTCAAATCCTATTGACAAAAACACCCACGTATCACCATATCGCACAGCCTCTAGGACGACTGTGCTGTTCCAAGCCATTTATTTCCACCAGCACTTAGTTGATTCCAACACAGAAACCTACAGGCAGTCCAGAACTTCCATCTTGGGGTTTCCAAAGCTCTGACTCTCTATAGAAGCAGAGACTGCTACCTCTTTCTTCCTTGGAGGATCCAAACCACTAAACTCCCAGCTATTAGCTAAGTGTTAACCACTTCACCTCAATTGAGAGTCTGCATACTGTGGCCAGGGCCAGTAGGAAGCATGAAGTGACACAAGCATTTGTTTACATCTTGTCTGGAGCTGAAACTGCAGAGTTGAATAGTTGCCACAGAAACCATACGGCCTACAAAGCTGGAAGTAGTCACTAGCTGGCTAATGTTTACTAGCTGCCTCTTTACAGACAAAGTTTGCTGACCCCTGACTTGGATGATTGCACTGGCCTTGTAAACTTGTCTTTTTGCCATCGACCCTGCTCCCAAGAGCCTCTTAGTAAAACAACCAAAGTGAGGTTGTGGTAGCCCTCTGCTCAATGACTTCGCTTTTGGTCAGAGTAATGCTACGTCCTGGCTGGACCTCAAGGGCCTTCTTCATCTTTCTTCCTAGATCTTTTTGCAGGGAACCCATGGCCTCTATCCGACTGATTTCTCCCATTTCATTCCCAAGCATTCTTTCCCTTGCAAACTTTGCTCTGACAGGTCCTGGAAACAAAAAATTCTCCCTCTTCATCTGTTTGTTTCCTTGCCCGGGAAAACCCTTCCTACCAAATACTGACACTGCATAGCCTATCTCAGAGTCACTTCTACAGAGAGGCTGGCCCTGGCCATCCGTCACAAAGCAAGTTCTTCCCCCATCTTTTCCTGTCCACTTTCATTTCCTTTGCCGTATTCCTTTCCAACTGATTTACTTGATACTAGCTGTTGATATGTTCTGTTTTCCTCTATGAGACAAGGCATGGACTGCCCATTTCTTTTTAAAAATTTTTTCTTAACTTGTGAATTTGTAAGATCCACAGCTTAGTCCTTACATGCTTAAATTCCTTTCCACCTTGTCTTGTAGGTAGAACTGGGTGTTTTTACTCTGTGTTGTTCTGTGGCATCTTGATTTTGTAGAAGAGCCTACATCATAGCGGAGAATATGCTAGACCTTTGCTCATTTGCCAGTCACTCTGAAGCTTACTTTGAGAGAAGAGAATAGACAGAAGAGGAGGAGAGCTGTTAGGAAGCCAAAGAAAGGGAACAAGGCAGAGGGTGGAGAGTGGGGGGGGGGGGGGGAGAGCTGGGGGTGTGGTGAGATGGGGGAGTGAGAGGGGAAGGAACGTGCACTTTTTTCCCCTCATAACAATCATCCCCTTTTCCCAAACCACTACTTCTACCTACCAGTTCTAAGAAGTGAGACAGAAGAGCTGAACTTTTAAATAAAAATGTTGAGCCCTATTTATAAAGTCCACAAAGAACCTGGTGGTATAGTGATTCAGATTCATTCCAATGCTCTCCAAAATGACAATGGTTTGAATCCATCATATGCTCTGTGTCAGAAAGATGTGGAGTTTGCTCCTATAATGTTTTCTATAACCTTGAAGCCCTACGGGATTTGCTGTATCTGGTGGTCTAAGGTAAGAAACTGCACTGCAATCCCAAAGACATGCAGTCCTACCAGCTGGTTCACAGGAGAAGGATGGGCAATCTCCTCCTGTGCGATTAACTGCCCCTGAAAACCCACTGGAGGGTCAGCTGTGGGTCGGTTCCAACTCGATGGTATATAACAACAACAATAAAAACAACACACTATCTTATGGGGTTGCTGTGAATTGTAATCAACTTGACAGCAGATAGTTTATCTATTTTTTAATTATAGATTCCACTTGTTAACGATCTTTTCCACTTAAATTTTACTCATTGCCCCAAACATGGAATAGTACTAAATTTTGCCCTTGCAACACAAAAGCACCAAAATGGTGGACATTTTTTAAAAAAAATTTCTTTCTTTCTTTCTTTGAAGGAGGGTACATCAAATTGTTCAAGTTGAGATTCTCTAGTTTTCGTACTTTATCTCTCTTTAAGTGGTCCAATTTTCTTTCTCTTTCTTAAAGTTGAGTGTTAGATTTTTCTGTATTTAAAAAAAAAATAATCCCAGAGTTCTTCATTCCTAATTCTTCTATAAGGGGCAAAGCTGGCTGCCACACACATCTCCAAGTCTGGCAAGATGAATTTTTGCAAACCTTTGTCTCGTTATTAAGCTAAAGACAAGGAAATTTTATTGTCTGATTTATTATTTATTTTTCTATGGATTTTACCTATTTGTTGGCTATACATTTTGGAGAAGAAGATTTTATTAAATTGACATAATCTACTTCTCTTGACCAAAGTTACAGGATCTTTTGCAGGTTACATACTTACTAAACAATCAATTTCACTTTTTCTTTTATAAGTTATTTGTGCATGTTGTGCTGTTAGGGACCTCTCTAAAGTACTCATGAGCAACGGTGTCTCTCTGGAGACTAAGGTGCGCCTGATACAGGCCATGGTCTTTGCAATCGCTTGTTATGCATCAGAGAGTTGGACAATGACCAAGGAGGACAGAAGGAGAATTGATGCCTTTGAGCAGTGGTGCTGGAGAAGAGTATTGAGAGTACCATGTACTGCTAGGAAAACAGATTCATCCTGAAAAGGGTTAAACCAGGTGGCTCCTTGGAGGCAAGGATTCTGGGGCTTCCTCTGACATACTTTGGACATGTTGCCAGGAGGGACGGATCCTTGGAGAGGGACATCATGCTTGGGAGGGTGGAGGGACGGCGCAGGAGGGGAAGACCCTCTATGAGATGGATTGACTCGGTGACTGGGGTAATCGGGATGGGTGTGTCAGAGGCGGTGCGGTTGGCGCAGGATAGCGCAGGGTTTAGGGCTGTTGTGCATAGGGTCGCTATGAGTCGCAAACGACTCGACGGCACATAACAACAACAACAACAACAAGTTATTTGTGTATGCTTGTGCATGAGTCAACTGCATTACTGAAAGCAAGAACTTTTCATGAATCCTGGCAGCTCCTGTAAGCTTTGGGGGCATGTCTGTTTGCAGTTGTGTTGATAATTCAAAGGCCACATTGCTCTGGTGGTTCAGAACACCCCCAGCTCTAGGGGTAGGGGGAAATACTGCAACATACCATGGTTTTGTTTATAGAATAAAATGATATCATCCAAGTTGACTTCTAATACTGCTTAAATATAACTTTGCAATGGAGGAGAAAATAAAAACTAAACTTCAGCACTGCTGAATTTGCAATAAATATTCAGCGAAACATTCTTTACTTCTTCTGGTAGGATCAAAATAAACTATCAGCAATATTTTCTACTGTAATTCCCAACAATTTTTCTACTATTCCCCAGAATTCTGATAATAAAACGTTCTATTAATCTGCTGTATGGGAAAGAGAGACGTTACTTGGGATGCTTACAAAGGGGAGGATGGTCATTCTGTGCTTGAAGCTAGACAAGCTGAAAGGCAAAGAAAAGTTTGTGTGGCCGATATTTACAATTTGTAGTAAGATGACTATATGAAAGAGGGGATGCTATTGTTGTTAGGTACCATCGAGTTAAGGACGACTCATAGTGATCTCATGAACAATAGATCTGAATCCTGTCCTATCCTTTTCTTTTTTTTTAAATTTTATTTTATTTTTGTGTGCGTGTACGGTCAAATCAGATCTGACCGGTACAGGAGGAGATTGTCCCTCCTTCCCCGGCAGAGCATCTGGTGGATTCGAACCGTGCACCTCTGGGATTGTAGTTGCAGCTTCTTGCCACTAGGCCATCAGAGCTCCCCTCCTATCCTTTTCTATCCTTACAATCTCTAACACACTTGAGCCCATTGGTGCTGTTAATGTGTCAATTCACCCAGCAGAGAGTATTCCTCTCTTTTGCCACCCCTCCACCTTCCCAGGCATGATGTCTCTCTAATAAATAATAGCCTCTTCTAGCAACATGCCAAAAGAATGTGAGATGAAATTTTATCATCTCCACCTGGAAGAAGCACTCTAGCTGCACCTTCTCCAAGAGGTATCTGTTTGTTCTTTTAGGAGTCCCTGGGATGTCCAGGACTCTTCTCAACATCATAGTTCAAAGGCATCAATTATACTTCTGTCATCCTTACTCACTGTCCAGCTCTCAGCAACATAATAAGTAACTAAAAAGACCATGGCATAAATCAGGTATACCTTAGTCCTCAAACTGACATCATTGCTTTGAAGTAATTTGGAAAGGTTCTTGACTGCAGATTTTCTCAGTGCAAAACATCTCCCGATCTCCTGACTGCTGGTACCAAGTGCATTGATTGTGGGTGCAAGTAAGATGAAGTCATTGATAGTTTCAGAGTTTTAATCTTTTCTGCATCTATCATGATGTTGCATATAGGCCCAGTGGTGAAAAGCTTTGTGCTTATAAACAGGAGATACATTGCAGTATGGCATACATTTTTATATGTGTAAATTAATCGAAGTACCTTTGAAGGAAAAAATAACTGCTTTAATTTGTGTTGCCATGGTATCATTTGTCTGTAATTTGTTACAACAGCCATAGGAAGTGAATGTTGATCATATGATTATTTCCCAACCCCTGTGTGTTTAATTGGAAAACATATTTGTAGTAGTTAGTAAAATCTTGACATTAGTTCTCTGACTTATAAATAAGGATTATTATGATAGGAACTCATATTTTTAGGGTTCCCAAGGGTCCATTATTTCAGAATTGAGTAGCCACATCTACTTCCTAGTCTGTCTTAGTCTGAAAGCTTTAGTAAAATCTGCCCACCATGACTGACCACCTTAGTATTTTAAATGTTGATGGCAAAGTTTCCAGTATCACAAAAGCACACAAGCCATTACAGTGCCAAAAAAAAAAGACATGCAGAATTTATACACACATTAGAAGTGGTCTTTCAAACATAAAATGGGATAAAGCAGTAAAGGTAGACCTCAGGGTTGTATCAATGTCTATGCTGAGTAAATAACCTGAGAAGTTGGACTATATGAAGAAGAATCTGACATCAGGATTGAAGGAGAGCTCGTAATAACTGATCCACAAATGACTCGATGGCACATAACAACAACAACATACAAGATAACACACCTTCAGATTTTCAAAGAAGACTTGAAAGATTTATTGATGAGACTCACAACTAGATTGTCAAATAACATCATGATAAATGGAGAGAAGATTGAAATTACCACTAACGTTTTTTTTTTTTTTATCCATAATCCACACCTGCAGAAGGGACAATCCAGAAATCAAATCACATACTTCATAGGACAACTATGTCACTAATGAGCTCTTTAAAGGGCAAAAGGGAAAGGATGTCAGTTTAAAGACTCAGGATCACCTGGAATATTCAGTTGTTTCATATGCATGTGAAAATTAGTCAATGAATAAGAAGATTGAATAACTGATGCCTTTGAACTGTGGCATTGGCTAAGAATAATGAGTATATGTTGAAATGCCCAAAGGAAAAACAAACTCTGTCTTGTAAGAGATGGGGCTGGGCTGTTCTTAGTAGCAAGGATGGTGAGACTCTGTCTCACAAATTTTGGTGGTGGTGGTTATGTGCGCTTGCGACTCATAGTGACCCTATGTACAAGAGCCCTAAACCCTGCTCTATCCTGTGCCAACCTCACTGTCTCTGACACACCTACTCCCATTACCCCAATAACGGAATCAATCCATCTCATTGAGGGTCTTCCTCTCTTGCACTGTCCCTCCACCCTCTCAAACATGATGTCCCTCTCCAAGGACTTGTCCCTCCTTGCAACATGTCCAAAGTATGTCAAAAGAAGCTTCAGAATCCTTGCCTCCAAGGAGCAGCCCGGTTTCACTCTCTCCATGATGAACCCGATTGTTCTCTTAGCAGTCCATAGTATATTCAGCATTCTTCTCCAACACTACAGCTCAAAGACATCAATTCTCTTTCAATCATCCCTACTCACTTTCCAGCTCTCTGATGCATAGCATGCAATTGTGAAGAGCACGACCTGAATCAGATGGACCTTAGTCCTCAAAGAGAGGTCCCAGACTGCAGACTTTCCCAGTGCAATATGTCTTCTGACCACCAATACCAAGTAAGAGAAAGTTGTTGAGTTTCAATCTTTTCTCCATCAGGATGTTGTCCAATGGTGGGAATTTTTGTTTTAATAATAGTGAGATGCACCTCATATTGAAGACTGTATTCTTTGATCTTCTGCAGTAAGTACTTCATGTCCTCCTCATTTTTAGCAAGCAAGGTCTTGCCATCTGCATAATGAGGGCTATTGATGAGTTTCCCCCTTATCCTGATGCCACATTCTTCTTCATAGAGTCCAACTTCTCAAATAACTTGTTCAGGATACAGATTGAATAAGCATTTTTATCCAGAAAGGATACAATCCTGACTCACCCCCTTTTTAAATTTTAAACCACATAGTGTTTCCTTGCTCTGTTGGCACAATTTGTTGGCCTAGGTATAGGTTTCATATGAGCACAATTAAGTGTCCTGGGATTCCCATTCTTCTCGATGTTAGCCTACATAGTTAAAAAGACAATTTCAAGTTCTATCCTGAAGTACAGTGTTGTGAATTATAGAATATTATCCATATAAATGCAAGGAAGTGAATACAAGTGTTATTCAAATATATGCACCAGCAGCTAAAGCCAAAGAGGAGGAAATTGAAGATTTTTTACCAGATTTTACAGTTCCAAATTGACCAAACATGCAACAAAGATGCATGGATGATAATTGGTGATTGGAATGCAAAATTTGGAAACAATGAAGAAGAAAGGCTAGTGGGAAAGTACAGACTTGGTGGCAGAAATCAAGCCAGAAATTGAACAATCACAAATACCTTTTTTTAAACACAGAAGGTGACTTTGCACATGGGCCCCACTAGCTGGACTGCATAAGAATCAGATTGACTGCATCTGGGGAAGGATCATTGAAGAATCTCCATTATCAGCAGTCAAAACCAAGTGAGATGCTGACTGGGGAACAGATTATCAATTCCTCCTGTGGAACCACAAAGTGAGGCTGACGTAAATGAAAACATGTCCATGAGAATCAAAATATGATCTCTAGTCTACCTGAATTCCAAAATCATCTTAAGAGTAAATTTGAAATGTTGAACACCAATAAGCGAAGACTTGGTGAGTTGTAGAATGACATCAAGTATATCACCCAAGAAGAGAGCAAAAGGCCATTCACTACATAAAGGAGAAAAAAAATTAAATAGATGTCAGGAGAGACTCTGAAATGGCACTAGAGTATCAAGAAACCAAAACAAAGGGAACAAAGGTGAAAGATGCAGAAGTGTTAGAGCTGAACAGAAGATTTCAGAGGGTAGCTTGAGAAGACAAAGCAAAATAGTGTAATGAAATGTG
>NW_006399789.1:6055775-6059842 GCF_000299155.1 Elephantulus edwardii | reverse complement strand
ATATGTGTATATGTGTGTGTGTATATGTATATCTATATAAAGAGAGAGAGAGAGGGAGGGAGAGAGAATGAATGAATGAATGAGAATGAATATATAACTTTTTGGGGTTAACCTGAAGACTCACTAAGTCTTTACTCTTCCATTAGGACAAAGGTATATGTTAGTCAACATATACTAGTAAATACCAGGATACTAAAGAATTGAAACACTAGAAAACGAACTTGTGGATCAAGAACATGGTGGCACTTGGGAAGAACCTCTGAGAAAGTACAGGGGAGACTCCTAGAGAAATCTGAAAGGAAGTCAAGTTGTAGGAAAAAAAAGACTTTTTTTAAAAAAACATGCAATGTGCTTATTGTTCCTCTTCTTCTCAATATAACTTAACATTTCTCAAGACTAAGTGTAGCTTTGTTTCAATACATTTAATATTTCAATTAATTACTCATTTACTTGATTATGGTACTTATAATCTAAAGTGTAGCTCTTAAATACCATTGACAGAGTTGTTAACCGAGTAGCGTTACTACATTGCATTTTGTTTACAGTATGTAGAAGACAGATGAAAGCAACACAGTTCACGTCAGAAGTACTATGCCTCTTTGTTGAATCCCCCCGCTTTTTTTGCTTCTGAAATATGAAGACAACATTTATGTATTTGTATTTGGGATGTGAATTTAAAGAATTAGTTTTAAAATGACTTTAAAAATTCTACTGGGACACATTTCCTCCTTGGTTCATACTGCTTCAGAATTAATATTCTATCCTTGAAGCCAGCGTCTTTCTTGTGAGTACTTGTTTCCTTGCTTTTTCATGTATTATTCAAAGCTGGGAGGTAGATTACTCTCCAATAAGCAGATAGCCCCAAGAAAATGAAGATTATTCTTTCTTCATACTAAATAAAGGGGTTGCAAACAGAAACCATCTACACAAAATAAAACAAACAGTCGAAATGCTCCTTTAAGACATGATATTATAAAATAGTTAGAACATATTCACCATAAAGAAGTAAAACAACCACTCTAAATGAAGAGACAGATTTTGTTTACCTTTAGATTACACTCCTAACAATCCTGATTTTATCGCCTTTGAGCCCTGGATTCTCTTTGCATTTGGATCTGTCCGTCAAGTATAATGTTTCTTTTAGACCTGTAGGAGTGGGAACAAAAAAGATGAAATCCCCTCACTTGTTTTACTTTATTCTCTTGTCACAGTTAAAGCAATATTTATTTTCCTCCTCCCTGCTTCTTGCTGGCCTGTAGTAAATCAAAAAAGTAAACTCTCAGGTTCATTGTATAAGGGGGCTTACTTCTATGCCTCTACAGTTGCCACAGTAACTAATTAGAAATTTGCATCTCTAAGAGAATTATTTAATGCTGATGTGTAAGCCCTTTTATTCTCAGGAGCCCAGCCTTTTGCTAGGAAGCTCCTGGTAGATGTTGGGCCTCAAGGTCATACTGTACAAGCTCTGAACGTAGGTGGCCCTGGTTCCTCTTTTTTATCTGGATGATTCATACCCATTGAAGAAAGTGTCTTGCCAAGTCTTTGTTGAATGGTGGGCATCTGAAAGGCAGCGCTTGATTCATTTAGGTGCCATTTGTTTTAACCTGTAACTCCTTCTCATTGCTCCTTAGCTAACTCTTGTATAATTGAGTCATGCATGTTAAACTAGATGAGCCGAGTTATGCCAACTCCAGAGGAATGGGGAGGAATGAGAGGAATTCCTCATTAAAACTGTTCTAAAGCCCAAACAGACAATGTCGTCGAAATGCGAACTGTTTGGCAATCTTGGTCAATGTGTAATAGCGAAATATTGAAGAGGTACATTTTCCCCGATTGGTTGGCTGATTTTTTAAGTGTCAACTTGATTTTCCCCTGATGTAGAAGACAGTAAAAAACTCTCCTGTAGTGGAAAGAGGGCCTTGAAAGAGAGAAGGTGCTGATGTGTTCATGGCCACCATCCTGTTACTGGCATGGTTTGGGAAGATAGGCTTCAACATATTGTCGCTGTTAGTTACTGTTTGGTCATCTCTTATTCATGGGGACGTTTTGCATAACAGAGTGAATGTTGCCTAGTCTTGAACTATCTTCATGATCAGCCATTGTTACCTATTATATTTTGTCCCCTGTAATATATGTATTGGAATCCAAAGATCTATTTGTTTTCATTCCAAAAAATGGTGACCCTGCAGAACACAGAAATTATCAAACAATATTATTAATATTACATACAAATAAAAACTCACTGAAAATTATTTGAAAATGGCTGGAACATTGACAGGGAACCATCAACAATTTAAGACTAGATCCAGAAGAGTCCATGACATGAGAGGTATCATTACTGATATCATATGGTTGAAGGGCAGAATATACCAGAAAGATGTTTACTTGTGTTTTGTTGACTAAACAAAGGCATCTGATCCTTTGGATCATAATAAAGTAGGGATAACATTGAGAAGAATGGAATTACCAGAACACTTAACACGTTGCCACAAATGACGGCAAATGGGTTTCTAATCATGGTTGTCAGTTTTAAAAGTGTGCAGAAACATGTTAATTGTACTTATGTGAAACCTATACAGAGACGAATTGGAGACCTCTCCAAAGTACTCCAAAGTACCTAAAAGCAACGATGTTAGTCTGGAGACTAAGGTGTATTTGCTATCCATCAGAAAGCTGGACAATGACTAGGGATGATAGGAGAATCGATGCCTTTGAGCTGTGGGGCTGGAAAAGAGTATTTAAATATACTACGGACTTCTAGGAGAACAGACAGGTTTATACTAGAGAGGGTAAAACACCAGGCTTCTTCTTGGAGACAAGGATTCTGAATCTTCGTCTGACATGTTGCAAGGAAGGATCAGTCCTTGGAGAGGGATGTCATGCTTGGGAGGCTAGAGGAACAGTGCAAGAGAGAAAGATCCTTGATTAGATGAATTGATTCAGTGACTAGGATAATGGGGGTAGATATGTCAGAGACAATAATGTTGGCACAGGATAGAACAGGTTATAGGGCTGTTGTACACAGGGTCACTATGAGTCACAAGAGACTTACTGGCACATAACAACAATGATGACAACAACAGCAGCCTATATGAAAAAGAATGTGGCTTCAGGATTAGATGAAGACTCATCAGCAAGTTGCTCTATGCAGTTGATACAACTTAGCTTACAGGGAGTGAAGACGACGACTCACTGGCAGTAAAATATCAAAGAGTACGGCCTTCAATACGTATTACATCTCAACATCAAGGAAACAAAAATCCCTATCACTAGACCACTAGACTAGGGAACTCTGGTGGCCTAGTGGGTCAGTAGTTGTGCTGCTACCCCAAAGGCAGACTGTTGGAGTCCATCAGCTATTCCATGGGAGAGAGAGATGGGCAATCTCTTCCCTTGTGATTTACAGCCTCTGAAAACACCTTGGAGGGTCTGCTTTGTGTTAGTCATACTCAGTAGCATATAACAACAACTGGACCAATGGGCAACATGGGTAGAGAAAAGATTGAAGTCGCCAATGATTTCATTTTACTTGGATCTACAATCAATATTCATGGTAAGAGCAGTCAAGAAATAAAAAAAATGAGTTGAATTGGGGGAAAATATACTGTCAAGAAACAGCATGGCGTTGATACAATGACAGACACATAGGTCAATGGAACAGAATTGAGAACCCAGAAATTAACCCAACTACCTACTGGTATTCAACAAGGAAATAAAACCTATCAAACAGGGTAGCTCTAACCTCTTCAGCTGTTGAAAGCTGAAGATCGACATCTCATACTATATACAAAAATCAACTCAAAGTGGATAAGAGACCTAGGGGTAAAGCCCCAAACCATAAAGATCATAAGAGACAAATTGGGACCAAACGTAGAAGACTAGCCCATGGTATAAAAAGGCTGACAAATACAGCCAGAAATGCACAACCAGGAGAGGATAGCATTGATGAATGGAACTTTACAAAGATTAAGTTCCTGTGTGTATCAAAACCTTTTTCCAATAGGGTGAAAAGGAAACCTACTGGCTGTGAAAAAATATTTGGCAATGCTATATCATTCAGGAAGGGT
>NW_006399789.1:6048793-6052335 GCF_000299155.1 Elephantulus edwardii | reverse complement strand
CGCTATGAGTCGGAAACGACTCGATGGCACATAACACCAACAACAACAATATCTCAGACAAGGATCTCATAACAAAAGTTTGCAGAATACTACAGGGCCTCCACAAGTAAAAGACTAACAATGCAATTACAATACAGGCAAAAGACATGGAAAGACTTTCCACAGAGGAATGCATTCAGATGGTTAATGAAGATGGGCACATGAAGAAATGCTCAAAATCACTGGCAATAAAAGAGGTGTACAATAAACCACAATGTGATATCATCTCAGCCCAATTACAGTGACAAAGTTTAACAGTACAGCAAGCAATAAATGTTGGAGAGGATGTCCAGAGATTGGAACTCTCATACACTACTGGTGGGACTGTAAAATGGTTCAATCACTCTCAAGACAGTTTCCTCAAAAAGCTGAATATAGAGATTCCATATGACCCAGCTATTTCACTGCTAGTAATATATCCCAAGGGAAACAGAACTGAGATATAAATAGAGATTTGTACACCAAAGTTCATAGCAGCAGTATTCATAATAGCAAAACCAATAATCCAAATGTCCATCAACCAATGAATGGATTGAGAAATTGTGGTACACTCACACAATAGAATACTATGCAGCATTCAGAAATAATGATTTGAAAAAATGTTATACAATATGGGAAAGGCAAGAGAACATTATTCTGAGTGAACCAACTCAGGTTCGAAAGGACAAATACTGCATAAGACCATTATTATAAAAACAGAAGAGTAACTAGTAAGATGTATATGAATGTCCAAAGAGAGAAGGGTAGGGTGTAGATGGGGCTGAGGGAGAGGAGGAAGGCAAACCAGGAGGTTTCAGAATTTAGTGGTGGATGGGGGAAGGGTAAAGGAATTAAGAAAGATCTAATGAAGGTCCGAAAATATGAGGTAGTAGTGGGCATAGATCAATAGTGATTAATTTTATTAAGACAAAATTTAGGAGAATCATTGTAAGGAACACATGTGAATTAAAAAGAAAAACAAAACATATAATTTAATAGAAGAAGATAATAGCATTTGAAAGACTGCAATGATCATATCTTACTACTATTTTTCAGCATCATGAAAAACAATTCTCTTAGGGAACTTGAATATTCTGTCAATGTTAAAAGTAAAACTATTCTACCTAAGTTTTGCTTTCTTTGTATGGCAATGTTTGAGTAATTAAAAGGTTATTCAACATGGGTTTTCCTTGAAGTTAGGAGTGTTGGAGAGGAGGACTGAATATCCCATGAACGGCCAAAAGTACAAACAAACATGTCTTGGAGAGGGTGTGGGCAGAATGATTTTTGGAGGCAAGAACGGTGAGGCTTGGCCTCACAAATTTTGAGCATGTCACTAGGAGGGGCTATTCCTTGGAGAGGCATAAGATGCTGGGAAGGGTGGCGGGTCAGTGAAGTAGAGGAAAACCCATGGCCAGGTGGATTGACATGGTGACTGCTGCAATGGGCTCTAGTGTGTCAGGAAGTGTGTAGATGTCACAGGATGGGACAGGGTTCAAATCTGTTGTTCTAGGGTAACTATGAGTTGTATTTAACTTGACAGAACCTAACAACGACAACAACATTCTACCAGGGACTGTTCAATTTTTCTGGACTTCATTAAAGTCATCTTATTAACATCTACTTGTTGAGAGTCCCTTGGGTAGGGGAGAGAAACAAAGATATAATTAATGACTAGAGGGGATATCTAAACCTGGGCAGTATTAGCAGGTATATAAAAGATTAGTGAAAATATTTTTAAGTTGTGAGTTATGATAAGGTACTTTCTATTAAAAAATGAAACTATTAAAATTAAAGTGGATTTTGTCATTAAATATCCTGGGAATCAAAATAAGGATGATCTCAGAAAGAGGAATTCTGAAGAAGACTTAAGGAGAAAGCAAAAAGTGTCCTTTCCTTACACAATACCTCATCACAACAATACACACCAGGGGTGAGTGGCTGTAGGGGCAGAGGCAGAATATAATTTGGAGAATTCAGTTTTGTTTTGACTTTAGCATTTACTGGCGGATATTTATGATAAGCAGTATATGTTCGGTATTTCTCTATGAACTTTAGCAGGTTGTGAAATTCTGTCTGTATGTCAAGACCCTCATCAACTTTGGTATCAATCTATTTCTTGGTTCCCTCATCTTCTATATAACTTAGTTGTTGTTGTTAGGTGTCAAATTAACTACAGATCACAGCAACCATATGAACAACACATTTCAACCTTTCCCTATTCGGCTCCCTTCTCGCCATCTCTGTCCTTCCCAAGTCCTTTGTGGTAACCACTGTGTCACTTCACCTGGCGGAAGGCACACCTTTCTTTCTCTGATCCCACCTTTCCCAGCATAACACCTGTCTCCAAGGATGGGATTCTCCTAAGAATATGCCCAAAATGAGACAAGGATTCAAGAGCCTTGACTCTCAGGACCACTTTGGTTGTAGTTCCTTCAAGATAGATTTATTTATTATTTTGGCTCATCCATGGCCTATTCAATTGACTCTTTGTCAATACCACAATGTAGTCTGTCTTCAATTTAGCAATTCACAGAATCATCCTAGTTAGATAGAACCCATCTAGCAAAGCCACAGGAAAATATCCTAAAGTAGAGGAGACTGCAGATGATGTCTTCGAAATAGATAAAGAAATGTGAAGATCCAGGAGAACAATGTTGAAAAAAATCGTAACTAAACAGCTTTCACTCAATTCATTTTCATTTAAGTGAGGATTCTGGGCTCATTCCTTTTTAATTGTGGCCCTCATTGTTTGTTGTTGTTATGTGCCAGCAAGTCACTTGCGACTCATAGCGATCCTATGGACAACAGCTCTCAACCCTGCTCTGTCCTGTGCCAGCCTCAACGTTATTGTCTCTCTGACATACCTGCCTCCATTACCCCATTCACTGAATCAATCTATCTGATCGAGGGTCTTCCTCTCTTGTGCTCTACCTCAATCCATCCAAGCATGATGTCTATCTCTAAAGACTAGTCCCTCTTTGTAACATAACTAAAGAATGCCAGACAAAACTTCAGAATCCTTACCTCTAAGGAGCAGCCTGGTTTACCCTCTCCGGGACAGACCAATTTGTTTTCCTGGTAGTCCATGGTATATTTAATACCCTTCTGCAGCACTACAGCTTAAAGGCATCAATTATCTCTCTATAATTCTTAGTCATTGTCCAAATTTCTGATGGATTGCAAGTAAGTACAAAGACTATGGCCTGGATCTGGCACACTGTAGTCTTTAGATTGACATTGGTGCTCTTCAGGATTCTGGAGAGGTCTCTGACAGCAGACATCCCCAGTGCAATTAATCTTTTGATTTCCTGGCTGCTGGTACCAAGACTATTGACTGTGGAACCAAATGAACTAAAGCTGTTAAATACCTCAATCTCTTCTCCATCTAATAGTGCTGCCAATCAGCCCAGTGGTGAGACTCTTTGTTTTCTTGGTGTTGAGCTTCAATCCATATTTAAGGCTGTAGTCCTTGGCCTTCTGCAGCAAGCACTTCAGGTCCTCCTCAGTTTTGGCAAGCAGGG
>NW_006399789.1:6043696-6044706 GCF_000299155.1 Elephantulus edwardii | reverse complement strand
AGTCCATGTTTTCCAACTACTGAATCTTCCTCTTTGTTCCCGACGTTTGCAATAAACAAACTTATTTCTTTGGCAGTCTACAGGGTGTTCAGTACTCTCTTCCAATACCACAATTCAAAGGCATTGATTTTTCTTGTTATTGTAATTCATTGTTCAACTTTCAGAAGCATAGGAAGCAATTGAAAAGACAATGCCTTGGGTCAGGTCCACCTTAATCTTTAGACTAGCATTGTCGTTTTTAGCACTTTGGAGAGTTCCTTGACAGCAGATATTCCCAATGCAGAATGCCCTTTAATTTCTTGACTGTTTCAACCATGAGTGTGGAACTCTGGTGGCCTAGTAGGTAGGGAGCTGCACTGCTAACCTTAGGCAGAGGTTCAAATCCACCAGCTTCTTTGAGGAAGAAAGATGAGCAATCTCCTCTTATATAATTTAAAACCTCTGAAACCCATTGAAAGATTAATTGTAAGTGCTTTTTTGAGCTACCATGGGTGCTGATTGCAAATCCAAGTAAAATGAAATTGTTACAACTTCAATATTTTCTCCATCTACCACGATGTTGCCTGTTGGTCCAGTGGTGAGGATTTTTAATTTTTATTTTTTTTATGTTTGGTGGAATCTGTATAGAGGGCTTTGAACTTCTGCAGGAAGTCCTTCTATCCTTCTTCACTTTCTGCAAGCATGGCTGGTTTATCTGTGCATAATGCAGGTTTTGATAAGTCTTCTTCCAATTCTAATGCCACATTCTGCTTGGCATAGTCCAGCTTCTCAAATTATTTGCTCATTATAGAGATTAATAATAATAACAACAACTACAACATACTATATTGGTTGTGTTGCTGGCTTTTTTTGTTTGTTTGTTTGTTTTACTTTAAGCCTCTTGTTTAGAGTAAACAAGACCTCTGGGAGGATCTTTGTATTTAAAGTTGGTTCTTATTATATTTTGGAGAAACATTCTTCTTAGTGGTACAGCACTCTTCTGTCAATTTGCTGTACTGAGGTCACCTGGG
>NW_006399789.1:6033968-6041081 GCF_000299155.1 Elephantulus edwardii | reverse complement strand
GAGCTGCCCTTTGAAATCTTCGATTCAGCTCCCCAACTTCATGCATGTTAGTATGGTTGAAACAAGATGATGTCTAGAAACATTAAACACATTTTAACATATGGATAATACATATGATTTTATGGATATACTTGGAGAAAGTATAAAAAACCAGTGGGAAGACTACATGGATCAGGTTTGAGGTGAGGCAAGTCTTGGTCAAACAGGGTTCATTTGGGCAGAAAAATAAGTAAGACATAATTTCTTCTGGATGACAGAACAAATTGATGAAGTAGAATTATATATCACTTCAGACAGACACTTTTTCTCAAACTGGAATATATTTTTTGATTGCCTGGGGAGAATTTAAAACACAGTGCTTTCAATCACTTGCTATACTGCTGAGAGCTAGGCAATGAATAATGATAACAGAAGAATTGACCTTTGAGTTGTTGTGTTGGAAAAGAGTATTGGATAACCCATGGACTGTCAAAAGAACAAATATGTCTTGGAGAAAGCATACTTTGAGCATGTTGCTCGTAGAGACTATTCCTTGGAGACAGATGCCATGCTTAGAAAGGTGGAGGATTGGCAAAAAAAAAGAGGAAGATCCTCAACCAGGTGGATTGACACAGTGACTGCAACAATAAGTTCAAGTATATATCAGAGATGGTAAAGATGGAAAGGGATGAGACAGGGTTCAGATATGTTGTTTATATGGTCACTATGAGTTGTATTCAAATTGACAAACAATTAACAACAGCATACTTTTACAATATTAAGATACATGTTAAACAAGTACATTAATTAAAAGAGACTTGGTTGTATATAATGTTTGGGTTATGAACAAGTTAAAAAGTAGTAAGAAATAAATGTGCCTTGTTGTTAAGTGCTATTGATTGGACTTCAACTCTTAACCACCTTGTTGTGTACCACATATGAAAACTTTGCTCAGTTTTAAAGCATCTTCACAATCTCTTCTGTGCTGAAGCTCTTTGTTGTAGTCACTGAACCAAACCATTTCACCAAGTATTTTACTCTTCTTTGCTGTCCCTCTACTTTCTCAAACAGGATGTCCTTTTTCAAGGATTGGTCTTTCTTGTCTCAGTATTCTTACTGTAAGTAGCACCCTGGCTGAATTTTTCCCCACAACAGATTTGCTTGTTCTTTTTGCAATCTATGTCCCACAGTCTTGATCATATCATGTTGCTTGAATGTGATGGACATCAGGTGTGAGATAAAGATTCAAATCTGTTGTTCATAGGGTTGCTAGTGTTGTGGTTGACTCAAAGACATATCATGAAAGTGACTTAACTAGTTAATAGTGTGTCTTAGCTAATACTACTACTACTAAAAGATGACAAAGAAGAATGTTTCTCATTCATGTTTTCTACTGAAAATAATATTTCTGTGAATGAATAATTGCCTCATAAAATATTGGCAGAAATTTTTATCATGTAGGATAAAATAAAGATGGCACTCTCATTAAAAAAAACAGTGCTACATTTCCCTTCTAAAAGTATTATTTAGTTAGTTTGTGGGAGTCCAGCTAAAGATATTGTTAAAATTTCATCAGGTCATACTATGTAGAAAGAGTCAAAAACTATTAAGTAAATGTTTTCAAAGCAGTTTATTGGAATTTCATAAGACATTTTTCCTTCTTGCAAAACTTAGTTACACATTTTCTAGTGACAACCTCAAAGAAATGACTTCAGTTTCAGAGAAAGAGGTCGAGATTATAAGTGGTTCTGGAAGAGTAGAAGAAAAGTAGGCGTTCTTATGTTTGTAATACTGTGCTTGTGATTCTGTTTCTCTTCCCTTCCTGAACTCCAAGAAGTTATCCAGTAATTGAACATATAATGAAATGGTCATTTCATAGTCATTACTTCATGTAATTTAACCTCACAATCATCTCCTAAGTTATGAGCTTATTCTTATTCTTATAGATTGTCGATTGAATATGTTGCAGTGAGTAAGGAGGCAAAAGCCTGATTAAGATATCCATGCCTCTGACCTCTTGTCCATCATTCTCCACCTCAGTGACCACCTTGGTTCCCCCTAGAAAGCAAAGCTCACCTTCTGACATTTGGGACCATTGGAACAAGTCTGTCAGTATTAGCATCTCTTCTACTTCTCTTCTTCTATTTGGTTTGGTTTTTCATGTTTAAACTTCCACAAAAAAAGTGTAAGGCCACATAGCAGAAACTTTTATTTAATTCAATAGAATAAAACCAAAAAACCCCAAAACCAAAAGCCAAAAAAACCCCAACAACCAAAAAACCCAAAAGCCCAGCACATTACAGTATGTTTGACGTAGGATGTGTAACATCAGTAACAGCAGAGGGCTGATATATGTTGTAAACTACCATTGAGTTGACTCCAACCCTTAACTACCCTACGTGCAAGACAATGGAACCTTGTTCTGTCTGGTTCTTACATCTCTGCCATGCTCAAGTCCACAGTTGCAGTTACTATGTCAGTCTATCTCCTTGATAGACTTGAGTCTCCCTCTACCGTGCTGACCCTCTACTTTTCCAAGGTCTGGCTTCACATGACAGCATGCCCAAAGTTTGTGTGATGAAGTCTTACTATTCTTGCCTTTTAGAAGCACAAAGTCTCCACTTGTTCCAAAATAGATTTTTATTTGTTATTTTGGCAGTTTCTGGAATATTCAATACTCTTCACCAATACCCAATTCAAAGCAATTCTTCATCAGTTTCTAACTTTGACATGCATAAGAAGCAACTGAAAATACTATGGTTTGAGTCAGGCATACCTTAGTCTTCAAAGTGATATTCTTGCTCTCTGGCACTTAAAAGAGGTCTTTGAAAACAGATATAGTTCTCAATATAATATGTCTTTGATTTTTGATTGTTATTTTCATGGATATTGATTGTAGGTTCCAAAAGAGTTACATGACAAACATTTTAAACCCTGCACAGAATAATTTTAGAGGAACAAATTGCTTCCTTATACTTTATAACTGTCCACAAATGATGTAAAATTTTTTTCTTTTCTTTAAATAGTAGCAAAGTTATAGAGTTACACTGCTTCTTCAGTAAAGTTCTGTATCTGAAGGTACACTGGGCAAACACAATGTTAGCCAATAAGCTAAGAGATGCAAACAGAATCAGAAGAATATTAACCTCTGGCTTAGTTATTACTAGGATTCTAGAATCCAAAATATCTTCAATCTTGGATTTCTGACTTTTCTCTGTAAGTAAAAATACAGTAAAAAGTTCTGAAAGTGATTTTGGTGTCTCAAATGACTATATTCCATTTAACTTTTAGTACTCCCTGTTGGCCTGCAAAATTCAAGATTTCAGGCTCTCAAGTCTGGTATCAGTATCAATAGTGGGAAACTTATTTTAAAATGACAAACTTGCCCAATTCCTGTTGCAGCAAATCCAGAGGTTCAGGGCAAAAATTGCACGATCTCAGTTTAGATTTTTTTTTTTTTCAGTTTTACTCTCCCTGCTTCCATGATGACATACTTTTTGAAAACGTCCAGGAACCGTAATTTACCAATGGAAGAACTGCGATATTAACACAAAATACATGTTTAAAAAACCCGCCAACCAAACAAAAACCCCCAACAACCAAACACATAAACAACACAACAATCATAGAAACAAAACAAACCAAACCCCAGTGCTATCCACTTTGTGTGTCCAGAAGAAATTATACGGCTCCTCCTTATAAATAAGGGGTTTGCAATGTGTCATTCCTTTTCTGTAAGGGAGGCGGGTGCTTATTGATGCTGCATCTGTTTTGTCAGCTCCTCAGCTAATGGAGAAAGTTAATTGTGTTGGTTGTAAGGCCACCTGTCACACACATGCCTCATTTCCATACTAATGGTCCAGCAGTGGCAGGCAGTGTGCTCTCTGCAGTAACAGCTACTGCCTCTTTGGAAACATGGGCCAAATGTGCCTGTGTAGCAACTGTAGACCTCGCATGTGGATGCCTCTAGTATTGTGTCGACAGGGCTTGTATCAGCCCTACTAGCTGCCCCAAACTGGATTTGCAGTACAAGTTTGTATACTGTAAATGTTACTCTAAAGAGAAGATGGAGTCTCTATGAACATGCTGGGAGAGGCAGCTTTGGGGCTCCAGAGTCTTAAAGAGCAATCTTCTGAATAACTAGCCCAGCCTACATCAGAAGAGAAAGAGAGAGACAGATGGGGAAAGGGGAACGGATACCGCCAACACTCTTTATACTCAATCGCTCCTGTAAAAGCTGCCTCCATGGCATTTCCTTACAGTACTGAACATTCTTTTCTGTAAGCATTTCCTGCACTATCTTTTGCCTCTTTTAAAATACTTTTTTCAATTTTCTATTGGTTTACATATAAAATTTGTTTGCATTATCTTTCACACCTCCCTTCATTCTCATTGTTTTTCCTAGAATTTTTACCTTTT
This sequence comes from Elephantulus edwardii, assembly GCF_000299155.1. NCBI lineage: Eukaryota > Metazoa > Chordata > Mammalia > Macroscelidea > Macroscelididae > Elephantulus > Elephantulus edwardii. Next base: position 6,036,683 of record NW_006399789.1, on the reverse strand, counting down.
TTTTAATCAAAAGTGCTGCTGGGAAAAACACAGGGCACTGCTTCATTTACAAGACAAAGGTCCGTTTGAAGCTCCTGATACAAGGTTCCCTGTTCTGTTACCTAAGTTGTCGAAAGCAGCCATGACTCCAGGCTGTCCTCTCTACAGCCAGACTTTTTATAAATCATTGGAATCTGAGGCGGAGTTGACAAATCAGTGCCCCTGAGAAGGAGGTGTTGAATATTTGAAATCTGAGGGAAGTGCCTAGCTCCTAAAGGAGTGTTGCTGATTAGAGAGCGAGCCATTTCTTCTCCGCTCCCAACCTTGAGGACGTAGGAAAACAGCGAGCTCAGTGTCTTTGGGATCCATTTTTACATGGATTTCTGAGACCTTACGCAGCTCTCATAAAGGGATTTGAGGCGACGTGCCAAATGCTGCAGCGTGGCCTGCTCTCAGAGATATGAGAACACATGGGCCAGGCTGCTTCCATTTTTTAATGGCTAATTTTAGTTAAATTGATGATTATTTTAGACCAGGCTCTCTCCATTCTTGTATCAACATAAATTTTGGAACGAATACCATAAGCTTTTGGAGAAGAGGCTTAAAGACAAATAAGTAATGGCTCTGGTCATATAGCAAGCAGAGTGTCCTAAGCTGTAACTGTTCTTCTGGGGTACCCCTGGGAAAGCCACTCAGTCAAATAAGAGTGTATCTTCTTCCTGAAGAAAGGCTATAGAGCTAGGTCTGGAGACGTAAAAAGTAATTTATAACTAGGGCAATGGAGGAAGGTGTGTCGGAGTCAGTGAGACTGGCTCAGGACAGCATCTTCAGAGCTGTTGCACATGGGGTCTCGATGAGTTGCAGGCCACTTGAGGGCACATAACAACAACAACAACAAAATGTAGGTTAAGTCTATCTAGAGACTAAGGTGCACCTGATCTGGGCCACAGTCTTCACAATTATTTGCTATGCATCAGAGAGCTAGACAATGACTAAGGATGACAGAAGAAAAATGGGTGCCTTTGAGTTATGGTGCTGGGGAAGAGTATTGAACATTCCGTGGACTACAAGAGAACAAAACAGGCCTGTCCTGAAGAAGGTGAAACCAAGTCACTCCTTGGAGGCAAGGATTTTGAAGGTCTATCTCATATACTTTGGACACGTGGCCAGGAGATGCAATCCTTGGAGAAGGACATCATGCTTGGAAATGTGGAGAGACAGTGCAGGAGAGAAAGGCCCCAATGAGATGGATTGATACAGTAATTGAGGCAACTGTGTTAAGTGTGTCAGAGACTGTGAGATTGGCTCAGGATACAGCAGGGTTCAGAGATATGGTACATTGGGTCACTACGAGTTGTAAGCAACTCAATGGGGCGTAATAGCCTATAGGTTAAATGTTCAGCTGCTAATTGAAGGTTGACAGTTTGAGTCCATCAGCTGCTCTGTAGAAGAAAGGTGAGGCAGTCTCCCCTCCTGTTAAGATTTACAGCTCCAGAAGCCTGCTGGAGGGTCTCTGTGAGTTGGACAAACTCTGCAGCACTAGCCTCGGCCACAGAGGCAAAGTACACCAAACATTCTATAGGCAAATTCCGTGAAAGATTTCTGTTAGTTCTGATTGTCACTGTGCCACAGAATTTTCTCAGAACAACACGTAAGGAGAGTTTTGAGTCACAGTGAGGATCTATCCCACACCTTGCAAACAATTCATGTGTGGAACCACTATAAATTCAGGGTCTACAACTTCAGCCAAGTCTCTCACATTGCTGAAAAGTCCTTCAGCTCTTCCTGGGTCAAGATCTTCTCTCACTCCCTTGAGTAACAATTTCAAGCTTTTCTCTTTTTCTTCAAGCTCCCTACTCAAAAGACAATATCACTTTGTAATTCGTGAAGAAAACTGGCAACCAAAATGAAACCCTTTACCAAACTTTTGGCTCCAACCTATCCCTATAAGCTTGTCTTCATCCACAAAGATTCCAAAATTTATCTCTGATTTCTCTGCACACTTCACTCACACACAGGCTCGCACAGAGGTACACATGAGTGTGTACTGATGACATATTAGTGTGAGGGGTGATGTGTTCATGCTCAGTAAACAAGGAGTTTGGTAAATTATGGTCTCTCAGAAATTGACAAGAAAGACATAGAAGAAAATGGGTATAATTGTTGTACGACAACTGCCACATTCAATATCGAGGGGACCTAGAAATTTTTGGTAGTATCATTGACTTGCTTTTTTTAAAAAAAATTTTTAAAAATGATTTTAATGAACATTTACAGAGAATTTGGATTTCCATTCATTCATTGCTGCATTTCTCTACCTGCCCAGCCTTCTCCCCCCACCCCCAAGTTCGCTCCTCTCTTTCAAAAGTAAAAGAAAGACTCCCTCCCTGGTACACAATCTTGACTTGCTTTTTAATTCATATCAACTCAATGTCACAGAGTAAATTTCCCTTATGGAATTTTTTGGTAGTAGCCTCGCACTTTTGCACACCAACCCTTCTAGAAATGCCAAAGAGGAATGTGTTTTTATATTGGGGGTCAGTGAAGACTTTTTTGGAGGCTATAAAAGTTGAGTTAAATCCCATAGAATGTTGTTGTTATTATGTGCCATCGAGTTGCATGCAACTCATAGCGACCCTATGTACAAGAGCCCTAAACCCTGCTCTATCCTTTGCCAACCTCATTGTCCCCAACACCTGTTCCTACTACCCCAATCAAAGAATTGATCCATTTCAT
>NW_006399789.1:6032664-6033686 GCF_000299155.1 Elephantulus edwardii | reverse complement strand
TTAGTCTCCAGTCTGACATTGTTGCTCTTCAGTACTCTGGAGAGGTCCCTCACAGCTGGCTTTCCCAAAGCAATCTGTATCTTGATTACCTGTTAGGAGGACTAAAAAAGAAGAAGGACATTATGTTTATTTGAAAAAGTTTAACCTTTGTAGTTCACCTTAATTTGGCTGTGACAGCACCTATGGGAAAGTGAGCTTAAAGAGAGATTATTGCAAGCCAGTCACAGAACAACTCAAGTAGCACACCAATAAGCTTGACTTTTACCTCATAATCTATGCAATGAATAAGGATGACAGAGGAGAGTACTGCATGATCCATGAGCTACCAAGAGAACAAACAACTCTGTCTCAGAGAAGTGCATCCAGGGTGCTCCTTAGAGGCAGAGATGGTGACACTTCATCTCACTTCAAATCTCATATTGGGTATGTTATCAGAAGGGACAGTCCTTGGAAAATGACATCATTCTGGGAAATGTGGAACGTTAGAGAAAGAGAGGAAGACCCAAAATGGATCGATACAGTGACTGTAGCAATGGGTTTTATCATATGATCCTGAGGATGCCACAAGAGAAGGCAAGGTTAAAATGTGTTGTTCATAAGGAAGGTATGGTTTTTAGGCTGTTCAATGTCACCTAACAATAACAACCACACTAATACCATGAAAGGCCTTCTGTTGGAGTAGTGTGTGTGTGTGGCACTATTAAACACAAGGTTGGCAATTTGAACAAGTTACAGTGTTCTCCTGTGAAGGTTTAAAGCTTTGGTGCTTCTTGGAGACAAAGACGATGAAGCTTGGACTCAAATATTTGGGGCATGTTCCTAGAAGAGGTTATTCCTTGGAGAGGGACATAATGCTTGGAAAGGTGGAGGAAGGCAAAGGACAGTGAGACCCTCAGCCAAGTGGACTGACACAGTGACTGCTCTAACGGGCTTTAGAGTATCAGAGATGGTGAGGATGGAACAGGATAGGACAGGGTTCAGATCTGCTGTTAACTGGGTTGTTAGGAGTGGTATTTGACCCA
>NW_006399789.1:6030253-6031524 GCF_000299155.1 Elephantulus edwardii | reverse complement strand
GATTGGCACAGGACAGAGCGGAGTTTAGGGCTGTTGTACATAGGGTCGCTATGAGTCGCAGGCGACTTGATAGCACATAACAACAACAACATCAAGATGTAGATTAATTCTTTCCCTAAGACCTTACAGTTAATAAGACTTTATAGTCTCCAAAGATGGAGAATATAATATATAATATCAATCTTTAACAACCAGAACAGGGCATATTTCAAACATGAATATTAGCTCATAATTTCCTAATGTGAATGTCAGCTGATATCTTAGTTTAGGTTAACCAGTACATGAAAATTGAACCCTGTAGAACTGCAATTCCGGAGGGAGTGGTTCTATCAATGGCAAGAATTGTCTGTTTGTGGAACAGATGATATTGTTTTTGTTGTTAGGTGCCACCAAGTCAAGGACAACTCATAGTGATGCTATGGACCTGGCCCTATGCTGGGCCACCCTCACCATCTCTGATACATTTGAGCCCATTATTATAATTACTGTGTCAATTCTCTTACCTGAGGGTTTTTCAACAATGGAGGAATATTTCCTTGGGGGTTGTGGTGGTTGTGTGTTTTTATTCACAGTAACATAACACAGGTGGTTTTATTCACAGTAACATAACACTTTTGTTGCTGTTGTGTACCATCGAGTTGGATCTAACCCATGGTAGACCCTACAGTGGGTTTTCAGAGGCAGTTAATCGCACAGGAGGAGATTGCACATCCTTCTCCTGTGGAGCAGCTGGTGGCCTTGAACCACATGCCTTTGGGATTGCAGTACAGCTTCTTGCCACTAGGCCACCAGAGCTACATAGTGCGCTTTTTTACTGTGCTTTGAATCAAAGTTTACAGAGTAATTCATTTTCCATTCAATCATCCAGACAGATTACATTTTATGGCATTAATTAAAGTACCATATTAGAATAGCATTTCCCCCACTCTCTTCCTACGCAGCACAGTTTTTGCATTTAATTTCCATTATTAGCATTCTCTTGATCACCTTGTTAAATCTAGTAATCAACAAAACAAAACAAAAAAACCCAAGTTCCAATTTATAGAGCTTGCTTGTTCTCATCATATAAATGTATTTTATTTCACACAACCAACAGCTGAGAAAAAAATTCACAATATTGCACCATTACAGGCAATCATTTTCTGTCTTATTTTCATTATGTTGGACCCTATTGATAGCTGATTCTCTTGCAGCATCCAAAGCTGTAAATTGCCCATCTTTTCCTCTCAGAGCTACTAGTAGGTTTGAACTGCCAGCAAGGCTTCAAATGG
>NW_006399789.1:6001248-6029663 GCF_000299155.1 Elephantulus edwardii | reverse complement strand
TAGCTCTGAGACCTCCTCTGTTCTGAACCAATTTCACTGTCTCTGACACACTTATCCCCATTACTCCAGTTTCTGTGCCAACCCATCTCATCTGGTGTCTTTCTTTCCTATGCTGCCCCTCAAATTTTCCAAGCATGACGTCCTCTCCAAAGATTGGTTCTTCCTGGCTATAGGCCCAAAGTATGTGAGATAGAGTCCTCAAAATACTTGCTTCCAAAGAGCAGCTTGGGTTCATTTGCCTTTTCCAGGACAGATCTGTTTGCTCTCTAGACAGTCCATGGCATGATCCATACTCTTCTCCAGCACCACAACTCAAAGGTATCAATTCTTCTTCTGTCATCCTTTGTCATTGTCCAGTTCTCTGATACATGTTGTTGATTGCCATCAAGTTGAGCATGACTCATAGTGACTCCATAAACAAAAGACCTGAGGCATTTCTATAACTATCATTTCTCCAAGTTCATGGAGTTTCCAGGGATATGTGGTTTAGAAAGTGGATGCCACTCCTGCTTCCCAACCTATCTTAAAACTGGGAACTCCACCAAACACTGTCTACCATGGGCAGCCAATATGGCATTTGAGACCCCAGTGGTACAAGGCTCAGCTTCACAGCAAACCCAGATTACCTCAGTGCAGCAAATTGACAGAGGAGTGCTGTACAACCAAGAAGAATGTTCCTCAAAAATATAGCAGCAAACGATTAAAAGATAATCTCTCAGACCCAACTTATTAAATATAAGGGCCCTCCAGTAGGTTTTGTTGACTCTAAACAAGAGGCTTTAATAATAATTTAAAAAGGAGAGAAAAAACAAAAACAAAACACCCGCAAAAAAACCATTCCGCAATGAACCTCAACCAAAACAAGAGAGCCCATCTTACAGAGTCCAGTCGCTTTACCCAGTTTCCAAAACAGAGACAAGGGCTTGACCTTAATTAAGTGTCCTCCTGGAGGTTTTATTGACTCTGAAAAAGAGGCTTAAACAATGAAACAATCTACACAGATCCTTCACCAAAACAAGAGCACATCATGCAGAGTCGAGCCAATGCAAGTCCAAAATGGAAGACAAGGGCTTGGTAATGTGTACTGTTAATTTAGGAGGTATCGACCTTCTGTTAAGACTGTCTGTCCACTCTACAGAAAGTTTCTTGTTACTTGCTGATCTTCACGTTTTGTGGCATCTCTCTGTCTCCATCAGTGCTTGCTTGTTCAGTCTTCTTCTCTCTTTATATCTCAAAAAAGATTGATTTAAGACACATCACACCTGAATACTGCCTTAACCAAACAAAGAAAACCTAAAATGGGATTATAATTATGGATGGAGGGGTTAAGATTTACAATACATATTTTTGAGGGACACAGTTCAATCCTTCCCATCTTTCAACTGGATCAAAATATGTGGAACCTTAACAGTTGAAAGGTGTGATAAAATCATTTGTGTCTCTCAAATAGCAGCCCAAGAAAACCCCTACAGGGCTGAGCTCTGGCTCTATCTCCTTTCCCGTAGTCCTCTGCTGGCACTCCTGCTACACTGGTCATCGTTCTGTTGTTTTATAAAATTTCATTTTTATTTTATTTTTTTTGTGTGTGCACCATCAAATTGGATCTGACTGGTACAGGAGGAGATTGCCCCTCCTTCTCCAGCAGAGCATCTGATGGATTCAAACCGCATTCCCCTGGGATTGCAGTGCCGCTTCTTGCCACTAGGCCACCAGAGTTCCCTTGGTCTTCTTTATGGGGGGAAAAGATTATTATTCTTTTGGAGGAAAGTTCTGTAGCTTGTTGTTGTTATGGGTCAGTTTCCATTCACAGCAACTCTATGCACATTAGAGTGAAACTTTGCTGAACCCTGCCCCGTCCTCACAAACCCTGCTTTGTGTAGCTACCATGCCATTGTAGTCACCATGTCAATCCATCTTCTTAAAGGTTCCCTTCTTCACTGATTGTCCGTTTTTCCAAGGATCATATTCTTTTTCAGGGACCAGCTTCTGTAGTTAACATTCCCAGCGTATATAAGAGGTTGTTGTTGTTGTATGTCATCAAGTTAGAACTGACCCATAGGTGACCATGCAGTGGATTTTTCAGGAACAGTAAATCACATGGGAGGAGCTAGCCCATCCTTCTCCTGAAGACCAGCTAGTGGATTTGAACTGCATGCCTTTGGGATTGCAGTTCATCTTCTTACCACTAGCAAGAGCTCTAGATAAAAAATGAAGTTTTCGCTTCTAAGGACTACTGTGGCTGCATTCCTTTGCAGACAGTTTTGTTTGTTTTTTAATCAGTCCATAAACTATTCCATATTCTTTGCCAGCACTTCAATTCAAGGGTATCAATTATTCTTTGGTCTTTCTTATTCTTTATCCAACTTTCATGTGCACATGAATCTTCTAAACATATCATGGCTTTGTTCAGGCTCATATTTCTTCTGAAAATGGTCCTTTGCAGCAGATTTGTTCAGTGTATTAAGGAGTTCACTTCATCCTCCCCATTCCCATGTCCAAACAAATCTTAGTTGTCAGGTTTTCTCTATTACATAAATGTCAAAAGTATTAGCAACATTTTTACAATCTAGTTAGGGTATCGATGACTCTTGGATCCACAAGTAATACCATTCATACCAGCAGTCAGGAAACCAGGAGATGTATTGCAGTGGGAAAATCGGCAGCCAGAGACTCTCTAAATTATTGAGCAGTAATGATGTCAGTTTGAGGACTAAGGTGTGTCTGACTCAGGCCATGGTCTTTCTGATCACTTACATCTGAGATCTGGACAATGAATAAAGATGACAGAAGAAAAATTGATGCCTTTGAGCCATAGTGTTGGAGAAGAGCACTGAACTTCCCGTGGACAGCCAAAAGAACAAACAGGTATTTCTTGGAGAGGCTGCAGCCAGAGTGCTCCTTGGAGGCAGGATGATGAGGTTTCGCCTCATATACTTTGGACATGTTGCTAGGAGGAAATATTCCTTGGTGCTTGGAAGGGTCAAGGTCCAGGGAAGGAGAAGAAGACCCTCAACGAGGTGGATTGACATGGTGACTGCTGCAATGGGCTTTACTGTGCCAGGAAGTGTGAGGATGGCACAGAAAAGGACAGGGATCAGGTCTGTTGCTAATAGTGTTGCTATGGGTCGTACTTGATGGTACCTAACACCAACAGCAACAACAACAACAGAAGCAGCAGCAGTTAGGATATATTTGTCCACACAGATTCAGAAATATCAAATAATATTAACAGATCATACTTTTATTTCAAATTATGCTTGCCATTATAGTAGCCACAGTTCAGAATGATATAATCTCTGAAGTTTTCATAACCTAGTGAAGCTCCTGCTGCAGAGGGTCACGGACTGCAGCCTACAATATGGATTGAGGCTCAATGTCAAGAAGACAAAGATTCTCACCACTGGACCAATTGGCAGCATTAGGATGGATGGTGAAGAGGTTGAGATTGTACACAGCTTTAGTTTGCTTGGCTCCACAGTCAACAGTCTTGGCACCAGCAGCCAGGAATAAAAGGCGCATTGCCATGGGAAAGTCTGCTGTTAGAGACCTCTCCGAAGTACTGAAGAGCAATGGTGTCTCTCTGGAGACTAAGGTGCATCTGATACAGGCCATGGTCTTCGCAATCACTTGTTATGAATCAGAGAGTTGGACAATGACCAAGGAGGATAGAAGGAGAATTGATGCCTTTGAGCTGTGGTGCTGGAGAAGAGTATTGAGAATACCATGGACTGCTAGGAAAACAAACAGATTTGTCCTGGAAAGGGTTAAACTGGGTGGCTCCTTGGAGGCAAGGATTCTGAGGCTCCGTCTAACATACTTTGGACATGTTGTGAGGAGAGACAGGTCCTTGGAGAAGGACATCATGCTTGGGAGGGTGGAGGGACAGCGCAGGAGAGGAAGGCCCTCTATGAGGTGGATTGGTTTAGTGACTGGGATAATTGGGATGGGAGTGTCAGAGACAGTGCAATTAGCACAGGACAGAGTGGAGTTTAGGGCTGTTGTACATAGGGTCGCTATGAGTCGCAGGCGACTCGACGGCACATAACAACAACAACAATAACAACACTGCTGATTAAATTCTGGTTTAGCTGAAGGGAAGGCATAAATTGTTACATTTATTAAGTACCTCTTCACTTGCTTAAAATGTTTCAAAAGTTGCTTAAATGCTCAAGTATAGCCAAGCATATACAGAAAACATTTGTTATTATTGATTGCCTACAAGTTGAGCACAACTCATAGTCACCCTATGAACAAAAGGCCTGAAGTCTTTCTATAACTATTTTTTTTTAAAGTTCACAGTTTCCAGAGGCATCTTGTGTATAGTATAAATATATAAATATTTCTAGATTCAACTTCAGTCCATGTGTTCATATATATGAATTAACTAATAGTTTCTCTTTGTGTATTTTTTCCTTATTTTACCATTCCATGATATATAAAGGAACCCATGATGTGTAATATATATAATGTATAATATCTTTATATATATAATATCTATATCTGTGTATCTCTATCTCTCTCTATCATCTATCTCTATCTATCTCTATCTCATCTATATCTATATCTATATCTATATCTATATCTGTATCTGTATCTGTATCTGTATCTATATCTATATCATCTATATCTATCTATCTATCTCGATATCTATCTCTATATCTATCTCTATCTCTATATCTATATCTATCTATATATCTATATCATCTCTATCTCTATCTCTATCTCTATATCTATGTCTATATCTATTTATATCATCTATATCTATATCTATCTATCTATGTATCTCTATCTACATCATCTCTCTAATAATGTTGTTGATTGCTGTTGGGTCGAGCACAACTCATAGTGGCCCTATGAGCAGCGGACTGAACCCTGTCCTATAACTATCGTCATTCACACACACATCAGCATATATACATAACAACTATTCAGAGACTTTTATATTTTTTAAAAAGCTTTGTTATCTTTTTGTAATTTTTTATACTAGTTTATTTACATAATTTGAATACATTGTTTTTCACACCAGATCCTTCCCATTTCCCTCACTCCCCACCCCAAATTGTACAACTTGTGGGTCTAAGTAAAATGAAATCATTGATGACTTCAGTTCATCATAAAATCTATTTTTCTCTTTGTTGTCTATTGGTCCAGTTGTGGACCAAAGATGGTTGTTTTCTTTATGTAGAGATAAAAGACTCCATAGTCATAAAGCTTCATCAACAAGTCCTTCATGTCTTCTTCATTGTCTGCATGCAAAGTTGTGCCATCTGTATCTTACAGGTTATTAATATTAATTGTACATCAATCCTAATGCTACTCTCTTTTGCATACATTCAAATTTCTCCTTAAATCATTTGCTCAACATACAGATTTAGGTAAAGAGAAAGGATATAACTTTGATACACACTTTTCCTGATTCTCCCTTTCCCCACCCCCATTGTTTAAACTAAAAAATACTCTCTTGTTCACTAGTTTTTGGTCTGCTCACAGGTTCCACATGAGCAAAGGTAAGTGTTTAAAATCACCAGTGGCTCCTCAAGCGAAAGATGGACAATCTCCTCCTGTGAGATTTATAGCCTCAGAAACTCCTTGGAGGGTCACCTATGAGTCGGTATTGGCTCTATGACAATGAGCATTCAAGAGCTCTCAAGGCAGCTGGGACCGTGACTCAGGTGGACGACTACTTCTTCAAATCAGTTTCTTCTTGGAGTCTTTGGTTTCCTGCTTTGTCTTTTGCTCCAGAAGTGCAGAGACCAACAGTTGTATCTTACATAGCTGTTCACACGTTTTTAAGAACCCAGCTGCTACTCACCAAGCTAAGAATTAGAATATTATCTTTATGAACTTCGTTGTGCCAATTAACTTAGTTTTATTCCAAGATTATCGTCCTAAACCCTCAGATCCAATAACGAATTCCTAGAGTATTTGATTATGTCTATGAAGTGATTGTAACAGTGCCATCAATGTAGGAAGCTCTGGTAGCCTAGTGGCAAGAAACTGTGCTGCAATCCCAAAGACACACAGTTCAAATCCCACCAGCTGCTCCCTGAGAGAAAGATGAGTAATCTTCTCCTGTACAATTAACTGTCTCTGAAAATCCACTTGAAGGTCAGCTATGGGTTGGTTCTGACTCTCAGTACACAATAACAGCAACCTTTTATGTGCTTTATTATATGTACAAGTATATATACAATGCGTACGTGTATACATTTGCCTATAGAAACATCTATACACGTGTTCACCTACACATATATACCAAACTCAAAGCCATTTGGTTGATTCCTATTCATATTGACTCTCTATCAAGTTTTTGAGGGTGTAAATTTTTATGAGAGGAGCCTGTCCTCCTTTTTCTCTTATCTATTGGTTCTTAGTATGTAAGAATGTATGTCCACTTGTGTACAAACACAAGCAACTATTTTTAAGGGGTTATTATTACTCTTTGATGCAAAAATAGTTATTCTTGTGACTGTAACCAACCTTATCTTTGGTTACTTCTTAGTGCTATCTTTTACCATACATAGGCAAGTTGTGCTGACCTTACCTTCATCTGGTAGTGTCTTTTAAAAATATGTTATTATTTATAAGTTTGAATAATTTAATTTTAATATAGGCCATGATTAATAGTCAAGTTTGTAAAATTCCTGGAGGTTTGACAATCAGCAGACACAGATGGTATATGCCACATTCAGTATATCACTGTTGCTGTTGTTCGGTGCCAACGAGTTGAGTATGACTCATAGCAATGCTGTGAACAAAGTATCTGAACTCTATCCTATCCTGTGTCATCCTCACACTTATTGACACACAAGAGCACATTGTGACAATAACCGCATCAATTCATCTGATCTTGGGTTTTCCTCTCCTTTGTCAACCCTCCGCACTTCCCAACATCATGTTCTTCTCCCAGGAATAGCCCCTCCTAATAATATGCCCAAAGTATGTGAGGTGAAGCTTCATCTTTCTTCCTTCCAAAGAGCACTCAGGCTGTACCCTCTCCAAGACACATCTGTTCATTCTCTAGTCCATCCATGGGATGTTTAGCACTTTCCTCCAACACTACAGCTCAAAGGCATCAATTCTTCTTCTGTCATTCTTACTCACTGCCCAGCTTTCAGATGCATAGCAAGTGTTCAGAAAGATTATGACCTGAATCAGATACATCTTAGTCCTCAAACTGATGTCATTACTCCTCAATAATTTGAAAGGTCCCTAACTGCAGATTTTCCCAGTGCAATGTGTTTGCTTATTTCCTGATTGCTGGTACTAAGGGTGTTAATTGTGGATCCAAGCAAGATGAAGTTGTTGACAATTTCAATCTCTTCTCCATAAATGTTGCCTATTGGTTCAGAGGTAAGAATCTTTGTTTTCTTGATATTGAGATCTAATCCATACTGAAGGCTGCATTCCTTTATCTTCTGCAACAGTGCTTTAAGTCCTCTTCACTTTCAGCCAGCAAGGTTGTGTCATACGCATAATGCAGGTTATTTATGAGTGTCCCTACAATCCTGATGCCACGTTCCTCTTTATAGAGTCCAGCTTCTTGAATAATTTGTTCAGCATACAGATTATATGGGTATGGAGACAGAATACAACACTGACATACTCCCTTCTTAGTTTTATACTATTATAAGTAAATATATATACCACTATTAGACCAGTGTTCCCCTGGTCTGTTTGCACAACAGCCTCATGGTCCAGATATAGGTTTTACATGAGCACAATTAAGTGTATCCCTACATAGAAATATTACAAACATTGTTATACAAGTGTTCAGGTCTTTCATTCGTAGGGTCACTATGAGTAGTGTATGACTCAATGGCACATAATAGCAACAACAACAACAAAAACAACAGTTCTTTCTAACTTCATACACTGGCCTTTTACTCACTAAAAAGTCATAGAAATCAGACTTTATAGGCACAGTGCCACTGACTAGAGATGCAACAAAGAGTAAACCAAACATTATTCATGCTTGTTCAAGGGATAGACAAAGTAGGGGTGTTAATCAGATTGAATAAAGATTTTTATTGGGATAAGTGAAATGAAATGAAATCCTGGATCACTGGTAGACTTGACCCAAATAAGAGTATTAATCAAGACTTTTCTGGGAAATTGTACAAGTTTTGCTGGCATTACACCTCATGCCTTAGAGTGGTCTGAACTAGGAATTTGCATTATATAAGAAAGAGTGAAGCAAGTAGCGTTCAGACAATGGGAAGGGGTACATGCAAAGGCCCTGTGGTGAGGTAAGCATGACAGATATCTGGTCATTAAAGAGAACAGTATGGCTAGAGCTAAAGAGAAATAAAGATGGAGTGGTCAATAAGGAGTAGATCACATTGAACCTTGTAAGCTAGTTAAGGAATGCTGTCTTTTAAAAGTTATAAATGGCTTCATAGGGGTTATGGGAATTTAGGAGTGTCTTGATAGTGTAAGCTAATATGCTCATTGCTAATAGAAAAATTAATTGTTTAAACACACCCAGAGGGATCTCAGAAGAAGAGAAGATCCTGATGATCTACTCCAAAAAAACAAGCCATTGTCAGCCATATAGAGCACAGATCAAGTCTGATGTATATGGCATTGGCGTAAGAAAGCAACTGACTTTAAGATGAATTAACAAGTAATGTTAGTGACATTGTCATGAAGCTGTTTGTATTTAATTTCCATGTGGAGAATAAATTGAAGCAAGACCTAGATGTAAGGAAGTTGTTGAAGAGGATTTCTGTAATCTAGGCCAGAAATCATGGAATTGAGGAGTGTTAGTGGCAATAGAGAAATGTATTAATATTTGTGAGAACCTAAGGAACAAAGACTGATAGGACTGGTGATACTTTTAAAATAGGAGTAGGATAGGAATAGAGAAAAAAAAACAACAGAGAAGTGACAACATTTTATCTTAATGGTAACACTTGTTTGGGCTTATGGTGACCTTACAAACAACAGATCTGAATCCTGTCCTATCCTGTGCCATGCTCACCATCTCAGATACATTTGAGCCTATTGTTGTCATCACCACAGTCATACATCTCATTAAAGGGGTTCTTCCTTTCTTTTGCTGATTCTCCACCTTTTCAAGTTTAAATCCCTTTCCAAGTAATAGCCTCTCCTAACAGCATGTCCAAAGTATGAGAGACAAAGGTTTACCATCCTTGCCTCCAAGGTTGTACCTCCCAGTTGTACATTTTCCAAGCTGTACCTGTTCATTCTTTTGGTATATGATGGGATATTCAGAACTATTCTCCAAAACCACAGCCCAAAGGCATCAATTCTTCTTCTTTCATCCTTATTCATTGTCCAGTTCTCAGATGCATAGGAAGCAATTGAAAAGACCATAGTCTGTACAGCATAATAGGCTTGTAAACACCTGCAACCCAAAGTCCATATTATTCTTTATAGAGTTCAGCTTCTTGAATGAATGATTTGCTCAGTGTGAAGATTGAATAGCTATTGAGAAAGGATGTAATCCCAATGCACACTTTTCTTAATTTTAAACTATACAGTGTTCCCTTGCTCTGTTCAGACAGCTGCCTCTTGATCTAGGTATAGATTTCACGTGAGCACAGTTAAATGTTCTGGGATTCCTATTCTTTACAATGTTAGCTATACTTTGTTATGATACACACAGTCCAATGTCTTTGCATATTTCAAAAAAAGCATAAATAGACATCATTCTGGTATTCTCTGCTTTTAGCTACGATTCATCTGACATCAGCAATGATAGCCCTGGTGCCACTGCCTTTTCTAAGTCAGCTTGAACTTCTGGCGTTTCCCTATCAATGTATGGTCCCAGTCAAATTTGGATGCTCTTTAGCGATATTTTGCTTGCATACAATATTAATGATATAGTCTGACAATTTCCACATTCTGTTGAATTACTTTTTGTGCAATGAGAACAATCATCTTGATCTTGTTCATTCAGCCAGGCAACTGTCTTTCAAACATCAAGGCATAGAGTGGTCCAGGGTTATATCTGTTAGTTGAAAGTGTCAATTGTTATACCATCAATTCCTGGGGCCTTACTTTTTGCCAGTATTGTCAGTGCAACTTGAATTTCCTCCTTTGTTATAGTATTGTTTGTTGTGATATTGTATATGATACTTCCTGAAACTTTTCAATGTCAAACAATTCTTTTTGGTAGAGTGATTCTGTGTATTCTTTTCATCTTCTTTTAATGCTTTCTAAACCATCCAATAATTTCCTCATGATGTCTCTCAGGATTGCAACTTGAGGCTTGAATTTATTTCTCAGTTTGCTGTGGTTGAGAAATGCTGAGTGGGCTATTCATTTTTTGTTTTTTAATTAGTTTGCTTACAAAGTTCGTATACATTGTGTTTTGCACTATTTATCACTTGCAGAGTTCTTAAAGAGTAGTTTTGAAGACTGGAGATAAATAGTAAATTGAATTTTGGATAGGTTGCATTTCAGATTATTTTATGGCTTCCAAAGGCCTCGACGTGTATTATGAGTCACAATCCCAAAGACATGCGGTTTGAGGCCACCAGCTGCTCTGCGGTAGAAGGCTGGGAAATATCCCATGCAATTCACTGTCTCTGGAAACCTGCCAGAGGGCCAACTGTGGGTCAGTTCTGACTCGACAGTACACAACAACAAACAAAGGTCTGGAAGCATAATATGAGCCAGCCACCAGTAGGAGACACTTTAAACATTGAATGTAGAGAGAGATAAGAGCTAGAAGAGCAGGAACTTAGGACTTATTTCAAGGGTTTCCCACAGGACTGAGCCTGTGAAAATCACTTTGAACATAAGGTTTCAATGCACTCTCACAATTCCTGTGATACCATTGCTATTATAGCTCTCACATAAAAGAAATTAAGCCTGGAAAGGAAAAAGAACTTGCGACGACAACTAGTGACTTGCAAAACTTATATCTTACCCAGGTCTATCTGAAAACAAATCTGTGTTTTAGCCTCTGCATAGCACAGCCTTTGGGTTATTCACTTATGAGCCTTGCTTGTGAGCGATAGGACTGTGTTTCTGTTCTCTGTCAACACCCAGATCACTTTGATGAATAAATTTCCCTTTATTTCTCAGAGAAAGAATGAATGTCATCTTAGTGTCACTGTGATAGGGTAGAGGTCCAACAGAATTGGATCAGCAATTTTTAGTTTAAAGCAAGTTTTAGTTTAAAGCAATTTGGTGATTTTGACAGATGGTGTAATTGACCAATTCACACAGGTCCAAAGAAAAGGGGAATATGGAGAGTAGGGTCTGACCCTGGCCTCTGGTTTCTTTAATGACTACCCTATTCTCAAGAAATGAATGTCAGTGGAGATATTGCTGTTTCCTTGATCAGGGGAAAAGGAAATGAACAAGTTAGATTATATAGTTGGCTTATCAGAAGAAAAACTACTTGCTGAAACATTCCTTGAGATTCCTTTTGATTTTCCACTAATACTTATACTGAAAAACACACAGAACCTGAAGACAAGAGTTAGGCATCTTTCCTGTTCATCCCAGAGCGTGGGCTGTGTAACATCCAGGAGGCCAAACTGCTCTTGTTTTTTGTACTTTCTAATAGCTAATTGTGTTAGATGGATATTTGCTCTTACTCTGTTTCTTCTAAGTTAGTTTTAGAAGTTCAGATAAAACAAGAACCAGGGACTGAAAAGACACAAATATGCACCAGACCCTTGAAGGTAGTGACTGTTCCATAATCAAAAGGCCAGCAAAGGAAACAGCAGAAAATATCCTGAGGAATGTGATGAATGAGATTGACCATTTCAGGAACTGTCTGTTAATTATTAAACTTTGTCTATACCAGATTTTAATTTCTTTGTCACAGTATCCCATCTGTCTGCCACACACCCTCCACTAATTAATTTACACATTTGGAAGTAAGGGCTCACAGGCCATGAACACTGAATGCAACTAGGCCATAAAGCAGTTGTTTGGTGTTGTCTACTTCTAGTCCAACTCTTTTCCTATAGAATAAAAATTTAATGTCTGCACAAATTGAAAACTGCATAGCAGCTTTTCCTAAATTTATTCTTGGTTTTAAAACACATTTGCATTTTCAAATGCTTATTTTTGGCCCTGGATTTCATGTAATTTTGTTTCTATCACCAGGAAATAGGACAATGTGACTTTTTTTTGTTCCTTTTACTACTTTAATCAAATGCCCAAAAGGATGAAGTAAAAATCATTAAGCAAATGGCAGGAAACAGTCAATGTTCCCAAATGAAAGGTTATATAATAAGGAAATCTGGAGTCAAGTGAAAAACAAAACAAGACAAAAACCAAAAAACCTCAATCCTGCTTGCCGGCTTGGTTAAAAGATCTTCAAATCATCATCAGCCTATAAGGAAAATACAGAAATGAGAACCTTACTTGGTAATGATGATATTTTCATTAAGCAATGGACTGTGAGTCTGTTGATATATCAGCCTTTTAAAACACTTACTCGGTTTAAAAAGAAGAGTATAAAAGCCTTGAGGTTAGCTTTTTTTTATCTTGACTAGCAAAGATTCCTCGTACTATGGTAGCCCATGGTCAGGGTCCAAAGGAGGAAAAATAGAATTGCATTCCAGAAGAGAGATCTTGTAGTCACAGTAACTAATGTCATAAAACAAAATGTATATGAATGGTTGAATGGAAACCCAATTTCCTTTGCTAACTTTCACACAAAACAAGAAAAAAAAGGAAGAAAATCTTATGA
This sequence comes from Elephantulus edwardii, assembly GCF_000299155.1. NCBI lineage: Eukaryota > Metazoa > Chordata > Mammalia > Macroscelidea > Macroscelididae > Elephantulus > Elephantulus edwardii. Next base: position 6,016,981 of record NW_006399789.1, on the reverse strand, counting down.
GACTTTATCTCACATACTTTGAATATGATATGAGAAATGGCTGGTTTCTGGAGAAGAACATCATGTTTGATGAAGTACAGTGTCAACAAAAAAGACTAAAGAAATGGTTTAACAGAGTCAGTAACAGCGGTGAAGATGGCAGTGATTGTGAGGTTCGAGCTGTGCCTCCTTTTGTTGCATGGAAGTGGGTATGAATTGGAAGCCATTCAAAGGCATCTAACAACTTCCATTAAAATAAAAATTTAAACAAAAAAATAAATACAATATATATATAAACTTTGTAAGCAAACCAATTAAAAAAAGTAAAAGAAGAAAGGAAAACAAGTGTACTGTGGAGTCAGAGGCCTTCTAATAATGTAACAACGATGCATGTAATGGCTTCTGTGCGCCTGGTTTTAAAAAGAAGTCTTGGGGCACAGTGGCTAAGCAGTTCGGCTGCTAGCTGAAAAGTTAACAGTTCAAACCCACCAGTCTATAATTCTGCAGGAAAAAAAAAAGATCTAGCTGTCAGCTTTTGTAAAACGTTTTCATAGTTGTTCGGTGCCCTTTACCCAGGGAATTATACCTTTTCCCTGCGCCATCCTCAGTAGCTCTGCTGGGTTTAAGCTCACTGAGCAGCCTTTGGGCCAATCCATCTTACTGAGGATCCTCCCCTGCTTTGATAGCCTCCTATTTTCCAAACGTGATGCCTTCTTCCAAGAAAACCCTCTGGAGTACTTCAGCCCTATAGGGTCAACATTGACTTTCGGAGACAGAACACCATCCTGCTTAGTTTTCAAGATTCCCCTGGGGTGTGGTATGCAATCCCAATCACTAACTCTGGCAAGCAGCTGCACCAAGTCAAGCCTCTCAGTGTTCTGATGGTTATAAAAAACTCAATTTGTGTCAGAACAGAATGGAATGAATACATGTGGCACTGTCTTTCTCAGAGGCAGATGTTACTGAGTGTGTCAACACAAAATGTTTGCTTTCTGTTACACTTATATCAGAATCTTGACAATATCCTTAAGTAAAATGTGACATGGAGAGGAAACACTGTACCCAGCACCTCACTAGTTTAGCTCAGGAATTCACATACAGTAAACACGCATGAACAGAAGGTGCCACCACTGACACAGAAGAGTGCAAGTCATTTTAAGACACTGGGGCAGTTCATAACAATCACGTACAATAGAAGAAAGGATCACTCCCCAGTCCTATGCCATTCACACAGTCATTTAATGCAGAGGCCCAGAACAATGAAATCACAATAAACACAGGCAATTATTTTGAACAAATGAGTCCTTCTGGACTTAGTTAAAGGGAACACAATACAGCATTACTGAATTCTGGGAACTCTCACAACTCTTGCCATCGACTCTATGATTTTTTTTTTTTCATTCTGTTTGGTTGTTTTGGTGTGTGTGTGTGTGTGTGTGTGTGTGTGTGTGTGTGTGTGTTTCCTGTAGCTATTCTTCTCAGGAGAATCGACGCCTTTGAATTGTGGTGTTGGAGAAGAGTACTGAATATCCCATGGTGTGTGTGTGTGTGTGTGTTTCCTGTAGCTATTCTTCTCAGGAGAATCGACGCCTTTGAATTGTGGTGTTGGAGAAGAGTACTGAATATCCCATGGACTGACAAAAGAACAGATATGTCTTGGAAAACGTGCAGCCAGAGTGCTTCTTGGAGACAAAGATGGAGAAACTTCATCTTTCATGTTTTGGGCATGCGGCTAGGTGAGGCTGTTCTTTGGAAATGGATATCATGCTTGGAAAGATGGAGGGTCAATGAAGGAGAGGAAGAACCGTAAGGAGATGGATTGAAATGATGACTTCAGCAATGGGCTCGGATGTGTCAGAGATGATGAATGGCACAAGACAGGGCAGGGTTCAAGTCAGCTGTTCATAGAGTCACTATGAGTTGGCACCTAACAACAACAACAACAACAACCCTATCAAATAGAAACTACAATCTGATTTGCATTATCTGTCATCAGACTGAGGCTGGATTTATGCAGAAAAAGGGGGGGAATGTTAGTTATCTATTTTATTTATCTTTTTTATCTTGACATTTAAGAGGAAAGACTTAAAAGTCACCTGACAGAACCCAGGAAAAAAAGCAAAGAGCAGAGGCTCTAAATCCTAGTGAGATATGATTATAAGTTTATAATATTTCATTATATGCACCTGATACAGGCCATAGTGTTCACAATTGTTTGATCTAACAAACGCATTGACTGATAATAGTTAATTGGAACAGATAAGACATGAATATTTTTTTATACTTTTCTGCTTTAAGCTTAAATAATAGATAATAGCATTTTGTTAACATTTCCACTGTTCTGGATATCATTGAATTTTCTAAAAAAATATATTTTCTGGACATAACTTTAATCATAAAAAACAAACAAAACCCCGTTGCAGTTAGTTAATCTCCGGTTTACAGTGACACCCACCCCCCTTCAGATTTCAGAGGGGGTAAACTTTACAGGAGACTGCCCATTTCTTCCCACAAAGCAGCTAATGAATTCAAACTGCCAATCTTACAGTTAACAGTTAGTGCACTACACCACCTTGAAGCTCTTTAACTTTAATATTAAAGTAAAATAAATAACTACAGCACAAACCAAAAAACCAAAACTCATTGCCATTGAGTCTATTCTGCCATTGAGTCTTCCAATGACCTTCAAATGGGTTTCCAAGACCGTGAATCTTAACAAGAAGAAGGTGTGCATCCCTTACTCTGTGAGCCACGGGCTGGTCTGAATCACTGAAGGAAGACCACTCACCCTTCTGCACAGAAGTACAATATGCTATGGTCAACATCACCAGAGTTTCAGTTATTCATGCCTGAATCTGTATATGATCTTAAAAGGCTCTACTGATACCTGCTTATGGTGCCTAGAATTGCAGAACGTGTAGCTACCAAAATAGATAAACTACCAAGAAAGAACTTGGAGTTGAATATGTTCTTTGAACTCAAGGTCCATGTACCATGAACCTCCTCAATTCAGGGAAAGGTTAATGCTAAGACACATGGAGATCTTCAGGGGACACGAGGACCACAGATGTTGGAAGGAGCAAGGCCTTTCCTTTCAGAGCTGACAGAGAAAGAAGCCTTTGACTAGAACTGGCACCATGGATTCAAATGTCTAACCTGAATTATCAGAAAATAAATTTAATTTTATTAAAGCCATTCACCTGTGACATTTTTTTTATAGCAGAAAGTACTTTTGGCATACCACTTGACATATTTCAACAAACACTCACTAAATTGTGCCAAGAAATATGGAGGACAACCACCTGGCCAACTGACTGAAATAGATCCATATTTGTTTCCAGTCCAAAGAAAGTTGACCTGACAGAGTGCAGAAATTATCGAACAGTATCTCTGATACCACATGCAAACAAGATTCTTCTGAAAGTTATCAAAAAACAACTGGAGCAGTAAATCAACAGAAAACTGCTAGATGTGTAGACTGGGTTTAGAAGAGGCACTGGTACTAGAGATATTATAGTTAATGTTAGACGAATCTTGGCTGAAAGCAGGGAGTACCAAAGGAATGTCTATCTGTGCTTCATTGACTATGCAAAGGTGTTTGACAGTGTGGATCACAACAAACTGTGGCTAACTCCGAGAAAAATGGGAATTCCAGAACATTTGATTGTGCTTATGCAAAACTAATACTTGGACCAGGAGGCAGTTGTCAGAACAGAGCAAAGAGACACTGAGTGGTTCAAAATCAGGAAGGGTTATTCCAGGGATGTATTCTGTTTCTTTACGTTTTTAATCTTTATGCAGAACAGACCCAGGAGGCTGGGCTATATGAGGAGGAATTTGGCATCAGGATTGGAGGAAGATTCAACAACAGCTTGCATTATGCAGATGACACAACCTTGCTTATGGAAACTGAGGAGGACCTGAAGCACTTGTGGTGGAAGATCAAGGACTGCAGCCTTCAATATGGATTGAAGCTCAACATAAAAAAAAAAACCAAAGATTCTCACCACTGAGCTGTTTGGAAGGATTATGATAGATGGTGAAGAGATTGAGATTGTTAACAGCTTTAGTTTGCTAGGCTCCACCGTCAGCACTCTTGGTATCAGCAGCTGGAAAAGCAAGAGACAAATTGCATTGGGAAAATCAGCTCTTGGGGATCTCCTGAAGAGCAACAAACTCAATCTGGAGACTAACGTGCAACTGATCCAGGCCATAGTCTTCACAATTGTTTGCTCCGCATCAGAAAGCTAGACAATGACTAGGAATGATAGAAAGAGAATTGATGCCTTTGAGCTGTGGTGCTGGAGAAGAGTGTTGAATATACCATGGACTGCCAAGAAAACAAACAGGTTCTTTCTAGAGAGGGTGAAGCCAGTCTGCTCCTTGGAGGCAAGGATTCGGAGGCTGTATCTGATATACTTTGGTCATGTTGCAAGGAGGGACCAGTCCTCGGAGAAGGACATGATGCTTGGAAGAACGGAGGGTCAGAGCAGAAGCAGAAGACTCTGCATGAGATGGTTTGACACAGTGATTGTGGCAATGGGGAACGGCGTGTTAGAGATGGTGAGGTTGGCAGAACAAAGTTCAGAACAGTTGTTCATAGGGTTGCTTTAAGTCATAGCTGATTGAACAGCATTTAACAAAAACAACAGGAACTGCTGAATGAACAATGTCTATTTGTACGGAACAAATGTGTGGAAAAGGAATACGTTAAGGTTTGCTGGTACTGTGTAAGAATTAATATTTGCAGAGTCAGAACACTTTACTATCAAAGGTGGCTTGTGAACTGATATTTAATGGATGAAGGGGAGTTAGAACAGGTCTGGGGGAAGGGACAGGAGAAGAGCATTTGCCAAGATTGTGCCTTCTGAGTAGACAGAGACTTGAGAGAGAAGCTTAGAGAATGGAGCATAGTGCTGGGGCTGACAAACTTTTGTTAAGGATCTGAGAGTAAATATTTTGAATTTTGTAGACCAAGAGGCAATAGCCTAACCTCTCCAAACCACTCTTTGCACCATTTCCATTAAAAGATGAAAAAAACTGCTGTTGTTTGTGAACTATACAACAAGCAATGAGCTGGATTTGATCCGTAAGCCTTGCTTTGCTGGCTCCTGTCACGGAGTGAAAGGGATCTTAAGGCTTAGGATAGATGGTGATGATCCTGACCTACATTACAAATGACCTTCTACAGGAGCCTCATGAGTTTAGATTCTATCTTGAGTAATAAGGCTGGTGGTTGCCGGTTGAGTTGGTCTCTGATTCATGGTGACACCTGTAGAGTACAGGGTAGAACTGTTTCACGTGGTCTTCTTGCCTGCAGACTTTAAGGAAGAAATTCACTAGCAGTTCATTTTCTTCCTCAAATCTACTAGACTGCTATACTCAATGTTATTGAGTTAGTTATAACTCCTAGCAACTGACCCTTGAGTTTCTAAGGCTGTAAGTTACAGTGGAAGGAGACTGCTCATCTTCCTTCCATGGACTTGGCTGTGGGGTTGGACAAGGGGAGACACTGAGCTAGCAGTGCAATTCACTATGGACTGTGGCACCAGAGCTCCTTGGTTTGAAGCTGACCACAAACTGCTTCCACCACTCCAGCTCTTTTTGAAAGTAAAGTGGAGCATTAAAAAGATTTGCATGAGAAAGGGGAAATGTTTGAACTTTGGATGGTCCCTCAGGCAATTTAATGTGGACACCCTATTGGAAAAGCAAGACACAAGCAAGGAGACTATTATAGGACTGCAGGGATGGCAAAGGGTTGATGCGGGGGAACTAGGAAATGGAAAATGAATGCTCTAGAAGGGCAATGCTGAGTGAGGAGGATAGACTGATATCTGTAGCACATAAAATGTGAAGAAATGAGTGGTGTCTCCTTAAGATGATTTTGGGACCAATATTATCTCCAGACAAATTGCACTGGGAAAGTCAGCTGTCAGGGATCTCTCCAAAGTACTGAAAAGCAATGATGTAAGGCTGGAGACTAAAGTGCACCTGATCCAGGCTATAGTCTTTGCAATTGTGTGCTATGCATCAGAGAGCTGGACAGTGACTAGAAACGATAGAAAGAGAATTGATGCCTTTGAACTGTCGTGCTGTAGAAGAATGTTGAATATACCATGGACTGCTAGGAGAACAAACAGGTTTGCGCTGGAGAGGGTAAAGCCGGGCTGCTCCTTGGAGTCAAGGATTCTGAAGCTTCACCTGACATATTTTGGGCATGTTGCAAGGAGGGACTGGTCCTTGGAGAGGGACATCATGTTTGGGAGGTTGGATGGACAGTTCAGGAAAGGAAGACCCTCGATGAGATGGATGGATTCAGTGATGGGGTGGTGGCAGTAGGTGCGTCAGAGACAATGAGGTTGGCACAGGAAGGATTTAGAGCTCTGGTACATAGGGTCACTATGAGTTGCAAGCGACTAGACAGGACATAACAACAACAAAAATTACCTCCAGAAGTGAGTCAGTGTTGTTTCAAGGCAGTGAAGCACAGTGACTCTTCAGTGGACAACTTGAGCACACACACCTCTCTGTTATCCATGGAATAAGAAGAGTTCATAAAGCAGAATGGAAAATCTGGGGAGTCAGAAAAGGAACAGGAAGTTGATTCCAGAGAAGGAGGGATATGTCCAGGAGGAAGTGACATCCTAGGAGCCTAGAGCTTAGGCATGGAAGAAGGAAAACAGAAATATCAGTCATGGAGAGTTTGACTATGTAAAACATTTTAAAATATTTTGTACCAACAGTCATATGATGAATGTCTTGAAGCAGAGTGGCACCCAGACCTTTTGGGAGTCAGCCTTAGTCTGGTTGATAACTTGTTCAAGGGAACCTTCATCTGTATTGGCTGAGTAGAAAGTATTGATCAGAGCTAGATAGGATTGAGGCTTTGGGTCAAAGGTGAAGCACTGCATTTGGATTTCTATTCAGGTCCCGTGAGGCTGTTCACACTCAAGACAATGTATTGAATTCAGCTGGGAAGCCAGGCATGAAGTATCTGTATCCTCAAATATAGCCGATCCTCATAACAATATATGGTTATGATTTAGTGTGAGGAGAAGCAGAACACTGAACCTGGAAGTTACTGGAGGAATTGCAACCTCTATACACGCCTTCTTCCCTGAGTGGTGTAATCAGTTGACAAGATAAGCTGCTAAGGGTGGGGGCTCAAATCCACTTATAATCACCTGGGAAGTGAGATCTGGCCACCTACTTCTAAATATCAACCACGAGAACCCCTATAGAACAGTTGTACTCTGCAATGCATGAGATTGCCATGAGTTCAAGTCTACGTTATGGCAACTGGTTGGTCCCTCAGTATTTAATCTTTAACTTCAGGACAGCAGGCAATACTCAGTATCTCATAGCTATCAACTTTCCTGTGCGGTCAAACCATTGAAACCAAATGCATTCCAAGTCCTACTGATGCTCCAAGCAATCTTCACAGAAGGCTTTTTTGGGAAGACCCACCCTCCCCAGTCTCCTTGATGTGCAGGTACTTGACCTGGGCTAGGTCCTCAGAGCTGGAAGCACAGGAGTCGGTACTCGCATAGTGCATCTCTCAGGCTCTTGTTTGTATCCTTTTGGGGGCCTCTTCGAAGGCACACGAACATCTGCATTCCTTACACTGTGGAAGCTCCACAATGCTTTAAAGCCTCTCAGAAAACCTACAGGACAGTTAATATGATTTAAGCCTATATTTAAATTTTATGAGACTCATTTTCAAGGCTAATAACCCAGTTTACTGTGCACAATATCAAATGCAAATTTTATTACTGACTTGGTAAAAACCAAGCTGATCGTCATTAGCATATCTCCCTGCATCACCCATTTTAGCCAAAAGGTGCACCAGGAGTAACAGTGGGGGTTTTTATATGTGTTGTAAATTACAGTTACTATCTCATTAGATAAACACATTTAAAATCAGGTTATCATTCACTTATATATCAGAAAGTTGTTTGTTCAATTGCAGCTAGTCTCATATTCCAACATATGGTGCATGAAATTCTTAGACTAATAAAATTTCAAGGTACGGGGAGCTGGTGTCTTGGAAAAAACTGTTTCCGCATCACGAATGGCTCGATATAATCTGTAATTGCTTTGAAACAATTATGCAGCAGGCTGTTTTGTACTTAATAGTATTTACATCCTTGGTTTTATTAGCCACAAAATGTGAGTGGAACTTGTGAAAGAGAAATTAATTTTTCCACTAAAATGTGTAAACTTTTAAATGAGAACTCCAGCAGATTAAGGGAACTACAAGCAGGAAAATCTGTTGGATCCTATTTTCTTCACTTTGTTTTTATTGTAAGCTTTCTCATTTCCCATGAACATATCAGAACATTCTTACAGGTGTATTTTGGGGTGTTGGGTTTTTTTAAAAAAAAAATCAGCGTATCCAGTAATCTTTTAGTTTGTGCTTAAATTTTTAGGCTTTCAGTAATCATACAGCATTCTAGAGCTCATAGCATACTACTCATATTGCCAAAACTGGTTTGACACTGAAGGATGGCTGGTGGAGTGTTTCCTATATCCTCATCTCACAGGTAATATTTTAATATAGAACTTTTCCCATGTGATCTCAACATCCATCGCAAAACAAGAAAAAAATTTCAATATTCTTTGAGCCTATCTTCATATATATATATATAAGTACGTAAAGATCATTTCTTTCTATTAAATTATGTCGATTACACTCCTGGGAGTCTTGGAGCTGTCTTTGTAATTTACAAGGAGCAATGGACTTCAGCTCATTCATCTGTAAAATGAGGACACTCATACCAATCTCAGTGAATTTTCATGAGAATCCAATTAACTGCAATTAAGAGAAAGGAAGTTTCTAAGCTCAAAAGCATTACACAAATGTTAGTCTTAGCAAATGATTCCGACGTCACTTTCTTTGAAGTTGTGTTCAGGTTTAATAAGGAAGCACAGTGTGTTGGTTTCTAAGTGCTGTTATAACAAAGATACTACAGGTGTGTGGCTTTAATGAGACACTTCTCTTCTCAGGAGGCTGGGAATCGGACCTCAGATGCCCAGGGAAAGGCTTGCCCTGTCTGCTCAGAAGGAAGATCCTTGTCTCAACTTCAGCAGTCTCTTGGTGTTCCGTGGAGAATTCCACTTTACATCTATTCTTGGAACTTGCTTCTGGGCTACACTTTTCCTTTTAAACCTCAACAGTGATAGGTTTAAGGCACTAAGTATAGCACCTAAGAGACTGTTGCTGTACCTTATGAGGCAGATTATAGACAAGCAATCATATACATAGGTAATCAATTAAGAGCAGCAACATTCAAAGACACTATCCCAATGCAAAACCTGACAGATAGATGATCTGTTTAACAGCAAACCATAAGGAGAAGAAAACGTACTGATAAGATAGCGCAGGTGGTAGAGATTCCCAAATCAAGGCAGAGACAAAAAGTACAGAAGGCCTGAAGGTGGAGACAAAAAGTACAGAAGGCCTGAAGGTGGTTTGGCCTTGGTCCATGGCAGATGTGAAAATCTCCTCCAGTGAGGGGCCTCTAGGCGAGGTCTCTAACTGACCCCGAATACCAGCTGACATATTTCAACAGATACAACCCTGGATGTGGCCATCAGGTTATGCCAAGAAATCTGGAGGACAGCTACCTGGCCAACTGACAGGAAAAGATCCATATTTGCTCTCACTCCCAAAAGAGGTGATCCAACAGAATGTGCAAATTAGCGAACAATATCACTAATATCACATCAACAGAGAATTGCCAGGAATATAAGCTTGGTTTAAAAATATGCCGTGGCACTATATGATTGCTGATGTTAGATGGATGTTGGCTGAAAGCAGAAAGTACCAGAAGGATGTCTATTTGTGTTTTATTGACTATGCAATGGCACATGACTGTGTGGATCACAACAACTTGTGGCTAATGTTGAGAAGAAGGGGGATCCCAGAACTCTTGATTGCACTCGTGGGAAAACTAAGACTAGGAAGCTTCTGACTGATTGGGATAAGAGAAGATGGCTCAAAATAAAGAAAGGAGTGCACCAGGGAATCATCCTTTCTCCATACCTTTTCAACTTATATTCTGAACAGATCATTTGAGAGGTTGGACTTGATGACGAATGAGATATCAGGATTAGGAGACTCGTCAACAATCTGTGTTATACAGATGATACAACCTTACTCACTGAAACTAAGCAAGTGTATGCTGAAGAAGATCAAGGATTCCAGCTTTCAACATAGACTGAAGCTAAACAAGAAAAGAAAAATCCTCACCACCAGGCCAATAGGCAGCATCTTGATAGATGGCGAAGAGACTGAGATTGTTAACAAGTTCATCTTGCTTGGCTCCACAATCAACACCCTTGGCACCATCAGTTAGGAAATAAAAAAATAAAATGAGTTGAATTGGGGAAGTCTGCTATCAAGGACCTCTCTAGAATGTTAAAAAGCAACACCATCAGTATAGAAACTAAGGTATGCTTGATTTAAGCAATGGCATTCTCAATTGTTTGCTATGCATCTGGAGGCTGGACAAGGACTAAGGATGACAGAAGAAGAATCATTGTCTGTGTTGTGCTGCAGAAGTGTATTTAACATATTATGGACTGTTAAGAGAACAAACAGTCCTGTCCTTGAGGGACACCAGGTTGCTCCTTGGAGGCAAAGGTTTTGAAATTTCATCTCATATACTTTTGTGTTATTGTTTTGAGGGGCCAGTCCTTGGAGGACATCATGCTTAGAAAGAAGGTGGAGAGTCAGCCCAGGAGATGAAGACTCTGGTTGACATGCACTGACATAGTAACTGTGGTAATGGGGTCAATGTGTCAGAGACGGTGAGGCAGGCTCAGGATAGGGCAATGTTCAGAGTCATTGTTCATAGGGTTACCATTAGTCATAGTCAGCTTGAGGGCACATAACAATAGCAAATCACAACAAGTGATTTCAGCAACAGGTTCACATATATCAGAGATGATAAGACAGAATTTAGATCTGTTGTTCATAGGGTCATTATGTACGGTACTCAAGTGGATGGCACCTAACAAAAACAACAAACAACACAGATATGGCCTCATTTACATAAAAACTCCCTCTTTTTAAAATAAAATTGTATCCACAATTACAGCTTACTCAAACCACTGCCTTCTAGTCTATTCTGACTCATGGAAGAACTTCCTTTGGATTTCAAGACTGTAAATTCTAACTTATCTCTCCTTTGCCAAGGCTGGTAGATTCAAACTAATGACCTTTTCAGTTAGCAACCCAAGACTTAATCTACTAGCCCCCAAGGTCCTCTCTTTAAGTACAGGAGTTAGAGTTTACAACACATGTTTTGCTAAGGTACATTCTATTTTTAAAACACAATGCTTACAAACCATTTGGGTTTCTATGGTCCTTAATGTCACTTGGATATTTATCTTTGTTAAATGATATATTTCTTAGATATGTTGCTGTGAAACAAGGTTCTATGACTTTAACACTTTTTAAAAAATTATACTAGTTTGTTTACAAGATATATATATATACACACACACACACGCACATATACTTATATATACATATATATGTAGTTTTATTGACTACGCAAGGCATCTGACTGTGTGGATCATGACCAGTTGTGGCTGACATTGAGAAGAATGGGGATCCCAGAGCACCTGATTCTGCTCATGAGGAACCTATATGTGGAGCAGGAGGCTGTTGTGCAAATGGAGCAGGGGAGCACTGCATGGTTTGGAATTGGGAAGTGTGTCAGGGTTATATTATATCTCCATACTTGTTCAATCAATATGCTGAGCAAATCATTCAGAAAGCTGGATTCTATGAAGAGGAATATGGCATTAGGATTGGAGGGAGATTCATTGAAACTGTCAACAGCTTCATCTTGCTGGGCTCTGCAATTAATGCCCTTGGTATGAGCTAGTCAGGAGATAAGGAGATGCATCACAATGGGAAAACCTGCCCTTTCCAAATTATTGAGGAGTAGTGATGGCAGTTTGAGAACCAAGGTGAGTCTGATTCAGGCCATAGTCTTTCTTATCACTAGCTATGCATCTAAGACCTGAACAATGAATAATATGACAGAAAAACAATTGATGTCTTTGAGCTATGGTGTTGGAGAAGAACACTGAACATCCCCCATGGACAATCAAAAGAACAAATAGATATGTCTTGGGGAGGATGCAGCCAGAGTGCCCTTTGGAGGCAAGAATAATGAGGTTTTGCCTCACATACTTTGGACATGTTGCTAGGAGATGCTATTCCTTGGAGAGAGACATGATATTGGGAAAGGTGGAGGGTCGGCGAAGGTGGGGAAGACCCTCAACCAGGTGGATCGACGTGGTGATTGCTGCAATGGCCTCATGTGTCAGGAAGTGCAAGGATGGCACAGGACAGGACTAGGTTCAGATCTTTTGTTCATAGTGTTGCTATGAATTGTACTCAACTCAATGCACCTAACAACAACAAAGTTTATTTAAAAAATTCAAATACATTTTTTTCAGACCAGATTCTTCCAATTTCCCTCATCCTCCGTACCCAACAAATTGTAACACCCCCCCTTTATCCCTCTGCTTCTACCCTCCCTACTTCTCCTTGGATCCTCATACTCATTCTACAAGAATAGTTTTATACAATATTTGTCCTTATAGGACTGAGTTAGTTCACTCAGCATAATGCTCTCCAGTCCCTCCCAAGTTAGGTAATAATTTACGAAATCATTGTTCCTGCGTGCTACATAGTATTCCATTGTATGAATGTATCATGATTTCTCAATCCATTTGATGATGGTTGGATATCTGGGCTGTTTCCATGTTCTTGTGATGGTGAATAATGCTGCTATGAACACTGGTGTACAAGTTTCCATTTATGCCTCAGTTCTCATTTTCTTAGGATATTTTTCAAGCAGTGAAACAGCTGGATCATATGGAATTTCTATGTTCAGCTTTTTTGGGGAAGCACCAAACTTCTTTTCATAATGGTTGTACCATTGTACAATCCCACCAACAATGTTTCAGGGTTCCTATGTCACCACATCCTCGCCAACATTTATTGCTTACTGTCCTATTAAATTCTGCCCCTGTTACTAGAGTGAGATGGCATCTCATTGTGGTTTTGATTTGCATTTCTCTTATTGCCAATGATTTGGAGCATTTTTTCACATGTCTGCTGGCCATTCTAGTATCTTCTTCTGTGAAAATTCTTTCCATATCTTTTGCCCATTTTGTAATTTGGTTATCAATTTTTTTTCTTCTGGAGGCTCATGAGTATTCTGTAAACTTTTGTTATGAGACTCATGTCTGAGATGTTATTACCAAATATTTGTTCCCAACCAGTAAGTTTTCTTTTTGCCCTGTTGGAAAAAGTTTTTTATATACATGGGGATATAATCTTTAGAAGGCCCCATTCATCAATTTTATCCTCTTCAGATTGTGCATTTCTGCCTGTATTGGGCAGTCTCTTTACACCATAGACTAGGGCTTCTAAGCTTGATCCAAGTTTGTCTCTTATGAACGTTATGGTTTTGAGCTTTACCTCCAGGTCTCTGATTCACCTTGAGTTGATTTTTGTGTATGTAATGAAATGTGGTTTCAGCTTTCTACAGGTGTAAGTCCAGTTTTGCCAGCACCATTTATTTGTTTAAGAGGTTGTAATTTCCCCATTTGATAGTTTGATTCCCTTGTTGAATATCAGTTGACAATAGATACCTGGGTCTATTTTTGTGTTCTCATTTCTGTTCCATTGGTCTATGTGCCTGTCATGGTACCAGTATCATACTGTTTTGGTTACAACTGCTGTGTAGTAGGTTTTGAGGTCAGGAAGCGCTATGTCTCCCATCTCAGTTTTGTTTTTCAGAAGTGTTTTGCTTATCTGGAGTCTCTTGCCTCTCCAAATTAACTTGACAATTTCCTTCTCAATCTCTTTGAAAAATTAATTTGGTGTCTGTATTGGGATTGCATTGAACATGTAGATTGCTTTTGGTAGAATTGTCATTTTCATGATATTGAGTTTTCATATTCATGAATAGGGCACATTTTTCCCATTTCTTTATGTCTTTTTTTGTGTCTTGCAGAAATGCTCTGTAGCTTTCCTTTTGTGTGTGTATGTCTCTAGTTAGGTTCACAAGCATCACAAAGCCATATTCACAGAGTGGAGGTTTCCTGGCTGCCGCTGGCATTCCCTCCCCACCTTTGCAGGGTTTTAAGGTACCTTCGAGTGGACTTATACCCTAGGCAAAGGCTGAGGGACACCCACTCTTGGGGGTGGGGAGAGCAATAATACATATCAAAAACTACCCCAAAAAGAAGCACAACCCCGAAGACTTCCCTTTGCTTGACCATCGGACCAGCATCCACAAGCATCACAAAGCCACATTCCCGGAGTGGAGGTTTCAGAGCCTCTGCTGGCATTTCCTGCCTAACCCTGCGGGGTTTTAAGCCAACACCTTTATGTAGACTTAGAACCTAGGCAAAGGCTGAGGGATTTTGCATCTATATTCATGAGAGATATTGGTCTGTAGTTTTCTTTCTTTGCCTGGTTTTGGTATTAGGGTTATGCTTGCTTCTTAGAACGACCCTGGAAGTGTTCCTTCTTGATCAAGTTTTTAAATAATTTAAGCAGGATTGGTGCTAAGTCCTCTCTGAATGTTTGGTAGAATTCAGCTGTGAAGCCATCTGGACCAGGACCTTTCTTATGAGGAAGTCTTTTTATGACCTTTTCAATTTCTTCTTTTGTGATGTCTGTTCAAGTGTTCTGTATCTGTCCTTGCTAATCTTGGTAGGGTATGCACTTAAAGGAATTTGTCCATTTCCTCTAGGTTTTTTAATTTATCAGAGTATAGCTTTTCATAGTATTCTGGTATTATTGATTGAATTTCCTCTGGCTCTGTTGTGATATCACCTTTATAATTTCTTAATCGAGTTATCTATGTCTTGTCTTTTCCCCCCTCTTATTAAGTTTGCCAGTGGTTTTTCAATTTTATTGACCCTTTTGAAAATCCAGCTACTGAACTGGTTTCAATTGTTTTTCTGTTTTCTATATCATTCATTTCAGGTCTTATCCTTATAATTTATTTTCTTCTAGAGGCTATAGGATTAGATTGTTGTTCTTTTTCTATTTACTGAAGATGTTAAGTTAGAAAACTGAGTCTTCTTTCTCCAATTTTTATGTGTGTGCCTATTGCTATGAACTGTCCTCAGAGCCTTAGCTGTGTCCCAGAAGTTTTGGTAAGTTGTATTTTCATTGTCATTTGTACCAAGGAAATTTTTTATTTTATTCTTTATTTCCTTTATAGCCCAATCATGTTCTAGCAGAGAGTTATTTAGTTTCCACATGGGTGGTTTTACATGCTTTACCCTCCTGTTGTTAATTTCTAGTTTTCTGGCATTGTGGTCTGAGAAGACATTTGCATTATTTCAATGTTTTTTAATTTGTTGAGGCTTACTTTGTGTCCTAATATATGACTGATTCTGGAGAAAATACCATGTGCACTTGAGAAGAAAGTGAATTGAGTTTTAGTTGGGTGGTGTTGTTGTTGTTATGTGTCGTCGAGTTGTTTGTGACTCATAGCGACCCTATGTACAACAGCCCTAAACCATGCTCTATCCCGTGCTAATCTCATTGCCTCTGACATACCCATCCCGATTACCCCAGTCACTGATCAATCCACCTCATAGAGGGTCTTCCTCTATTGCGCTGTCCCTCCACTCTACCCAGCATGATGTCCCTCTCTAAAGACCTGTCTCTCCTTACAACATGTCTAAAGTATGTCAGGTGAAGCCC
>NW_006399789.1:5990370-6000902 GCF_000299155.1 Elephantulus edwardii | reverse complement strand
CACTCTCAATCTCTTCGCCATCCATCCTGATGCTACCGATTGGTCCGGTGGTGAGAATTTTTGTCTTCTTGACATTGAACCTCAGTCCATACTGAAGGCTGCAGTCCTTGACCCTCTGCAGTAAGTGCATGAGGTCCTCCTCAGTTTCAGCGAGCAAAGTTGTGTCATCTGCATAGTTGGGTGTAGTACCCTGAATATAGGTCAAGTTGGCTGATTGTATAGTTTAGGTCTTCTGCATCTTTGTTGAGTTTCTTTTGAGTTGACCTATCCTTTGGTTATAGTGGTATGTTGAAATCTCCTACCACTTTTGTGGTGTTGTCTATTTCTCTCTTCAATTCCATTAACTGTTGTTTTATGTATTTTGTAGATCTATCACTAGGTGCATAAATGTTGACCAAGGTTATGTGTTCTTGATCTATTGTGCTCTTAATCAGTATGTAATGTCCTTCCTTTTCTTTTAGGTAGTTTTCATTCTGAAATCTATTTTATCTGAGATTGGTATCGCCTCTCCTGCTTTTTTGTGGTTGCTATTTGCTTGATATATTTTTTTCCAGCCTTTGATTTTGAGTCTCTTTTTCTTTTTTTTCTAATGTGTCTCTTTTAAGCAACGTATTGATAGGCTTTTTATTTTAATGCATTCTGTTACTCTTTTTCTCTTCATTGGTGTGTTTAGTCACATTATGTGTGATTATTGTCAGGCCAAGTTTTACTTTTCCCATTTTGCTGTGTTTCTTTTTGCATTGTCTTAGGTTACAATGGTCCATGCACTTTCCTTTCACGTTTCCATGTAAAGGACTTTACTTAAAATTTCTTGTTGTTTTGGTTTTGTTTTCACAAATTCCTTAAGTTCCTTCTTTTCTGCAAAGAATCTAATTTCTCCTTTATATTTGATGGAAAGCTCTGCTGGGTATAGGATCCTTGGCTGGCGATTTTTATCTTTCAACTTTCTGTATATGGCATCCCATTTACCACATATGGTTTCTGCTGAGAAATCAGAACTTAATATAATTGTTTCCCCTTTGTAGGTAACTCTTTGTTTTTCTCATTCTTTCAGAATTTTATCCTCATCTTTTAATTTGGAGAATTTGACTATGATATGTATGTCTTGATGTTTTTTTCTTTTTGGATCTAGTCTATTTTGGTAGTCTCTGTGTTTCTTGAATGTGGATTTCCTCATTCTTCAAAAATATCTGGGAAGTTTTTTCTAGTACTTCTTCCATAATCTTCTCAGTGATTTTCCTGTCTAAAACAGATTCATTCTGGAAAGGCTTAAACTGGGTGGCTTCTTGGAGGCAAGGATTCTGAGGCTCCATCTAACATAATTTGGACATGTTGTAAGGAGAGACCGGTCCTTGGGACATCATGCTTGGGAGGGTGGAGGGACAGCGCAGAAGAGGAAGGCCCTCTATGAGGTGCACTTATTCAGTGACTGGGGTAATCAGGATGGGAGTGTCAGAGACAGTGCTATTGGCACAGGACAGAGCAGAGTTTAGGGCTGTTGTACGTAGGGTTGCTATGAGTTGCTAGTGACTCGATGGCACATAACAACAACAACAACAACACAACCCTGTTCTGGATTTCCAGTCATACATATGTTATTCCATTTGATGTCATCCGACGTGATTCTAATGTTTTCTTCATTTTCTTTACATCTCATCTCTGATTTTTCTTTGTTTGTTTCTAGGGAGGCTCTTCTCTTCCAGTTCACTGATAGTCTATTCCATCTCTTCAGTTCTACTTTTTTGTCCTACCAGCCTGTTGGACACTTCTGCCATTTCAGTTTTAATATTCTGGATTGCATTTGCATGCTTTTCGGTTATTTCCAGTATTGTGTTGGCTGTACCCTCTCTGCCTTGTGATGATTATTTAAGTTCTTGTACCTCTCTATCTATTCCATCAATTCTTTCTTCCATCTTTTGCATTTTCCTCCATAGCTGCTCAAGTTGCTCCTCATTCACATGTTTCTTCTAGACTGTTGTCTCTGAGGCATTTGTTCTCTTATTGATTTCCATTGTTTCTTCTCACATATTTATATTTTTCTGTAGCTGATCAAATAATTTCTTCTGGTTCACTCTATCTGGGGTATTCATTGGGTCTGCTTTTTTTAGGAGAAGGGTTATTTTGTTTTTTCATGATGACTGAGGTGGATTGCTGCTTTCTTGACATTATGTGAGTCTATGTTTACTAGATATTGGGGCACTGTAACTATAAAATTACCCAAGGTACAGCAACGTTTTGTGAAGCACCTAGATATTTGTGTTCCCTTCTTGGCCTGATACCTGCGCGGCCGAGGACCTGACAGCAGTGTTTTCCCCAAAATATCTTAATTACAAACCAGGAAGTCTATTGTTACCTTCTGTAAGTGACCTTTCACCTGCCTTGGGGTGTCCTGGTCCTCCCTGTTACTTGCGCTTAAGGAGTCTTGCATGGTCAAGCTAGACAGCAGTTTGTTTGTGTTCATTTTTTTTTCTCCAAAGTACCTTATTGACCAAGCAGGAAGTTTGTTGTTTCTTTCTGGAAGTGACTTCTCACCTGTCTGGTGGTGTACCAGTCCTCCCTGATGTTTTGGTTTAAGGGGTCCATTGTGGTCAAGCTAGTTAATCTACTGAAACAGATCTATTGCTGCTGATGACAAATAGACCTATTGTGACTTTTAAACTTGTAGTATGTTCTTGCACAAATGTCACAGTCTCTAACACATGAGTGCTTATTGAAAGATAATGTGAAATAATGTTAAAACATCTGTTTTTTCTTATATGAATTACATGTTGTAAAAAGGCATATAAAATATTAAAAAGCATTTATAATTTATACTTCAATGTCAACACATTTGAATATATTTTTCTTTCTTGCATGTAACAGTTAATAAGTTAATGGTAAATGCCAAGCTTATAATTTCTGGAGGGAATAAACTAAGTACTAAAGAAGTTTTCACTAGTCTACACATAGAACTTAACCCAATTAATATTATTCAGTCAAATTATTTGTAAAAATGCTAAATAGACTAAGTATTTTGATCAGTTCTTCCACTATAGACCCTCAGCTGTAGTCTTCCAACAGCTCCACAGGAGAAAGATGAGCAATTTCCTTTCCTGTGATTTAACAGCCTTGTAAAGTCAACACAGAGGCAGTTGTGAGCGGGTTCTAACTTTAAGGGACAGAGCTTGAGAGTTTGAGTAATGCCCCAGACAAATATATTTCTTCATTTTAACATAGAGAATATATTTAACCATAACAAAGCAGCAGTCTTTACATCGTGGCAATGAGTTCTGGTAAACATTTGACAGTCATTTCTCTGAGAGAGTAGGGATCTCTGATGTTTAGGGGTTTGTTTGTTTTGTTTTTGTGTTTTTTGTTTTTTGTTTTTGTAGTGTAGGGCTGCCCTCAAGGTGATTTCAAGACACCAACCTTGCACCTGCAAGCTGGTTCAACCTGGCTAAAGAACACCCTGACATTGGCCATTTTATTTCATCTGAGTAAATCTAAATCAAGCTGGATTTAAAAGAAGCTGTGGCACCTGCTATATATGATTGCTGATGTTAGATGGATGCTGGTTGAAAGCAAAGAACACCAGAAGAATATCTATTTGTGCTTTGTTGACTATCCAAAGGCATTTAACTGTGTGGATCATAACAAATTATGGCTAAAACTGAAAAAGAAAGGAAATTCCAGAACACTTGATTGTGCTTGTGCAAAACCTAGACCTGGACTAAGAGACTGTCATGTGAACAAAGTAAGGAAATATTGCATGGTTAAAAATTAGGAAAGCTGTATATCAGGGTTCAATTGCTTCAGCATACCTATTCAATTTATATGCTGATCAAATTATTTAAGAAGCTTGACAATATGTAGAAAAATGTTTCATCAGGATTGTGGGAAGACAACCTTTGTTATGCAGATGATACAGCCTTGCTTGATAAAAGTGAAGAGGACTTGATGCATTTGCTGCAGAAGGTTAAACACTACAGCTTTTGATACGGATTGCATCTCAGCATCAAGAAAACAAAAATCCTCACCACTGGATCAATGGACGAGATCATGATAAATGGAGAGAGGATTGAGACTGTCAACAACTTAATCTTACTTGGATCCACAGTTTCTTACTTGGTACCAGCAGTCTGGAGATCAGGAGATGTATTGCACTGGGAAAATCTTCAGTGAAAGACCTCTCCAAATTATTGAGGTGTAATGATGTCAGTTTGAGGATAAAGGTATGTTTGGTTCACTTACTATGCATCTGAGAGTTTGACAATAAATAAGAATGAAGAAGAATTGATGCCTTTTTTTATATTTTTTTGACAGTTTTATAACTTTATTTGACAATCAGCTATTAGTTTTCATCCACATTGATGGTCTGTAGATTTTTGAAAGTGGTGACAGGTACATAGGTAACCAGTATATACAGCTTGTTTGGGGAATCTTCATCCTCATTACGTTTTCTGGACAACCGTACACGGATGCGGTATGGGACATTCCTTATTCCTTTGGCCCAGGAAGCTTTGTTAAGCCTGGTGTCAATGCGAACATCTGGTGTGCCCATCTCCTTCATGGCAAATTTCCGGATCTCCTTTAGTGCCCGAGGAGCACGCTTCTTAAATCCCACTCCATGGATGCGCTTGTGAATGTTGATGGTGTACTCTCTGGTCACCACTTCATTGATGGCAGAACGGCCTTTCTTCTTCTCACCACCCTTCTTTGTGGGGGCCATAGTGCCGGAACAAAGGTGCTCCTGGTGTCTGGGAAGATGGGGAGGTCTCTAGCCAGTCAGATCCCAGCCTCCTTCTGACCTTTCTTTCTGCCGGAACGGATGTCACGTGCTCCTGGTGTCTGGGAAGATGGGAATTGATGCCTTTTGAACCATTGTATTGGAGAAGATCCCATAGACTGTCAAAAGAACAAATATGTCTTAAAGAAGGTGCAGCCAGAGTTCTCCTTGGAGGCAAGGAAGATGAAGCTTTGTTTTACATACTTTGGACATATTTCTACGAGAAGGTATTCCTTGGAGAGGGACATCATACTTGGAAAGGTGGAAGGGCTGTGAATGAGAGGAAGACCTTCAAGCAGCTTGGTTGTCATTGTGACTGTGGCAATAGGCTTGAGTGTGTCAGAGATTGTGAAGATGGCATGGGATAGGACAGTGTCCAAATTGGTTGTTGAGTCATATCTGACTTGATAGCACCTAACCAACATAACAACAATTCATTGCTATCAAGTCAGAACCAACTCATAACTGACTCTCTAATGGGTTTGCAGAGGTTATAAATTGTATGGGAGGAGATTGCCCAACTTTCTTTCTTGGAGCCACTGGTGTATTCAAACTTCCAGAAAAGCATTGCCTTTGGGTTAATAGTGCAACTCCCTATGTTTTATATTATAGTTGTTGTTCTTATTAAATGTTGTTGAGTCATAGGCGACTCATAATGACCCTACGAACTTTCTTCATTCCTCAAAGTACATAGAATTTTTGGAGGCAAGCTATTTTGGAAGCAGATGCCACTCCTGATTCCAAGCTTGTTTTAATCGGGGAGCTCAGCCAAACACTGTCTGCCATGGGTAACAAATATTGCATTTGGCACATCAGGGTCATGCTGCTCAGCATCCAGCCACCATGAGTTACCTCCATACAGCAAATCGACAGAGCGGTGCTGTACCACCTAGAAGAATGTTTGATCAAAAACAATTAAAAACAGGCCTGAGGGACCCAGATTAAAATCACCCATTTTTGGCTTGGTAGCAATCACTTTCTGTCCTTTAGGCCAACTGAGCTCTCTCTATGTTGTTGTTAAATGCCGTCGAGTCATTATAGTGACCCTATGAACTTTCTCCATTTAATAAAATAATCCTCTACAGGTTTATGGAAATTAATCCTGTTAGGAGAAAAAAAAAATCAAACTTAAACTAAAAAAAATTGGGTTGAGTATAAATTCTTTTTAATCTAACACCTACTTAAATCTTTGATAAAAAACATTTTATCTGCAAGGGTTTTCTGAAATGGTTTTCGTAAACCATCATGAACATTTTCAATGACAAATAAGGAATAACTTTTCAGACAAATCTAAGTGCATAACATGTGGGATTTCTAGATTTATCTAGCTTGAAAATTGTGACATCCCAAAAACACTGTGAACATTAACAAGAAAACATTCTGTTCTCCTAACATGCCTGTGCATTGGAAAAGAAATTTTACTATTGGTTTGCCATTACTAACAAAATGACTTGCTATACCTTGTCACAAAGTGCAACAGGAGAGGCACTAAGAAAAGTAGTGGTCTGATCCACCTCTTTCCTTGATACATTTATGTCTGTAAATGAAAGCCCTTCCAGAGGATGACAATCAGCTACTTGGATAATGAATTCAATAGTCAAGATCCTGTTATAATTACACCTAAGCAAAGTAAGAAAGCAGATGTGTGCATGTGTACATTTGTGTTTGTATTCATATTTTTGGCTTGAAGCACTAAGGTGTAAGTAGGTACAATTTTCATGGAAATATACACACACATACACACATACATACACATGCACACTCACTGTATATTTACTTGGCAGAAGAAATTGTATCCTATGTCATTTACTTTTCCCATATTTGATGGAAAAAAGGAATACAGAATAATCTGAATGACACATTCTGAAATTTAGTGTTATTTATAAGGACTAATTCCTCTTTCAAAGGCTCTTGCGAAGTTTTCTGTGGTCCAGCAGCAGCAGGAGTGTGAGCTGATCCCATTTGGCTTCCTTGTTTTTTCTGTTCAGCACCTGCTTCTATCCTACCCACGCCAGCTGAGGGGGAGGTTGTCTGATACCTCAAAGAGAAGGCAGATAGCTGCTGTTGTTATGGGTGTCATCAAGTTCACTACAACAGACAGAAATTTTTCCATATACTGTGCCCTTGTCACTATCTCCACCTCCTTAAGCCCATCAGTGCAGTCAATCCATTTCATTGAGAATCTTCCTTTCTTTCACTGAACCATCCAGGTATGATGTGTTCTTCCTGATGGACCCTCCTGATAACAAAACCAAAGCATGTGAGATGAAGTTTCACCACCTATGTTTCTAAGAAGCACCCTGGTTGCACTTCTTCCACAACAGATTTTTTTTTCTTTCGGCAATTCATGATATATCCCATACTCTTCCTCAATACTACAACCTAAAGGCATTTATTTTCTTTTATCTTCCTTATTCATTGTTCAACTTTCAGAGGCATACTAAGCAATTGAAAATATCATGGCTTACATTAGGTACAGCTTAGTCCTCAAAGTGACATCCATGCACTTGCACAATATAAGGAGATCTTTTGCAAACAATTTGCATGATGCAGTACTCTCCTTCATTTCTTGACCACTGCTTCTATGGACCCGGAATATGGATCCAAGTGAAATATTTAACTATATCAATCTTTTGCCTATTTATTATGTTGTTCTTTCCAGGGGTCCAGTTGAGAGGACTTTGTGTTCTTTATATTAGGGTGTAATTCACACTGAATGCTCATAATCTTTAACCTTCAACAAAAGTGCTGCTTGCTTCTTGTTTCTTCTATCTCTGTTGTTCTTCATCTATTTATATTATGAATTTTGTCTTCCTTTCTAATTACAGATTTTGTTTTCTGTCTTACAATAGTTCTCTGATCCTTTTAATTCCTATTGTTGTTGGTATGCACCATCATGGTTTATTCAGTACTCTTCTCCAGCATTACAACTCAAAGACATTAGTTATCCTTCTATCATCCTTAGTCATTGTCCGGCTCTCTGATGTATACCACTTAATTGCAAAGAACATGGCCTGGATCGGGCACACCTTAGTCTCTAGACTGACGTCATTGCTCTTCAGTATTCTGGAGCAGTTCCTGACAGCAGATTTTACCAGTTTAGTTTGTCTTTTGATTTCCTGGCTGCTAGTAACAGGAATGTTGACTGTGGAGCCAAGCAAACTAAAGCTGTTAACAATCTCAATCCCTTCTCCATTTATCATGATACTGCCATTTGGCCCAATAGTGAGAATCTTCATTGTTCTTGATGTTGAACTTTAATCCATATTGAAGGCTGCAGCAAATGCCTCACCTCAGTTTTTTTGATAAACAAGGTTGTGTTATCTGTATTATACAGGCTGTTGATGAGTCTTTCTCCATTCATATACATTGTGGTTTATTCATGTACATTGCATTTTGTATAATCATTCATATACATTTTGTTTATATAATTGATTACTATTGATCAGTGGGTACTTAATTTTTTATCTTCTACCTTTAATCTCATTTGCTTAAAATTTTTCATTTCATTTTAGTATAATCTTTAATATTTTATACTTTCAGCTTGTTATCTCACTGGCTTTTTATACTTTTATTTACCAGTTTCAACTTCATTTTTATACTCAAGCTTTATTGTTGTTATTAGATACTATCAAGTCAAGCATGACTCATAGTGACCCTATGAACAAGAGATCTGAACCCTGTTATGTGCTGCACCATCCCCATACTTCCTGACACACAAGAGCCCATGGCAGCACTCACAGCATCAATCCACCTGGTCCAGGGTCTTTCTTTCCTTCGCCTACCTTCCACCCTTTCCAACATCATGTCCTTCCTCAAAATACAGCACTTCCTAGCAACGTGTCCAAAGTATGTGAGGTAAAGCCTCATCATTCTTGCCTCCTAAAAGCAATCTGGCTGTACCCTCCCCAATGCATATCTGTTAATTCTTTTGACCATCCATGGGATGCTCAGTGCTCTTCTGCAACACCATAGTTCAAAGGTGGCAATTCTTTTTCTGTAATCCTTATTCACTTTCCAGGTCTCAGATGAATAGCTAGTAATTGGAAAGACTATTGCCTGAACCAGATGCACCTTAGTTCGCAAACTGACATCACTACTCCTCAATAATTTGGAGAGGTATATAACTGCAGATTTTTCCAGTGCAATGCATCTCCTTATTTCCTGACTGCTCATACCAAAGGCGTTATGGATCCAAGCAAGATGAAGCTCTGGACAGTCCCAATCTCTTCTCTATCCATCAGGACACTGTTGGATGTAAGAGAAAATGTAATAAAACTTTACTCCTCCATTTTATAATTTATTTTCATAGTTACAGAAAAAGAGATATGGCTACAAGAATTACAGAAACAGAGAACATCCACTTAACATATGGACATAAATGAGACTTATTCTGGCTGCTTCTGCAATTAGTTATGCATGTAGCCAGTGAAGTTTGGGTGATTAGTTTGGGATATGCACACAGGTTATATCCATATAGTATGGAATGATGTCTGTTGTTCTATGCTACATAGAATTGGCACAAACTGACAGCTAACCCTCCTGTAGGCTTCCACAGGCATTAAATCATCTGTGAGTAGATTTCTCATCCATCTCCCATGAAGCAGCTGGTGCGTTCAAACCAGATATCTTTGATATTTCAGCACAGTTTCTCATCACTGTTATTGTAGTTAGATACTGTCAAGTCAAGTACAGCTCATAGGGACCCTATGAACAGCTGACCTGAACCCTGACCTATCCAGTACCATCCTCATCCTCTCTGACACACTCTAGCCAGTTGCTTAAGTCAATACATCTCCTTAGGGGTCTTCCTCTCCTTCGCTGACCTTTATCTTTCCAAATATGATATCCCATTCCAAGGAATAGTCTCACCTGGCAACATATCGAAACATGAAAGATGAATCTTTGTCATCTTTGCTTCAAAGGAACACTCTGGCTGCACTTTTCCCAGTATATAACTGTTTGTTCTTTTGGCAGCCCATGGGATATTGAGTAGTCTTCTCCAGTACCCTAGTTCAAAGACATCAATCCTTCTTCTATCATCATTATTTATTGTCCAGTGGTTTGATGCACAGTAGGTGATTGAGAAGACCATGGCCTGAATCAGGTGCACTTTAGTCTTCAAACTGACATCATTGCTCTTTGTTTTGGAGAAGTTCTTGACAAAGAACTTTCCCAAGGCAACATGTCTCTTGATATCCTGATGCTAATACCAAGGATGCTGATTGTTGATCCAAGCAAGATGAAATAATGAATAGCCTCAATGCTAAGCCAGAACATATGTATACCATTGAAATGATAATGCTTCTTACTAAAGCTCTCATGACATCTGAATTGTATCTGAACTTCCTGGCATTTCTATCTGGTGACACAAGAACAAACAAGTCTGACCTGGAGGACATGTACGCATGGTTCTCCTTAGAGGCAAGGATAGTAAAATCTTGTCTCACATACGTTGGGTACATTGTCAGGAAGGATCAGTCCTTGGAAAAGAATATCTGGCAGAGAAAGTTAAAGAGTCAGAGAAGAAGAAGACCTCCCCAACAAGGCGGGTTCACATAGTGATGTAACACAGGCTTGAGCATATCAGAGATCATGAAAATGGGACAGAACAGGGTGAGGTTCTGATCTTTTGTTCACAGGTCATTGCAGTAAGTTGTTGTTGTTATGTGCTGTCGAGTCGTTTCCGACTCATAGCGACCCTATGCACAACAGCCCTAAACCCTGCTCTATCCTGCGCCAACCGCACCGCCTCTGACACACCCAT
>NW_006399789.1:5980388-5988905 GCF_000299155.1 Elephantulus edwardii | reverse complement strand
CAAAGCATCCTTGATTACAGCAACTCTAGGTTTGAATCTGTTCTTCAGTTCCTTGAGCTTAAGAAATGCTGCACGAGTCCGGCCCTTTTGATTTTCTGACTCTAGCTCCTCGCAAATTTCATTGTAGTATTTTGCTTTGTCATTCCGAGCAGCCTTTTGGAATCTTCTGTTCATCTCTTTAGTATCTTGAATTCTTTCTTGTGCTTTGGCTTCTCTATGCTCCAGTGAAGATGATTGTAGTAAGTAGCCAACTAAATTATGCCTAACATCGCCACCACCACCAACAGCAACAGCACATAGTGAACACCTCTCTTCATTCCCCCCTATCAGTGAAGTCAAGTTTGCTTTTAAAATCTGTATGACTGAAGTGCTTGCTGCAGAAGGTCAAGGACTGCAACCTCATATACAGATTGAAGCTCAACATTAAGAAAACAAAGATTCTCACCACTGGGCCAATTGGCAGCATCAGTATGGATGGTGAAGAGATTTAGATTATTAACAGTTTTAGTTTACTTGGTTCCACAGTCAACACTCTTCCAGTAGCCAGGAAATCAGAAGAAGAATTGCATTGGGAAAGTCAGCTGTGAGGGACCTCTCAAGAGTACTGAAGAGCAATGATGTTAGGCTGGAGACTAAGGTGCACCTGATTCAGGCTTTAGTCTTTGCAATTACATGCTATGCATCAGAGAGTTAGACAGTGAATAGGAATGATAGAAAGAGAATTGATATCTTTGATCTGTGGTGCTGGAGAAGAGCGTTGGAGTGCTAGGAGAACAAACAGGTTTGTCCTGGAGAGGGTGAAGCCAGAATGCTCCTTGTAGTCGAGGATTCTGAAACTTTGTCTGACATACTTTGGGCATGTTGCAAGGAGGGACTGGTCCGTGGAGAGGGACATCATGTTTGGCAGAGTGGAGGGGCAGCGAAGGAGAGGAAGACCCTCGATGAGATGGATCAATTCTGTGACTGAAGTGGTGGGAATGAGTGTGTTTGAGATGGCTATGTTGGCTATGTTGGCACAGGATAGAGCGATGTTTAGGGCGTTTGTACATAGAGTCACTATGAGTCACAAACAACTCGATGGCACATAACAACATCAACAATGAATAGCTATGGAACAAAGAAAGGACCAGGTTTTTCCATTCACTTGACACAGGGCTAATGGGAAAATAGGAATTCAGAAAGCAGACATCCTGGGAACAGAAGCCTCTCGTACACTAGATTTTCTAGTCTGGAAACATAGATCAGGTACTAACTAAAAGATTAGGGGTTGGAACCCACTAGCTACTCCATGAAAGAAAGTCATGTAGTCTCCTCACATAAAGACCTGCAGCTTCAGAACCTAAGAGAGGGGAGAAGAGTTGAGTAACTCAGGTCAGTAGATTGTGTTTGGTTAAGCATATATACAAAAACCCGTTAAATGCATGTGAGTAATGACATCCTTCTCCTTCTCAACTGTTAACTGGTCTCCTTCTGTGAAGCTCTGAACTGAAATAATTGATGCTTTTCTTAGGTACCATTAAGACAACGATGATTTACAGCAACCCTGAAAACAACAAATTGGAATCTTGCCCTACCTCATGCCATTGTCATCATCTCTACTTTGTTAAAGCCCATTGTTCCATTGACTGTGTCCATCCAAATTGTTGAGGGCTTTCCTTGAAGTAAATAATAATGGAGTACTTTGATCATCGTAACAATTCTGCTATGTAGATAACTAATATGTTCCCTTGCATGTGAGAAGATCGAGACCAGAGAGCAAATTGTCCATCCAGTCTGTACCTGTTAGAGCTGGGTCTCTAACTTGGTCTGGTTAACTCTACAGTACATGCTCTCAGAGGTACCTGCATAATGTTGGATGTGGGATAAGTGATCATTCTGTGTCTGTATTAGCTGCACCATGTATTTTCTTTATAAATTTTACTTTTCTTATAGCTATTAAGCCTGCTTTCTCATACTTAGGACATTAACTTTAACTTGGACTTATCACATGTAACTGCTTAATGACTCTTTATAAACTGAATATAGATGTAATACAAGTAACAAGTACTCAGGTATAGAAACAGGATATTGAGTACTCCAGAAGATATCTTGTATGACCTTCCAAAGATTACACCTTCCCAGGTGGAACCACTAGTTCAACTTAGAAAAGAAAAATTAGTTTTGTCTCCTTTATTCTTTATATAAATAAGCTGGAATCAAACCATATATATAATCTGTTGTCTGACTTTTTTAGATTCTTTTGCCTACAAAAAACTATAAAATACCCCTTGAAGCCCTGCTTAAATTGCGTCTCACACATTTTAATGTTATGTTTTCACTAGTGTTTAGTTTAAAATATTTTAAAATTTTCTTTGTGGTTTTTTCTTGATATAGGAGTTGTTTAGAAACACGTTCCTTAATTTTTAAATGTTGGGATTTCCTTAAACATATCTTTTGTTATTATTTCTAATTTAATTCCATTATAGATAGAAAATAAAGTCAGGATAACATCACTTTTTCTAAATTTGATAATACTTATTGTACGGATGTGAGTGAGCTCTAATAGTGTGTTGTTGTTGTGTACCATCAAGTTGGAATCAACTCAGATGAAACTTTGGTGGATTTTCAGAGGTAGTAAATCACATGGGAGGAAGTTGTCTATCTATCTTCCTCAGAGAAACCGAAGGGTTCGAACCATGTACCTTAGGATTGGCAGTACAACTTCTTACCACTAGGCCATCAGCACTACCTTCTGATAGAGGAGTTGTAGCAAATTTCAATGCTAATCTAGGGTCTGTACATATCTGAAGATTTTACAACACCAAAGGCTCCATGGGTCAAAGATAGACAGTCTCTTGTTGCAATTTACAGCCTCAGAAACCAGATGGGTGGTCATTATGAGTTAGAACTCACTTAAGACTTGACAGCAATGAGTTTTATTGTATGAATAGAACATGATCTGTCTTGGGGAATGTTTCATGTGCACTTGGGGAAAAAAGGTATATCTTGAAGTACTGGAGGAGTAGTTCCTAAGGTTGCTAACTAGGAAGGTCTGAGGAATGTTATTAAAATATTCTCTATCTTTAGCAATTGCTGTGTTTTGTTTTTTTTTTTTTTTTAGTCCCTTTGGTTTTCACTTAGATGGATAAATGTTCAGATTTATTGCCTTCTTGTTGGACTTTTTATTATTATGAAATATCCCTCATTATCTTTGCTCATGTTCCCTGTTTGAAGTCTACTTTGACATTATATAGCTACTCCAGACAGGGTCCTTTTGTTCTGTTTTCACATGATGGTTCATATATATTATGTTGTAGGTTTCATTCATTTTTATATAGTAATTTGTATACATTGTTTTATTCATATGCATTTTGGTTTATATTATAATTTTTATATATTATGTTTTATATAACTAATTATTAATGACCTATGATTTTTATCATACTATCTCATCAAGTCCCCATGGCACCATGTCTATTCAGAAATAGCTGTGGTCTTTTAATTTTCTTCCTACACATGTGAAAGTTGCACAATGAATATGGATGACAAGAGAAGAATCAATGCCTTTGAGCTGTGGTGATGGAGAAGACTACTGAATATCCCATGGGCTGCCCAAAGAATTAATAAGTCTATCTTGGAGCAAGTTCAACCAGGATGCTCCTTAAATGCAAGGATGGTAAAAGTTCATCTTACATATTCTGGGCATGTTGACAGGAGGGACTAGTTCTTGGAAAAGAACATCATATTGGAAAAAGTAGAGGGTCAGAGAAAGAGAAGAAGAACCTAAACAAAGTGGATTGGAACAGTGGCTGTAACAGTGGGCGTGAGCATACCAGACATCATGATGCAGAACAGGGCAAGGTTCAGACCTATCGTTCATAGTGTTGTTGTGAGTCATGCTGTGAGGTGGCAACTGGGTGATGACATCTAACAACAACAACAACCAACCAGCTTTATTCTAATGATTAATATGTGCTGTACCCTTATTCATCTTGGAGAGGATTAAACCAAGCTTTTGAGCTGTGGTGCTGGAGAAGGGTACTGAATGTACCCTGGACTGCCAGGAAAACAAACAGATCCATCTTGGAGAGGATTAAACCAGGCTACTCCTTGGAGGCAAGGATTCTGGGACTTCGTCTGACATACTTTGGACATGTTGCCAGGAGGGACGGGTCCTTGGAGAGGGACATCATGCTTGGGAGGGTGGAGGGACAGCGCAGGAGGGGAAGACCCTCTATGAGATGGATTGATTCGGTGACTTGGGTAATTGGGATGGGTGTGTCAGAGGCAGTGTGGTTGGCGCAGGATAGAGCAGGGTTTAGGGCTGTTGTGCATAGGGTCGCTATGAGTCGGAAACAACTCGACGGCACATAACAACAACAACAACACCCTTTTTCATCTTTTAGCTTTTCATCTTTGTTTTTTAATTGCTTATCTTACAACCAACATACATTTAAAGTCTTGCTTTTTGATCTAGTCTGTCTTGCTAGAATAGAATGAATAAGTCTCTCCGGCAGAGGGAACAACCCTGAAGATGAAAAGACTGACAGAAAAAAAGAGTGCTTGGTATAAGGAAGCCAGAAAGAAGGAAGATGAGGGGCCTGGGATGGTTGTAGGGTCAGACCACGTTGATTTCACAAACACTTGCAGACTAAGATGCACTTGGAAGAAAGGCCTGGTGATCTTCTTCCAAAAACTCTATGTATCACAACCGTCTGATCTACAAAAGAACATAAAGAATGAGGCTGAAGCTGAGAAATGAGGCCAGTAAGTGGTTCTATTTTGGATGGGGTCACCAGGAGTTGGGGGCTGCCTTGATAACAGCTAAACATCATCATCACAACAACTTTGAGGATTTTCTGTTTCCCCCCCACTTAATAGTCTGGGTATCCTATACCTAGTAAGTATTACTCATATATTCTTCACACACTCGTTCATTGTCATTGGCATCAAAATGAACTTACAGCTGACCCTCCAGTGAGAGGAGATGGCCTATCTTTCTCCCTAAGGAGTGACTGGTAGATTAAAACTGCCAGAGGGGTGCTGCCTTTCAGTCAGCAGCAGTGCAGCTCGCCGTGGAGTGGAAGCCAAAATGTATCTGAACTTCACAAGTAAGCCAGTATAAAAGAATAATTTTATATTAACTAAAAAGAAACAACTTTTCCAACTCTATCTTTACACTTAAGACTCAAATTATCCATGCAATGTATACTCACAATTATATTTTTGGAAAGTGGACTTTTCTCATTGCATAGTAATAGGATGAGCTATAAAAAAGTGTCCTCTTTAGAGACCTGACAGAACGTCAACTTCTGGAACACTAATTTGAATAGAGAAAAAATTAATAGTTAATTAAAATTATGCTTGATTTACTAAAACACAAGATGAACTTGCTACCAATTGTATAATAGTCATCGTAAGAAATATAAAGTCTTTGCTACTCCTGCTATCCATTCATCCCACCCTTGTTCTGGACAAACATGAAACTTGTTGTTCGATGGTGAACATTCCCAGTGGTTAAGCTGATTTTAGCTTCTAAAAGGAACAACTCTTCCTGGCTTGAAAGAGGTGCTGCTCTTTTACCGTAAGGCAGAACCTGGTTCAATAGAGTAAAAGCGGAGGTAGTCCTGAAGGAATTAGCCTGTGTCATTTGGTTTTTATGAGGGCGTTTGTCTCAGGAGAGTTAATGATTAAGCACATTTTGGTTGTTACCAAATAAACAGAAGCAATATTCCACTTTCAAAATTTAGTATGAGGGTATTTTTGGATCAGTTTCCACATCATTTATAATTATTTTATATTTCAACAGATTTTTAAAAATTTAGCATTATGTTGCATATAGAAAAGGAATGTATGTCTGAACAGGATTCATAAAGCTGAGTACTTAATAAAGGGAACCAAGAGTAAAAGGAACTCAAACATTATCAGGAAGCCAGTTGGCTTTCACTATGTTCAGTGAGTCAGATTTGAAAACAGTAGCGTAAATGATGAAATTCAAATGAGAATTTTCTATCCCCCCTCCCTACCAAAATAGAGTGAATTGCTCAATCAACTCAGAGCCTGTTCCTTTAACATGGAAGTGACTGTAACCAGGAATACTAAATTATGGGAGGAAAAAAAAATCATCAAATGGGAGTGCATTTTAAAATGCAGATCCTATTTGAAGAGCTTCACAAAGGAATAGTGCTTCTGACAAGTGGAGAGACATCTCCCCTTCAAAGCTAATTATGCTATTAAAGTAGGAAAGAAAGAAAAATGGCAGAGAGCGATTAAAACTAGTTTCATAATGCAAACGCACTTTTTCATCGAAACAGTAACAGCAGCCTCCAGGGTCTGTGGGGAGTAGGGGCTGGAACGAGAGAGATTCTACCAGATGAGTGGACAAACGAATGAACGGCTGAAAAAAACACCCAAACCCAAACCCAAAATTGTGTAAGGTGACTAATTAAGACCCCCTCTTAGAAAAGCTGTTGCTAGGTAAACAAAACTGTTTAAAACACGTTCATCATTAAAGTGTCCCCTGACAGAAGGATGAGGCGGCAGACTTGGCGACAGAAGGGAGAAGAAGAGCGGCATATGTCCCCCAGTTCTGTTCCCTGCTGACAAGCTGCCTCTCTACAAGCCCCCTTTGCTCTGTATTCTAGGCACACAGCAGATTGCAATGCCCCAACTTTCCCATCTGTACCCCAGCCTCGTGTCCCAACAACGTGGCCTCCACGCAGTTCTCAGCCCTGCGCCTGTGGGGAGGGGGTGGGAGCCAGGGTTTGCACAGGCTCTGGGGGCGCTGGGGAGGGAGATTAACAACCAATCATCACAATGCTATCCATAATGCATTGTCTCCACAGGATTCCATGGTATATTTCCAGTGGGGATTAGTCCATCCATCACAGGCCTTTATGGGCCCCCTTTTTTGTTGTTGTATAAAGCCCAAACACTGTCGTAAAATTCTAAACTGCTTAATTGCTGTGCTGTAAAAATTTGCATATCAGAGATATGCCATTCCATCATTAAATGGCACTAGGTATTTGTTACAAGGTCCCAACCACCATGCCAGTGCACCCATGAAGAAAGGTCACTTGTGGGCATTATGTAAAATTTGCTGCTGAATTCAAATTAGTGGCAATTAGGGGCTTTGGGTACTGCTGGCCTCCGTGCTTTCTGATTTCCTCTGGTTCAAGGCCCAGGGCATACTGACCCCTTTCTGACATGCTCAGAATGTTTAAGCAACATCTTCTGCTGGCGTGGTCCCTAGGCTATTGGTTCTTCCAAAGTTTTTACTTCTCCTTCTGATATACACTAGGATAATCAACTGATTATTGTACATCAGATTTTGTTTCTGATTTAAACATATACTTAAAACAGCCTACAGAGCTCACCATCCCAAACTTAGCCATAGGCACACTTGATTTCTTCATTGGCTTTAATGTGAAAGATGAACATAAGTGTTTGAAATATTTGGGCAGTTGATAAGACCAGGGTGTTTATCAAGCATACCTACTATGCTGAGATTTCATGATAAAGAAATGCCCTCCAAGTGGTATTGTACCTCCACTGTCCCCTTGGGAAGGGAGGCCTGGAGCTTTAGGTGCTGTACCTTGCTCCTTGCCAAGTCTTTGATCCCAGGAACACTTCCCCTCCTCACTGCAGGATGATTTACAGTGCCCCCTATGCAGGGCTCCTGACACTTAAAAGCAGCCACTCCACTTTATCACATGCCTGAGCCCCTCCACGCAGAGTCAGGGTATGAACTCCTGGGCCGCTAACCCAACTGAAGCTACACTAACTCGAAGTAGAGAGCTCATCCTGACTTCAGCTGGAATTCAGCCGAGATGCTTGGAGAAATGGACATCTGGTGCCAGCCTGATAACACTCTGGCACCCAAGGATCATGCTGCCCTGGTTGGTGACTATACTAGGTCACCTGCACACATCAGAATGAGGAGGTTTAGGTACCTGGACTCCATCTCCAAGTAAGACAACTTCAAAGGTGAGCAACAATTACTTATGCAATTATTCACACAGCATTTTGCCTGTTCACTGTGTTTCATGAGTCAGATTTGAAAATGGTAGCTTGAATGTAGAGTATTTTTTATTTTTATAAGTTTATTGGTTTCCTTCACATTTCTAAAAGGTACATGTACTAATTCTATTTCAAAAAGCTTATTGTTTTTGTTGTTATGTGCCAACGAGTCGCTTGCGACTCATAGCGACCCTATGTACAAGAGCTCTAAACTCCGTTCTATTCTGTGCCAAACTAGCCATCTCAAATGCACTTATTCCCACCACTCCAGTCACAGAATCAATCCATCTCATTGAAGGTCTTCCTCTCCTGAGCTGCTAATCCACTCTGCCAAACATGATGTCCCTCTCCAAGTACCAGTCCCTCCTTGCAAATCATGCCCAAAGTATGTCAGACGAAGCTTCAGAATCCTCGACTCCAAGGAGCATTCTGGCTTCACCCTCTCCAGGACAAACCCATTTGTTCTCCTAGTAGTCCATGGAATATTCAACACTCTTCTCCAGCACCACAGCTCAAAGG
>NW_006399789.1:5975730-5979973 GCF_000299155.1 Elephantulus edwardii | reverse complement strand
CTGCTCTTAGGGACCCCTCCAAAGTACTGAAGAGCAATGGTGTCTCTCTGGAGACTAAGGTGCATCTGATACAGGCAATGGTCTTCAAAATCACTTGTTATGCATCAGAGAGTTAGACAATGACCAAGGAGGATAGAAGGAGAATTGATGCCTTTGAGCTGTGATGCTGGAGAAGAGTATTGAGTGGACTGCTAGGAAAACAAACAGATTCACTCCTGGAAAGGGTTAGACTGGGTGGCTCCTTGGAGGCAAGGATTCTGAAGCTCCATCTGACATACTTTGGACATGTTGTGAGGAGAGACCGGTCCTTGGAGAAGGACATCATGCTTGGGTGAGTAGAGGGACAACGCAGGAGGGAAAGGCCCTCTATGAGGTGGATTGATTCATTGACTGGGATAATCGGGATGGGAGTGTCAGAGACAGTGCGATTGGCACAGGACAGAGCACAGTTTAGGGCTGTTGTACATAGGGTTGCTGTGAGTCGCAGGCGACTCAACGGCACATAACAACAATAACAACTTAGCCCGGATCAGGTGCACCTTAGTCTCCAGCCTGACACCATTGCTCTTCAGTACTCTCGAGAGGTCCCTCACAGCTGACTTTTCCAATGCAATTCATCCCTTGTTTTCCTGGTTGCTGTTACAAAGAGTATTGACTGTAGAGCCAAGTAAACTAAAACTGTTAACTTCTCAATCTCTTCACCATCCATACTGATGCTGCCAATTGGCCCAGTGGTAAGAATCTTTGTTTTCTTGATGTTGAGCTTCAGTCCATATAGGAGGCTGCAATCTTTGACCTTATAAAGGGTACATATACTAATTCTATAATCAGGAGGAGAAACGTGTTCTATTCAAAGGAACAGAAGCAACAGTAACATCTATATTTTTACTCTATGCTGGAGTGGGGTGTTAGTGTGATCTTTGAGAAAAAAGAAAGAAACAATTGAGCTTAATATCAGGTTTCACTGGGGGCTTGAAGAGCAACAAGTATAACTCATTTTGTGCTGTACATTAAATAGGCAAACTGAATTAGAATTAAGTCACCCTGAAGCTTATAAACAACTGTGAAAGCTAAGGTCTTCATCAAGGACAGATGGCATAAGGAAGTAGGGGAGATTGAGAGAGACAACTGAGAATCTATATAATTGACATTATCTTGCAAAAACTACTACTACTATTACTACTTCTTCTTCTTCTACTACTGCTACTATAATAGATACAACTACTACTACTACAAAATAGATAGTACTTTTATGGGAACTCTGGTGATCTAGTAGTAAGGAGCTGCTCTGCCAACTTGCAAAGGAAGCAGTTCAACTCCACCAGCTGCTCCATGGAGAAAGATAGACAGTCTCCTCCTGTGAGATTTACAACTTCTGGAAAGTTAGCTAAAAGTGGATTCTGACACAACAGCACTTCATATCAGTACTATTCTATGGAGAATACCCGGGTGGTGCAAAGGATTAGCATGTTTGTCTGTTAACTGAAAAGTTAGTACTTGCAGCCCTCCTTCCTGGAACATACCACTGTTTGCTGGAAGATTCCCACAAACCTCTACTATGAAATGTGGTTGATACCATTTTGGGTTCCTTAAGGTATTAGTTCCCTATTGTTGCTATAACAAATTATCACTATCTAGGAAGAAAAGACCAAAATGGATGTCAGAAGAAACTCTGAAGTTTGCACTGGAATGCAGAGAAGAAGCCAAAGCACAAGGAAGGATTCAAGACACTAAAGAGCTGAACAGAAGATTCAAAAAGGCAGCACGGAATGACAAAGCAAAATACTACAATGAAATGTGCAAGGAGCTAGAGTTGGAAAGTCAAAAGGGCCGAACTCGTTCAGCATTTCTTAAGCTCAAGGAACTGAAGAACAAATTCAAACCTCAAGCTGCGACAATCAAGGATGCTTTGGGCAGAAGGTTAAATGATCCAGGAGCTATCAAAAGAATATGGAAGGAATATACAGAGTCATTGTATAGAAAGGAATTGGCAGATACAGAAGAATTTAGTGAAATAATATTTGAGCAAGAGCCTATGGTGATGAAGGCAGAAGTTCAAGCTGCTTTGAAGGAAATAGCAAAAAATAAGGCCCCTGGAATAGATGGTATACCAATTGACGAATTTCAGCTAACAGATGCTGCCCTGGATGTGCTCACCAAGTTGTGCCAAGAAATCTGGAGAACAACCACTTGGCCAACTGACTGGAAGAGATCTATATTTGTTCCCAT
The DNA here is from genome assembly GCF_000299155.1 of Elephantulus edwardii. NCBI lineage: Eukaryota > Metazoa > Chordata > Mammalia > Macroscelidea > Macroscelididae > Elephantulus > Elephantulus edwardii. The sequence goes on along the minus strand of NW_006399789.1, from coordinate 5,977,744 downwards.
TCCAAAGAAGGGTGACCCAACTGAGTGTGGAAACTATAGAACAATATCATTGATTTCACATGCAAGCAAGATTCTACTGAAAATTATCCTAAAACGACTGGAACAGTACATCAGCAGAGAACTGCCAGAAGTCCAGGCTGGGTTTAGAAGGGGTCGTGGTACTAGGGATATTGTAGCCGATGTTAGGTCGATCTTAGCTGAAAGCAGAGAATACCAGAAGAATGTCTATCTGTGTTTCATTGATTATGCAAAGGCACTTGACTACATGGATCATAACAAACTGTGGCTGACTCTGAGAAGAAGGGGAATCCCAGAACATTTAATCGTGCTAATGCAGAACCTATACTTGGACCAAGAGGCAGTCGTCAGAACAGAGCAGGGCAACACTACATGGTTCAAAATTGGGAAGGGGTGTACGCCAGGGATGTGTCCTATCTCCATACCTTTTCAACCTGTATGCAGAGCAGATTATCTGAGAGGCTGGGCTCTAAGAGAAGACACATGGCGTTAGGATTGGTGGAAGATCTATCAACAATCTGCGTTATGCAGATGACACAACCTTGCTCACTAAAACTGAGGGGGACCTCATGCACTTGCTGCAAAGGGTCAAGGACTGCAGCCTTCAGTATGGACTGAGGTTCAATGTCAAGAAGACAAAGATTTTCACCACTGGACCAACTGGTAGTATCAGGATGGATGGCGAAGAGATTGAGATTGTTCACAGCTTCAGTTTGCTTGGCTCCATAGTCAAAACTCTTGGCACCAGCAGCCAGGAAATCAAAAAACGTATTGCGATGGGAAAGTCTGTGGTTAGGGACCTCTCTAAAGTACTCAAGAACAACAGTGTCTCTTTGGAGAGGAAGGTGCGCCTGATAGAGGCCATGGTCTTTGCAATCACTTGTTATGCATCAGAGAGCTGGACAATGACTAGGGAGAACAGAAGGAGAATTGACACTTTTGAGCTGTGGTGCTGGAGAAGAGTATTAAATGTACCATGGACTGCCAAGAAAACAAACAGATTCAACCTAGAGAGAGTTAAACCAGGCTACTTCTTGGAGGCAAAGATTCTCGGGCTTCGTCTGACATACTTTGGACATGTTGTAAGAAGAGACAGGTCTTTAGAGAGGGACATCATGCTGGGTAGAGTAGAGGGACAGCACAGGAGGGGAAGACCCTTTATGAGGTGGATTGATTCAGTGACTGGGGTAATCGGTGGGTGTGTCAGAGGCAATGCGATTAGCACAGGATAGAGCAGGGTTTAGGGCTGTTGTACATAGGGTCACTCATTATGAGTCGCAAAAGACTCAACGGCACATAACAACAACAACAGGTAACTTAATATTATCCCTATAATTATATGTATCACTATCTAGGTAACAGAATACTAAATGATCCAGGAAGTACTAAAACAAGATGGAAAGAATATACTGAGTCACTGTATCGGAAAGGCTTGGTAGACATAGAAGAATTTCATGAAACAACATATGAGCAAGAGCCTATGGTAATGAAGGAAGAAGTTCAAGCTGCTTTGAAGGAAATGGGAAAAAATAAGGCCTCAGGAACAGATGGTATACCAATCGACACATTTCAGCTAACAGATATTGCCCTGGACGTGCTCACCATGTTGTGCCAAGAAATCTGGAGAACAACCACCTGGCCAGCTGACTGGAAGAGATCTATATTTGTTCCCATTTCCAAGAAGGGTGACCCAACAGAGTGTGGAAACTATAGAACAATATCATTAATTTCACATGCAAGCAAGATTCTACTGAAGATTATCCAAAAACGACTGGAACAACACATCAGCAGAGAATTGCCAGAAGTCCAGGCTTATTTTAGAAGGGGTCATGGTACTCGGGATATTGTAGATAAAGTTAGATGGATCTTAGCTGAAAGCAGGGAATACCAGAGGAATGTATATCTGTGTTTCATTGACTATGCAAAGGCATTTGACTGTGTGGATGATAACAAACTGTGGCTGACTCTGAGAAGAATGGGGTTCCCAGAACACTTG
>NW_006399789.1:5971121-5975255 GCF_000299155.1 Elephantulus edwardii | reverse complement strand
AGCCAGGAAATTAAAAGGCGCATTGCCATGGGAAAGTCTGCTGTTAGGGACCTCTCCAAAGTACTGAAGAGCAATGGTGTGTCTCTGGAGACTAAGGTGCGTTTGATATAGGCAATGATCTTCACAATCGCTTGTTATGCATCAGAGAGTTGAACAATCACCAAGGAGGATAGAAGGAGAATTGATGCCTTTGAGCTGTGGTGCTGGAGAAGAGTATTGAGAGTCCCATGGACTGCTAGGAGAACAAACAGATTCGTTCCTGGAAATAGTTAAACTTGGTGGCTCCTTGGAGTCAAGGATTCTGAAGCTCCGTCTAACATACTTTGGAGATGTAGCAAGGAGGGACAGGTCCTTGGAGAGGGACAGCATGCTTGGTAGGGTGGAGGGACAGCGCAGGAGGGGAAACCCCCTATGAGGTGGATTGATTCAGTGATTGGGGTAATTGGGATGGGTGTGTCGGAGATGGTGCGATTGGCACAGGACAGAGCAGAGTTTAGGGTTGTTGTACATAGGGTACTATGAGTCACAAGCGACTCGACAGCACATAAGAACAACAAGAACAGGTAACTTAAAACAATAGAAATTTATGATCTCATTCTTTTGGAGGTCAAACATTTGAAATCAAGATATCTATAGGCCAGTGGTCCCTCTGGATGCTCCAGGGAAGAATCTTCATCTCTTCCTGTGTCTGCCTCTGGTAACAGTACTTGGTATCTTTCAGTAGCTTATAGTTAAATCACTCCAATCTCTGCCGTTTTTAGCACAAAGTCAATTCCAAGTTTGTGTGTGTTCTCATGGCTTCTTAGAAAGATACCAGTCATTAGACTTAGGCCCCTTCTTAATCCAATATGATTTCATTTTAACTAATTATATCTACAAAGATCATCTTTCTAAATAAGTTCACATTTGGAGGTTCTAGGTAGATATTATTTTTGGTGGACATACTATTTCCCAAGTACCCTATCCTACTCAACTCAAGGCAAAATTAAGGCCCGTTCTTAATTTTCTAGTGCATACAGAAACAAAACTTTATCAAATATGTCAATGAGTAAAGTTATGACTAAGGTGAATCATCTCCAGGAAAAAAAGATTCTTAATGAGACACTTTGTGAGACAGACGTCCAGAAAGAATGGGCCCCAAGATTCATCCTCGGTTTCCTCAGGAAATAGTGATTTTTTTTTTTCTGGGCAACTTAAAGAAGGTACACAGGAAAAACTTGCAAATAGAACATTCCAGGAAGTCTAAAGAAATAGACTAGCAGCACACAGACATGATTAGCAGATCATACCACCAGGACGAGCAGGTTGTGGTGAGGTGACCAAGGAAATTTGAGGTTACATTAACAGACCCACCCATCACTTTCTTCTTGGAGGCTCCAGGTGAACTTGAATCCCTAATCTTTTGGTTGACCATGTCTGTATGAGGACATATCAGACACCCTGCTTGATAATAGTAAGGAGATGGTGAAACCTTATATTAAATCCCTCTGTTTGTTTATATAAATATTCAAGAACTGTTTTCTCCTTTTTTGTTTTTTTAAGATTTACTTGAAATTTAGGGATTTGTTAGCAGGTTCTAGGATTCTTTCGATGCTTGAACTTAGAAGAATGTCATCCTCTATGAAAAACTCTCAGGATGACTCATCCTTAGCACTATATTTCCTAGTGTGACATGAAGTAACAGCAAGGCTTATGTCTCCAAACATCCCCCTAATCAAGCTTGTTGTTGTTGTTTATTGCAGCATGACTCATAGCAACCCTATCAACAAAAGACCTGGTGCCTTTCGATAACTATAGTTTCTCAGAGTTCATAGAATTTCCAGAGACATGTTATGTTGTTTAGGAAGTTGATGCCACTCCTGCTTCCAAACAGAAACATTTACTCAACTCTAGAACTAGACGTAGAATGCAAATAAATAAATGCCAAAATAAAAATACTGAGAGGAATTACAAATTGACATTTCAGAACAATAATACCTCAAAAATAAAATAGTTATTCTACTGTATCTTACAGGTGCCCTAGTGCTAAAAAATTATGCCATAATCCCAAAGTTATTTGGTTCAAATCCACCAGCTGCAAAAAGAATAAATTTCTCTTGGAGAAATTCCTTAGAAGCTGGAATGGTGAAACTTTGGCTAACATACTTTGACTATGTTGTCAGAAGGGGCCAGCCTTTGGAAAAAGACATTATGTTGGGAAAGGAAAATCCTCAACAAGATGTATTGACACAGTGACTACCTTCATGAGCTTGAGCATGATAGAGATTGTTAGGATCGTGCAGGATAGGGCAAGGTTCAGATCTGTTGTTTATCAGGTTGCTATGAGTCGTCGTCGACTTGAGGACATCTAATAACAGCTTGTGCCAGACCCTGAAGGATATATACAATCATAAATTCCTTATATCTTGAATTAAAGAAGCTTAAAGTCAAAGAAGGGATAGCTTTGAATGTGAATTCATGAACTTCAAATAGTTAATGTCGTTGACTGTCAACCAAAAGATTAGGGATTCAAGTTCACCTGGAGGCTCCAAGGAGAAAGTGATGTACTTCCAAAACTCAGATTGCAAAGTCTTCTCTCCTTTAGATCCACCAAGCAACCTTTCAGTTAGCAGTCTTCTCTTTTCCCCATGCCCCTTTTCCTTGTTGTATACTGTCAAATCAGATCCGACTGGTACAGGAGAAGATTGCCCATCCTTCTCCAGCAGAGCATGGATCCGAAGCATGTGGCTTCAGGAATGCATTGCAATTTCTTGCCACTAGGCCACCAGAGTGACTTTTAATCTGTGGCCCTCAGGCCTGTCTTTCATTGTTTTTGTTCAGACATTCCTCTAGGTCATATAGCCCTGGTGTACAAGTTGCCGTACTGCGGTCACTTGTGGTTGCTGTGACGCTGAACACTGTGACACGGATGTGTCAAATGCATTAATGGTTGGTTACCCAATACAGACAGAGAGTGGGGAGGAGCTCCCCAATTAAAAGAAGCTTGGAAGGAGGCGTGGCATAATAGCTTGCCTCCGGAAACCCTATGAACCTGGAGAGAGGATGAAAGGCACCCAAGAGTTGAGGACTTTCCTTCCTAGGGTCGCTATGAGTCTCCTGTGACTCGAGGGCACTTTACTACAACAACAGACCACCAGAGCTCCCTACAGTTAGCCATCTTTAACTACCTGATCACTTAGCATGGCTTTACCCCGTGATGCTAGGACGTCTATTATGGGCATGTTAAGTGTTGTCACATTGGCTCCATCTTCTCATGACTGTGTGCACAGCAGAATGTAACATGGCCAGATCCCACATCAACATCAACAGCTGCTAAGCTTCAGCTCATTGTTGAAACCACTGAGTCATTCAAGCTTGTGGAAGGTCTTACTCTTTCCCACTAACCCTCTACTTTACCAAGCATCCTGCCGACACTTCCAAGACAGATTTATTTGTTCTTTTGGGTATGCATGCAATATTCAATAGGACTTAAATACTGAGAAGTTACGTTGTTTTTTTTTTAGCTGGAACATGGCAGGTATTTTGCAAGGTGGCACTCATCTTTGTTTTATCATTATTTAATATGTTGGAACATTTTACATTTTTATGTATTGGTAGAATAGAAAAAACATTGCTTCTACACAGCAGATTTTGTGTGTTTTAAAACTTTTTCTCAAAATGCTAAAAACTAGGGAAACTCAAAAGGGGAGTTAGTAGGATCAGTTCTGTTGTATTCATGGAGGTCTAGCCTGGGCATCACTTCCCTAGCCCATCCAATCGTCTCATAACACACCTAATTCTGCATATTAAACATCTTTCTTGTGTTGCCAAAGAATATTAAATATACATGGACGGCAGGAGGCATGAATGCTTTGGAATATCTTGGAAGAACCACAATCAGAATGTTCCATGAAAGTGAAAATGTTCAGTGTTGAATTTGATTGGACACAGGATTTCTACGAGTCAGAACTGACTCAATAGCCACGAAGACAGAAAAACTTTTCTACTGCAAATAGCTAGAGTTATTTCTTCTTCTTCTATTAAATCTTGAATGAGGCACAGAGCTGTTGTTGTTGTTATGTGCCATCGAGTCGTTTCCGACTCATAGCGACCCTATGCACAACAGCTCTAAACCCTGCCCTATCCTGCGCCAAC
>NW_006399789.1:5943890-5968081 GCF_000299155.1 Elephantulus edwardii | reverse complement strand
TTGTATCTTAAGCCTTTCTTGGCTTCTGTGATTCCAAAAACATTGACGGCTGACATGTCTCTTAAGTTTAGTTGTGGTGTCTCCAAGGGAAGGTGACGTGTCCTGTAGAACTTCTGTGTCGATTATGTTTTTCCTTCTGGCCCGAGGGCCTGTGGCCCTCGGGCCCGCTGGAAAGCCCGCTGGAAAGGCACAGAGCTAGAATTAATATATATAATTAAAACCCTAGACGAAGGGAGGAGCAGGGTTATGAGTGCTGCCTTGGTGCAGACTCCAGAACAGTAAATTTAGAGCAGAAGAGTGACTTTCATGTCTTTGTCAGATTTGATCCCATGTGTTATGGTTGCTTCATTTCTTTCTCTACAACGCTAACAGGCATGAAATTCCTTGCTGTTCCCGGAGCTCAGTGGTTACCAGAGCACTTTGAGATATTGGAGTTCATAGTAACCTTAGTGATCTATGGCTGTGTATGTGTGTGGTGAAAAGACAGGGGAGGATTCTCTTTTGCCTTGGACTAGTGACTGACAAACCTGGCTGAGCTCTTTACATAGATCTGGGGAACTAATAATTACCAACGACATAGTCTTGAAAGTGAGTCTTCTATAGCTATGCAGTGGATGTCAGGGATTTATGGTTGTTAACAGCGCTCAAGATCTGGAGTTCTACATTATTCTGTTAGGTCCCACTGTTAGGTCCCACTAAGTCATCTCTGACTCAGAGAGAACCTATGTTTAACAGACTGAAGCACTGTCTGTTCTTGTGCTGTCTTCATAGTTGTGGCTCTATTTGAGCCCATTGTTGTGGCCATTGTGTCACTGAGGGTTTTGGTAACTCTCCTCTTTACGGAGAATGATCTCCTTCTCTAGGAACTGGTCTTTCCATCCTCACTTCTAGGAAACATCTGGCTGAATTTTCTCCACCCAAGGCCATTCTGTTCCTCTGGTGGTCCACAGTTGATCCAGCATTCTATGTCAACACACATTGAAATGTTTCACTTCTTCCTCCGTCTTCTCTTTTCAGCCTTGAGTTTTTACGTGAATATGAGGTAACTGAAAAGGCCAGGACTTGCGTCAGACAATCTTAGGCATCAAAGTGTTATCTTTGTTTTGGAAACATCAAAGATTTCATGTCTTGACTACTATTTCCATGAACACTGATTATTGAATCAAAATGAATGAAATCTTTGATAACTTCAATTTATTCTCTATGAAGCATGTTGTTTATTGGCCTAGTTGTAAGGATTGTAATTTTCTTTATATTTAGCCCTTATCTTTTAGTTTTTATCAGTAATTGTGTCAAATTATGGTCCCTTCTGGCAAGGGAGCTTGTATTATCTGTGTATTTTAAGTCGCACAATAATGAATTAGCCTGTTACTGTTTCATAGATGCTAGAATAAAATGGAAAATCCTGTGTCATAGACAAAGGACTTCATAATTCAGAGCAAAACAAACAGTATGATCCTCATGTCTGTTGTCATTTCCCATGGTTCTGAGTCCTGTGGGGGCAAGTGGAGAGGTCCAGGGATATGCTGCACACACATGTGAGGAACACGGAGCTTGAGGAACTCATACTTGGAAAGGCAGAGGGTCAGCAAAGAAGAGGAAGACCCTCAATGAGATGGACTGATGTGTCGTCTGTGGCCACGAACTCAAATGTGTTGAGGATGATAATGAAGGCACAGGGTGAGACAGAGCTCAGATCTGTTGTTCGTTGGTTTGCTATGAGTTGTACTTGACTCAACAACACTTAACAGAAAGAACAACATAGTAAGCAGTAACCAAATCTCTAAAGATGACTTTGTACCAGTGAAAGAGGTTATATTATTTATTTAGGTTGCACATTATAAAGACAGTCCTGGGGATATGACCTGAATAAAGAGACTGGGGTTGACATTCAGGGCACGTCCACCCAAAATGAGCAGAACTGTTCAGGTCACAATGAAGAGTGTCTCTTTTAACAATAAATTGTATGGGTGCTTCTGATATGAAGTCAGATTGTTGTTGTTGTGTACCATCAAGTCTGAAATGACCCATAGCTGACTCTCTAGCAGGTTTTCAGAAGCAGTTAATCACATGGAGATTGCCCAACTTCCTCCTGTGGAGCAGCTGGTGGATTCAAACTATGTGCCTTTGGGATTGCAGCACAGCTTTTTGCTACTAGGACACCAGATAAAGTCAGGTTGAGAGATTCTGAAGTAGTGTTGCTTGTGTTTCAGCAGATCCTGACATCTGCTCTCAGATTGTTGTTGTTGTTATGTGCCGTCAAGTTGTAGACAACTCATAGCGACCCTATGAATGAAAGACCTGAGAACTGTTTATAGAGTTTCCAGAGGCAAGCCATTTCAGATGTGGAGTTGTTGTTAAGTGTCATCGAGTCTAAGGTAACTCACAGCAGTCCTATGAACAACAGATCAAAGCCTTGCCCTCTCTAGTGCTCTCTTCATAATCTCCACCATGCTCAAGCGCATTGTCGCAGTCATCATGTCAGTCCATCTTGATGAGGGTCTTCCCCTCTTTCACTGGCCCTTTATCTTTCTCAATTGGCTCCCCTCAACAACATGCCCAAAGCATGGGAGACTAAAATTACTTCTCCCTACCAACAATTAAAGGCTGGTTAATAGGACAAGCTCATGATTCTAGCTTTGTTTTGTTAGAGATCTTTTCTGGAAGACTCATCAGACTTGAGCAGAAAGACTCTATTTAGGTCACTTCACCAACTCACTGACCAATCCCAAATATGGTTATGAAACTAGAGTGTCTTCAACCAGGGGTCAAGCTGGCCCAAATCCCATAACATAATCCAAACCAGTTTCCATCCCATCTATTGTGACTCATGGTGATCCTCTCTGTGCCAGAGTAGAGCTGCACCACTTAGGGTTTTCAGTAACTGTGGCCTTTCAGAAATAGCTCCTGGCTCTTTCATCTAGGCAAGCTGGGACTTAGAACTGTCAACGTTTCAATTAATAGTAAGCACTGAACTATTTTATCCACCCAGGCACTCCAATATCCCCATATGTGTTTTATAGAAGAAAGATCATGATATGGTTAGTTTTATACCTGCTATTGTTACTCAAAGGAGTCCTATTGACATGGTGGATTAAGTGCTTAGTATCTAATCAAAAGATACACGCTTTGAATCTACTAGCCATTCCATAGGAGAAGGATGAAACTACCTCTTTCTGTAAATACTTCAAAACCTTGAATGACAGTTCTACACTATACTACAGAGTAAAGCTGTAAGTCAAAATCAGCATGGACTTTTATTGTTACTCAACATTATAAAATTAGATTGTCCATAAGGCTGGTGTGTTCTGTTGCTTCAGGACCAATTCAGTAGCTGACCCTCCAGTGGGTTTTCAAAGGCAGTTAATTACATCGGAGGAGATTGACTACCTTTCTCCTGTGGACCAGCTTGTGGATCTGAACCATGTGCCTTTGAGATTGCAAGCCAGCTTCTTACCACTGGACCACCAGAGCTCCAGATTATTCTTAGGTATTTATATATCATATAGCAAGTTTGTAAACTTTTTCAGTTGAAGGTCAGATAGGAAATGTTTTAGGTTTTGGTGTTAAATGGCACCTGTGGCAAACAGTACACTGTGCCATTTGAGAGCAAAAGTGAACACAGGCAATAGTAAAGATTACGTTTCAATTGAACTTTATGTATAAAAATAAGTGATGAGCCAAATTAGACGTTTTTGCCTAGCTTTGTCCAGACAAGGTATAGAATAGATAGAGAGGTACAAGAACTTAAACAATCATCACAAGCAGTTATGCGTTGATTGGTTGTTATAACACACTGAGCACCACACTGAAAGAAGACAATCTGTCGTACAAAGGCTACAGCTAAGTTACTCTAAGGAGAAAAACTACTTGGTAATGCACAGGGTTGCCGTGATTTAGAATCAACTCCACAGCAATACCTTTAGACTTGTTGGTACTGTACCAAAAGTTCTTACTCAACTGACAGTCGGTAGAAAGAGGATATAGTTGTCAACCAGAAAAAGTGCTATATCAGAAGTGTGTACAGGATAGATGACCTTTAAAAAAAAATTCACAAAACTCTATATTGGTTTCCATACAAAATTAATATACCTTGTGTTTCACTCTTATACATTGTATTTTACACACTTTTCCACTCACATTGTGTTTCATATGATCATTCTCATGTATTGTGTTTTATAAAATTAATCATCATTGATTTATACCCACTTCCAACTCATCTTTTCTGGTCCCCACAAGATGTATTTTAATTCCTCAACACCTTCTCTCTGTCCACCAAACTCTGCAAGCCTGTGACTTCTTACCCTTCTCACACTCAGCCCCCATCCCTCATCTTTTCTCCCTTTGGACTTTTATCCACTACTTAATAGTTATCCATTTATTTTTACAATAATGAGATGACCACTTTTTAAAAGTAAAGAATGATATTGACTAGTAGGGAATCCCTAAAACAGACACACAGAAGACTGTCATTCTTCACTATTAATAAAAAGAACCATAATTGTTTCTACTTTATGACAATTATGTTAAATCTAAAGTGTGTTAGCTTAAAAAATGGCTTTATTTTAAATACAATATTAATGATTGGCCATATTTCTGGAATGTTCGTTTCTCTTTAGGAGACTTGTACTACAATCTATATTCATTATACTATCACTATCTCAATAATTTCTTTTCATGCACAAGCCTTTTTTTTCCTCTAAAGAATCTCATATTAAATTAAGGTGAAATGACAATTAATCTAGACTATTATCAGAGACAGAAGCATGCATTCATCTGGATGTCTGTTCATAAACATCAATGTTCCATTAATGCACTAATATTTAGGAGGGTAACATGATAAAAGACTCTCCTGAAAGCCTCTGGTAGCTCAATTCTTATTTACATATTTCTGTCACCCGGAAGGCAATTAACAGAAACTGAAAGAATATTCCACAAATTGTCTGTCAGTTTGTTTTGACTGAAAGCAGAGACTACCTGAGGTGTTTACCTATATTTTATTGACTACGTTAAGTTATGTGATTATGTAACTCCTAAAAGTTATGAATATCATTTCAAAGAAAAGAAATTCCAGGACAATTCATCATGTTTATGCAGAGTCTGTACATAGACCAGGAGACAGCAGTTCAAAAAGAACCAGGGAATACAGCATGGTTTAAAACAAGGGAAGGTTTGTGTCAGGGTTGGATCCTTTCACCACCCTTTAATCTGCATGTTGAGCAAATAATCTCAAAATTTGGACCATATGAATAAAAACGCAGTGTCAGGATTAAAAGCTTCATCAACAACCTGAGATATACAGGTGACACAACCTTGCTTACTAGATGTGAAGACTTGAAACATTAAAGATCAAAGACTACAGTCTTCGATATGGTTTACACCACAACATACACAAAAGTCTGTGCAATTGGACCAATAAGCAACATTGTGATAGATGAAGAGTGAGGTTGTCAACGATTTCATTTTACTTGATTCACAATCGATGTCCATAGAAGCAGCTATCAAGCTATCAAACAACAACAAAGATATCCAACAACATTATTGCATTGGGTAGATCTGCTGCAAAAGATCTGAGTAAAGTATCAACAAGCAAAGATGTAGCTTTGAGAACTAAGGTGTTTATGAATCAAGCTGTCATGTTTTCAGTCAAATTTATGGGTTTGAAATCCAGACAAGGAAGAAAGAAGACTTAAGAAGAATTCATGCATTTGGTTATGGTATTGGTGAAGAATGTTGGACATACCACAGACTGAGAGAAGAATGAGCACATCTCCCTTGAAGACATACAGGCAGGATACTCTTTAAAACAAGGATCATGAGACTTGGTCTCGCATCCTTGGGACATGTTATCAGGAAGGATAACAAGGATATATATGCAGAAATGCATCATTCTTGGTAGGGGGTTAGTGAACAAGAGTAGGACTGAAATAAATAGGCTGATACTGTGACTACAAAAGTGGGCTTAAATATGGCAATAATCGTGAGGATGGTATGTGACTGGGAAGTATTTTCTTCAATGGCATCACTGTGTCAGGATTGACTCACTGGCATCTAATAACAATGGAATACTAACTGTAGCCTTTCCCACCATCATGTCCAGTCAGCTTTATTCCTAGGAACTTGCTTAGTGAATTGTTAGCATTTATAAGTGATAAAATAAAATGGTTCTCAGTGAAAGGCAAATCTCTTGGAATTACTGTGGTGATGGAAATTAGATAGACTCTTTTCCTTGTAAGATATGGCTGTCAATGAAAGAAGGGCTTTGGCTGATGAAAGGAACCGTGAGTACATTTTTTTAGAAACAGAAATGCTAAGAATCCAAGAGGGTCCACTGTCCTTCATAAAGGATGATAATAGTGGAGGAAAGTGCTATGACACAACACACTATCTTGTGAATTTTTAAGTGTCAAATACTGGCTCCAGCAAATGCAACTTTGTAAAGTGAAACTCCTATGAGCTGGTTAACTTCATTCAGTGTTCTTGCTATCCCTTTTATGTCAATGTTTAGGAGGGTCTTCGAGAATTCGTTTGATCAATTTACACTGCTTTTCCCTCTTCCAATGGTTGCATTTGGGGAGGTGGATGTCCTTTTTTCCTAAAAGCAATCAGCAATAGAGCCCATTTGGTGAAATATGGGAGCATAGAAATGAGGATGCTACCAAGACTTTTGGTGCAGACAGGAGAATAAACAGAACCTATAACAAGTCAAGTGTCAAGAAGAATGAGTAGCTGGGATATGAGAACAGCACCAAGGTGCAGAAAAAAGTTCCACAACTGTCCTATTAACATACCAGATTTGATTTGACTCCATTATATTTCATCAAATAGTTTAGAAAGCCCACAGCATAAAACACCATCATAATTGTAATCATATATTTAGAGATTTAACGTGCACACCATAATGTACCATTAGTTACACAAATAACTAATAATTTGCTAATGACAATATTATGTTAAGTCAGTTTAGGGGCAATTAAAGTGAGTGATATTTACATATGCCTAATGAATCACGGTCGATGGCAGATTAAGAGATTCTAATGAATATTCATCCAGACATTCGCAACCAGCTTCACAGTTTATAAACTGAATTATGGTTGATTTGCCCTTTTAAAAATGAATATGTGAGTATCTTCTGCATGGCGAGAATGAACAATTGGGCTTGACTGTAAAATTTTTTTTAAACAACGTACTGGTCAGAACACAAAACATTTTTATGCACTCTCATACCCTGGGCTTCACCACTCTTTTTTATGTCGCAGATCAGTGTTGATGAACTAGCTCCATTTTCCTTCTAATACATTACATGAAATATAGGAATTGTTTTGTATAAGAGTCAATGGAATACACGTTTTATGCAGTCCCACTATGGAAAGAATCACAGGTGTCTTTTGCCACTGAAAGTGAATGCCGTCTCTTTAAAATGCTGCAGCCACCACCCTGCAAAATCGCAAGGCTGCTTCTGTAGCTAGACTTTGTCAGGGTAATAGAGGGATAGATTTACAGCATTGTGTTTGTTAAGGCTGTCAGATAAAGTCCCACAGAGTGAGTCATTTTCAAGATACAGAAAATGACTGTTTCCCAATTCTGGAGGGCTAGGAGTTGAAATTGAGGAAGTCAGCGGCTCTGCGGGAAGATCCCTCCTTGTCCCATCAAGCTTATGGTAGCTCCACTTCTTTGGAATTCCTTGGCTTGTAAACACATTCATAAGGCAGTCTTGTCTCTTTCTGCCTCTTCTCTCTTAGAAGGACACCAGTTACATAGCATTAGGACTCACGCAACGTGAGTATGACATTATATTAACCTGAAAGCACTTGAGGAAGACTCACAATGGCATTTTTTTTGAATTGTGGTACTCGTGAAGAGGATTGAATATCCCATGGACTGCTTAAAGAAGAGTGAGCTCTCATAGCTAGTAAGGAGTTGTGCTGCCAACCCAAAGGCAGGCAGTTCTAATCCATCAGTTGCTCTGTAGGAAAAAGTTGATAGACTTCTTTTCCTGTGATTACAGCCTCTGAAAACTTATTAGATTATCAGCAATGAGTCAACTCTTACTACATGGCAGTGAGTGAGTGCGTGCCAAAGAACAAACACCTCCATTTGGAGGTCATGTAACCAGAGTGCTCCTCGCAGGCAGAAGTGGTGAAACATTGTCTCACATGGCATGTTGTCAGAAGGCCTCAGTCCTTGGAAAAAGGCATCATGCTCGGCAAAGTAGAGTGTTAGAGAAAGAGAAGATCACTCTCAATAAGGGAGGGATGGGGAAAGGGGAAAGATCTGGTGTATACAAACTTAGTGAGTAAAACCGCGTGTGTGTGTGTGTGTGTGTGTGTGTGTGTGTGTGTGTGTGTGTGTAAAGATGGAGTGACAGAGTGTTAGCAACAATGGGCTTGACCATGGTAGCAATTGTGATTATGGTGCAGGACAATGCAAGGTTTTAATCTTTGTTCATAGGGTCTTTATGAGTTGAAGTTAATTAACTCAGTGGCATCTAACAATAACTTGCTCATTTTAACACATTACAGAACAAAACAAAAACATCTCCATGTTTGTTGATATTAACATAGGTCAAGACAAAACAAAATTATTGAGTACTTACTTACTTGTTCCTGAAATTTATAGCCATTTTATTTTTACTAGAGGTTCCTCATAAACGCTGTGAGTTTTATCTCTGCTGTAAAGATAAAGGCCAATTCTCTTTGTTTTCTTCAAGATGCCTCAGTGGGTCTATGAAAGGCCGGATATCTATAGCTCTTGTTTCTGTTTTGTGTTAAGTGTTTTCTGGACAGAACCAATGTATCCTGGACCCTGTGAATTTATCGAATTAATGAGTAAACATGTGCCTGATAGCGACCCACATGTGTTACCAACCTCTTATTAACAGAACTATCTTTCCAACTATTTTATTTCATTCTGGTGACAACATACACAAACATTTTCATTCACAATTTTTACATGAACAGCTCAATAACTTTCCTTATATACCTCACATTGTGTCATTATCTTAAAATATCTATATGGTTTGATCATTAATTTAAGCTCTTTCATAAAGTAGAGGGTCATCAGAAGAAAAGAAGCTCTTCAAGATTGACACAGTTACTACCACAATGGGCTCTTGCACAATAGCTCTTGTGAAAGTGGTCCAGGACTGGGAAGTATTTTGTTCTATTGTAGGTGGAACCACTGTGCCTTTGAGCAGACCTGGTACTACTTGACAACAGTCTCCCTTACAGTTGCCCTCTGTGCTATAAATTAACTGTTGCCAGCTTGTCTGGCTCCACAATCAACACTCTTGGCACCAGCAGTCAGGAAATCAAAAGATGAATTGCACTGGAAAAATCTGCTGTGAGGGACCTCTCCAGAGTGCTAAAGAGGAATGATGTCAGTCTGCAGACCAAGGTGCTCCTGATCCAGGCCATGGTCTTTGCAATTACTTGCGATGAGTCAGAAAGCTAGACAATGGCTAAGGATGACAGAAAAAGAATTGATGCCTTTGAGTTGTGGTGCTGGAGAAGAGTCTTGAACATACCATGGACCACCAAGAAAACAAACAGGTCTGCCTTGGAGAGGGTGAATGAAACTAAGTTTCTCCTTGGAGGCTAGAATTTTGAAGCTGTACCAGGAGGGACTGGTCCTTGGAGAAGGACATCATGCTCAGAAGGGTGGAGGGACAGCACAGGAGAGGAAGTCCCCCGATGAGATGGATTGATACTGTAACTGACACATGGGTACGTGTGTGGGAGTTAGTGAGACTGGCTCAGAACAGGACATGCTTCATTCAGTCACAGGCCACTGAACAGCACATAACAACAATAACACCAGTCGATACTCACACAGAACACTTTGCTTGAAGTAAATATTCCCTATCAATCTGGCTAAATTCGGTTTCATTTAATAACAACTTCCCAAAATAGTCTCAATTGAAGTTACTAACAGATTAAGGGAGAACTGCGTAAAAGGAACATATGAATAGGTATTATTTGCCTGACAAAAGTCCAGAATAAGAGCTGCATAGCAAAAGGGAAAGGGGTGGGGGGTTAGCAGGGATGGGGCGGTAAGAGGGTGGTGGGGTGTAGTGGTGGGGTGGGAACTCTACAACAATGAAAGAATTATTTTCAAATAGAAAAGTGAACGGGGTGGGGGTGTGGAGGTGGGTAGAGAGGAAAATGTGCAAAAATGAATGAATGGAAGTCCAAGTTCTCTATAAACTTTCGTTAAAATCTCAATTAAAATAAAAAAATTAAAACACGCACACAGGCACACAACCAGATTAAGGGAAACCTTCAAAACCAGAAATGTTTTTAAAGAAAGAAATTAATTGTTCAAATGGGCATTTCAGCTTGCGTGCACGCTTTCACACCATACTTTCCTAAATACATTGCATATCATCAAAACATTAAAAGGGCAACTAGTTTTACACTTACTAGCATTGGTGATTTTCTTCCTTCTGTTTCCCAGTCAGTAACAGTCTACTGAGCTTATTTCTTTTGTTCTGATGTTCTATTCTGAGAACTCTGGATGCAAATGTTTGACTCTGAGGCATGCAGTCTTCCATGCTGAGCTCAGCTGGGCAAGTCAGTGCCCTAGGCAATGTCAGGGTAGGTGTTGGTTCTAATTTTCTGGCCTGCCTTGATACTCGTGACACAAGAAGTCAGCATATTTTTCCTATCTGGATCCAACTTTTGCATTTTAAAGGTTTCTCTCTTATCATGGGGACACAAAATTTGATAAGGCCAATCTTACACCTCAAGTCATACTTTCTTCAACCATGAATTAGAAATCTTTAGCAAGAAACATTTTAAAAACAGAGATTTCTTAATACTAACTTGGTCCCTTCCTCCTGAAAGGAAGAATAAACTCTACCTCTACTACATCTCTCTCACCCCTGGGACTTTTGCAGATTTAGCTGCAAAATGTAGGTGAAGTTTGGACTATGAAATTCTGCTGAGTGCCTCAGAGGCTTCTGCCGACAGCTGGATCACCCCCACTCCAGGCCTCCCACTCCATCTTTAGTGGGATTTCTGCTTCTAATTTGTTTTAATTCTTTGACTTGAATGCAACTGTGTTACTGTTTAAGTTCTTTTAAACTGCCTTAGTTTCCTGGAGCAGTTCTAACACTGAGTGGCTTTGAAGACCAGGAACTAACTTGCTCACAGTTCTAGAGCTGTGTGGTGATCTTAGCTTGTTCCTTACTGGCAACTCCAGGCAATTCTTGTTCTTGAGAATCCACACTGTGTGATTGATTCTATGTCTAATCTGTCCTTTTTATACCTCAGAGAACACAACCTACACTGAAATGGACTCATAAACATAACATCAGATGACACTGGCCTTGTTAGCATAACATCAGATTGTACTGTGGTAAGTGAATATATCTTGCATTATATACAAAGCAACCACAAATATATGAGTTGGTTTTCAATGTATAACTTGGGAAATTAGAGCTAATTCATAATGTGTTGTTGTTGTTGTGTACCATTAAGTTGAAATTGACCCATAGTTGACCCTCCAGTGGGTTTTCAGAGTCAGTTAATCTTACTGGAGGAGATTGCCCTTCCTTCTTCATGAAACAGCTGGAAGATTTGAACTCTGTGCCTTTAACTTTGTAGTGCAGATTCTCACCACTCATTAGGCCACTAGAGTTGGATGTGTGTAGAAACTTACAAAGAAAGTAAATTGGATAGCAGAAAAACTTAAGAGTGTCTCTTCACAACCTCCTTCATTCTCTTCTCCTCCAAGTACTCAGTTTAGTCTTCCTTCACAGGATAACCTGTGTTCCATGACCCACAGATTCACCAGTCACTGATACAATGTTGAAAAGCACAGGGACTTTGTTAATCATACAGACCTGGGGACAAATTCATGCTTTTAAGAAAAGATATTACCACTAATAAATCTCTACCCTGGGGCTGTCAGCAAGGTCTGGTGGAACTTAAGGGGCTGGGGTTCCAACCTGAATTGAGATGGCAAAGAAACATGGTTGGGTTAAATATCTCTTCCTGCGTGTGGTCCCCAGGGCTATCAGCAAGGCTTGGTGGAATTTGAGGGGCTCGGGCTCCAACCTGAATTGAAAATGAGTGAGATTGGCTCAGGATAGGACAGAATTTAGAGTGTTGTGCATAGGGCTGCTCTGAGGCACAGGCAACTTGCTGGCATATAACAACAACATCCCATCAAGAAACCAAAAGCAAACCCACTGCCATTAAACCTGTTTCAATTTGTGAAAACTCTTCACTGGGTCTCCAAGGTTGTAAATCTTCACAGTAGGAGATAGTCCATCTTCTTCCTGAGAAGGGACTGATGGATTTGAACTGCTCTTGGCTATTAGCTGGATGTAAAATGTTCTAAGACTCCAGGCTCTCACTGAGGTTGAAAATTACTAGGTAAAAGAACACTGAGGGAAGAGAGATGCAAGTAGGGAAAATCATAACATGATGTCAAAATTGCCAGTTGTTGTTATGTGAGATCGAGTCAACTGCAACTCTCATCGACCCTATGCAAAACAGCTCAGAACTCTGCTCTCAATCTCATTTATCATGGTGCTGCCAAGTGGCCCAGTGGTGAGAAGCTTTGTCTTCTTGATGTTAAGCTTCAATCCATATTGAAGACTGCCGCCCTTTGTTGCTGTCCATTTGCCAGCAAGGAGCAGCAACACCCTAAAGGCGCTAAGTGTGGCAGAGACACACCACTCCTGGAGCACTGCAGAGAGCCAAACTCAACTTTATTGGGGGTTATGGTGAGATTACATGCAAGCAAATAAACAGGAAGAGTGGGGTGGATTTGTAGAGATGGAGTATGCGGGTTGGACAGGAGAATCTTAGCTCAGTGTAGACCACTCTCAGCTCAACAGATGCGGCAGTCATCTTCGGCTTGCACTTATCCAGAGCTAAGCAATGTGCCCCGGCCAGAGGCTCCCCCTTATCCCTAACATTCCCAAGTTCCTGATCTTCTTCAACAAATACCTCACATCTTCCTCAGTTTCAGCAAGCAAGTTGTGTCATCTGAGTAACATCACTTATTGATGAGTCTTCCTCCAGTTCTGATGTCACATTTCTCCTCACAGAGCCCAGCCACCTGGATGATCTGTTCTGCATATGTATTGAAAAGGCATGGAGACATGACACATCCCTGGTGTATGTTGTTTTTGTTAGGTGCCATCGAGTCGAGTATGACTCATAGCAACCCTATAAACAAAAGATCTGAACCTAGTCCTGTCCTGCATCATCCTCCTTCCTGACACACAAGAGCCCATTGCAGTAGTCACCTTGTTAATCCACCTGGTTGAGGGTCTTCCTGTCCTTTGCAGACTCTCCACCCTTCCCAACAACATGTCTCCCTCTCCAAGGAATAGTACCTCCTAGTAATATGTCCAAAGTATGTGAGGCAAAACCTCATCATTCTTGCCTCCAAAGAGCACTCCAGCTGCACCCTCTCCAAGACACATCTATCAGTTTTCTTAGCTGTCCATGGCATGTTCAGTGTTCTTCTCCAACACCACCACTCAAAGGCATCAATTCTTTTTCTGTCATCCTTATTCATTGTCCAGGTCTCGGATGCATAGTTAGTAATTGGAAAGACCATGGCCTGACTCAGATGCACTTTAGTCCTCAAACTGGCATCACTACTCTTCAATAATTTGGAAAATTCCCTAACTGTAGATTTTCCCAGTGCAATGTATCACCTTATTTCCTGACTGTTAGTACCAAGGATGTTAATTGTGGATCCAAGCAAGATGAAGCTGTTTCAATCTCCTCTCCATCCATCATGACACTGCCTATTCGTCTAGCAGTAAGGATCTTTGTTTTCTTTATATTGAGACACTATCCATACTGAAGGCTACATTCTTTCATCTTCTGCAATAAATGCTTCAAATCCTCCTCATTTTCAACAAGGTTGTGTCATCTGCGTTATGCAGGTTATTGATGAGTCTTCCTCAAATCCTGATGCCACATTCCTCTTCAGAGTCTATCTTCTTCAATAATTCGCTCAGCATATAAATTGGACAGCTATGGAGGTAGAATAAATCCCTGACACACTTTCTCAATTTTAAACTATGCAGTGCTCCCCTGCTCCATTTGCACAACAGCCTCCTGCTCCAGGTATAGGTTCCTCATGAGCACAATCAAGTGCTCTGGGATTTTCATTCTCCTCAATGTCAGCCACAACTTGTCATGATCCACACAGTCGAATGCCTGTGCATAGTCAATAAAGCACGAATAGACATTCTTCTTTTTTTTCTCTTTTTTAAATTTTTTTTAAAATTTTAATTTATTATTGTATGTGTGTACCATCAAATCAGATCTGACTGGTACAGGAAGAGATTGTTCCTCCTTCTCCAGCAAAGCATCTGGTGGATTTGAACCGTGCACCTCTGGGATTGCAGTACACCTTCTTGCCACTAGGCCACCAGAGCTCGCCTAGACATTCTTCTTGTATTCTTTACTTTCAGCCAGGATCCATTTGACATCAACAATGATATCCCTGGTGCCATGGCCTCTTTTAAACCCTTCTTGAACTTCTGGCAATTCCCTATCTACGTACTGTTCCAGCCATTATTTGAATGATCTTTAGCAGTATTTTGTACAACTTTCCTGATTTTGAACCATGCCAAAATGACAACAAAGTAGACGCACTAAAATGTTTCTAATAATAATTAGGGGAGTTCTGGTGGCCTAGTGGCAAGAAGCTGCACTGCAAACTCAAAGGCATGTGGTTTGAGGCCACCAGCTGCTTCACAGGAGAAGGATGTGCAATCTCTTCCCATGCAATTAACTGCCTCTGAAAACCCACCAGAGAGTCAGCTATGGGTTGGTTCTGACTCTACAATACACAATCAGAACCACAAACACAAACACAACAACAACAAATAATTATTGTCTTTTCAATCACTTACTGAGACTTACCTGAGACTTACAGTGACTTACCTGAGAGCTGGACAATAAACAAGGATGACAGAAGAAGAATTGATGCCTTTGAGCTATGGTGTTGGAGAAGAGTTCTGAATATTCCATGACCAGCCAACAGAACAAATATGTCTTAGAGAAAGTGCAGCCAGAGTGCTCCTTGGAGGCAAAGATGATAAAGCTTTGTCTCACATACTTTGAGCATGTTAGTGGAGACTATTCCTTGGAGAGAGATATCATGCTTGGAAAAGAAGAGGGTCAATGAAAGAGAAGAAGACCCTTGTTAGCAAGAGAGCTGACATATAGCTGGTTCAGAGTAATGGACAGGCCTTCTTTATTGAGCCGTCTGAGAGAAATGTCAAGTGATCAGGCAGAGAGGATCAGAATGATGGGCCAGCAGACAAAGGCAGCTCTTTCTTTATAGGAGCTGTTAAGAGGGGAGGGAGGAGATGGAAGTTTGTGCAGGAAGTTGGGGATAAGGGCATTAGCAGGAAGTGATCAGGCCCAGGACTGTTGGGGGAGGGGGACCTCCTCAGGATTTGGTAGGTCAGGGGTTAAGTGTTTTTGTGCAGGCAGGCAGAGAATCAGGAACAATGACATGATGATGATATTTATTCTTATACCCTCAACTGACTCGATGGTATCTAGCAACAACAACAACAACCACCCTCAACCAGGTAGATTGACATAGTGACTGTGACAATGGGCTCAAGTGTGTCAGGAAGTGTGAGGATGGTACAGGATAGAACAGGATTTAGCTCGGTTCTTCATAGGGTTTTTATGGGTTGTACTCAACTTGACCGCCACTGAACAACAACAACAGATAATAGCTATAGGGGAAAAGCCCTGATGAAGTGGTTCAATGCTTTAATGCCAACGAAGGGTGGGTAGTTCAAACCTACCTAGCGTTGTTGCTGGAGAAAGACCTGGATATCTGCTTCCAGAAAGATGACATCGAGTTTACTGCCATATGTCAATGCTGAGAGTCAGACTCTGTATAGCACTCCCCTTTTCCCAAAACAAGTCTCAGAGAATTGACTTGCCCTTCCCCAGTTTTGCCTTAGTGCTCTTTCAGAAAATGATATGGGTTTTCCAGGGTGGTGACTATCACTGTCCCCCACTCTCAGATACGTTTCCAGTTTTATAGTGTTAAGACAGTCTTCCTCTTCATTGTCTCCTTCCTTCTAACTCTTTCTGACCTACTGCACAGAGTAGGCTGAACTCATAAATGTCACCTAGGGATTTAAGATATTCACAACAGTGCCCGAGACTATGTTTATATTAAGTCACTTCTCGATAACGTTGCTATTTCATTGGCAGGTGGCATCAAGTCAGCTCCGACATGTAGTGACTTGAGCAGACACTGAGTGTGGCCCAGGAGAAAGGATTACTTACCTATGTTGGTTTTTTCCAAGGGACCAGAGACCAAACTGAGTACTTCCTGTGTTTGTGAATTCACTCTGAAAATAAATAACATGGAAAAAAGTATAAGAATGACCTTTGTCTACTCTCCTTATGCTAATGCAGTTTCTACACATTTGACTTTGAACATGAACATTTTTATTAAAAAAACTAGAGATAGTAAAAAAGTCAGTTTTCAAAAATCAATCTATAATGACTTTTTTAATACTAAAATGTATATTGTTGTGGTGATGGTGTACCCTAGAGTCAGAACCGACCCATAGCTGACCCTTCTGGCGGTTTTTTCAGAGGCAATTAATTGCATGGGAGGAGATTGCCCATCTTTCTCCAGTGGAGCAGATGGTGGCCTTGAACCGCAATCCTTCAGGACTGCAGCACAGTTTCTTGCCACAAAGCCACAGGAAAGCAAATGAGACAAAATACCAAAACCCCACTGTCATTGCATCAGTTGTTACTAATAGCAAAACCCCTCCACTATTTCCATGACTTTAAATCTTTTCCAGAAGAAACTGCCTATTTGTCTTCAGTCAACCACTTAGTGTATTTGAACCACCAACTTCTCAATTAGCAGCTCAACACTAAACCACTGAGACTCCTTAAAGGATTCAAATAGCAGAAACAATATAGAAAACAGAAGAATAAACTTGAAGGAACTGCATGACCTACCTTTTAAGAGAATACATTACAAGGAGCCCTCTTAGGGCCATGGTTGAGTTCTTGGCTGCTAACCTGAAGGTCAGCTGTTTGAATCTGGGAGTCACTTCACATAAGGAAGATGCAGCAATCTGCTTCTGTAAAGATTAGTAGCCTTGGAGATCCAAAACAATGGTTTTACTTCCTTCCACAGGGCTGCTATATGAGTCAGAGCTGACTTGATAGCAAGAGGTTTTGCTTTGGTTGTTTTAAATAAAGCTATGGCCTGAGGCAGTACAGAACAAAGGCCCAGCAAAGTGATACCAAACTGGGAGAAAACACGCATCACACCTCTTACAAAAGACTTGTATCCAGCATATAAAAATAACTCTCAAAACACAATGGTAAGAAAACACACCTACTTTTAAAAGTAGGCAAAAGATTTGAACAGTCAAAGAAAATACATGGAAAAAAATAAGCATGCGGAAAAAAAATGTTCAACATTATTAAATAAAACTCAAACACACTGCTGCAAAGTCAGTTTCAACACCTGGATGTGCCTAGATGACCCTCCATTGGTTTTCACAAGCTGTAAATCACACAGGAGGACTGTCTGTCTGTCTTTCTCAGAAGGAGCTCCTGATGGATTTGAATGGGCAAAGCCATTGGGCAAGGCCTTTGGATTAGCAGTGAAACTCTCAACATCTGCCACCAGAACTCTTTTCAGCATTATTAGAAATATGCAAGTTAAAAATAAAGATAAGACACATTTTCATACTTACCTTATGATTAAAAGGAAATACTGGAAATAGCAAATGGGAAAGTATCAAGTATCAAGCAAAAATGAAGAACAACTGAAACTGTTAAACACTCCTGGAAGGTATGTAAAAATGAGCGGCCCACTGTGGGAAGAAGTTTAAAAGTTACTGTATGTGAAAATCCATAGAAAGTTATACCAGATAAGCCAGAAATCTCACTTCTGGGTGTTTACCCTACAGAAGGAAAAGCTATTTTCACTCAGAGACTTGTACACAATTTTTATTACAACTGTATCCATAGTCATAAAAAACCAACAACAAAACAAACCCAAACTGGAAGCAATTCAAATGTCATATAACAGGTGAAAAAAATAGAAGTACAAGTGGTTAGCATGCTTGGCTGCTAGTCAAAAGACTGACAGAGCATTTGACTATCTACTTCCAAAAACAGTCCTTAGGAACCTTACGATACACAATTGTATTCTTTATTAAGTGGGGCTCAACATAAGTTGGAATTGAATTGACAGCACTAGCTTAGACACATATATATATCCAATGATTAAGAGAATGAGATGGTGCCAGACATTTTGCTTGGTTCTATATTGTTCTTGTTGTGTACTTAAAGGTGGAACTGACCCATAGCTGACCCTCCAACAGGTTTTCAGAGGCAGCTAATCACATGGGAGGAGATTGCCCAGCCTTCTCGCACAGAGCATCTGGTGGCCTTAAACTGTGTGCCTTTGGGATTTCAACACAGCTCCTCACCACTATGCCGTGAGAGCTCCCTCTGCTCTATATAATAAAAGCTATTATTCCTCAGAGAGGGATATAACGTTTGAAAAGGAGGAGGGTCAGCAAAAGAAAGGAAGACCCTCAACAAGATGGATGGACACAGTGACTGCAGCAGTGAGCTCAAATGTGTCAGAGATTGTGAGGATGCCACAGGATAGGACAGGGTTCTGATCGGTTGTTCATAGGGTTGCTATAAACTTGTTGGCAGCTGAAATCAATAAAAACATGTAATGTTGACATGAATAGGAGTCAGTTCTGTAGTAGCATGGTTCAGAATCAGGAAAGGTGTGCATCAGGGAGGCAACCTGTCTCCGTATCTTTTCAATCTGTATGCAGAACAGATCAGTCAGGGGGTTGACCTTTATAAGGACGAGTGTGGCATCAGGATTGGAGGAAGATTTATCAACAACCTGTACACGATACAACCCTGCTTGCTGAAACTGAGGTAAAAATGAGGCATTTGCTGCAGAAGTTCAAGGACTATAGCCTTTAATATAGATAGAAGCTCAATACCAAGAAATCAAAGATTCTCACTACTGGGCCAAATGGCAGTTTCACGATAGATGGAGAAGACATTTAGATTTTTAACTTCAGCTTGCTTGGTTTCACAACCAGCACTCTTGGCCCCAGTAGTCAGGAAATCAAAAGATGAATTGCATTGGGAAAGTCTGCTGCCAGGGACCTCTCTAGAGTACTGAATAGCAACAATATCAGTCTAGAGACCAAAGTGTGCCTGATAAAGGCTATAGTCTTCACAATTACTTGTGATACATCAGAGAGCTGGACAATGACTAGGGATGATAGAGAAATCAATGCTTTCAAGTTGTGGTGCTGGAGAAAAGTGCCAAACTACCGAGGACTGCCAGGAGAACACATAGGTCAGACCTAGAGAGGATGAAACCAAGCTGTTCCCTGGAACCAAGGATTTTGAAGCTCTGTCTCACATACTTTGGGCATGTGGCCAGGAGGGACAGGTCCTTAGAGAAGAACACCAAGCTTGTAATGGTGCAGGAGAGAAAGACCCAGGATGAGATGGATTGATACAGTAACTGGGGTGGTGTGGGTGTCGGAGACAATGAGATTGGTTCAGGATTGGGCAGGGTTCAGAACTGTTGAACGCTGAGTCTCTGAGTCACACATGACTCGATAGCATGTAACAACAACACAACAACAACCACCTAATTAAAAATATTGTAGACATACAATGTATGGTTTCAGGACTTAAATGATCCAGAACACTTCTTAATTCAGAGCTGTTTCCTAATGAGTACTTTCTTATTAAAAACATTGTAATATGTGAGCGAAGTCTCCCTCCACTCTGGAAGTCAGCTGGCTAACTGGCAGGATGGTTGGCATCCTAACGGCAGCTTGACTTGGTGGCAGTCAGGCAAGGCAAGTTTCTGGGGTCCTTTTTGCTGTGTGTTACTGCTCTTTTTGCCCTTCAAAACTGGGTGAGTGGCCCAGAGCCTTAGTAAGAGTGGAGTCTGCGGAGCCTGCTTCATATGGTGGCTTAAAATCCTGTAGGGCCCTCGGGCCACCGGCTCTCAGCCAGTCTTTAATTGTTTTTGATCTTCTCAATCATATAGCCCTGGTCTGTCCACTTGCTGTTCAGAGGTAACTCATGGTTGCTGTGAAGCTGAACACTGTGACACTGATGAGTCAAATGTAAGAATGGTTACCCATGGGGGACAGTGTTTGGTGGAGCTCCCTGATTAAAACAAGCATGGAAGCAAGCATAGCATCCACTCTTGAAATAGCTTACCTCTGGAAACCCTACGAACCTGGAGAAAGGGCGAATGTTATACAAGTGTCCAGGTCTTTCGTTCATAGGGTTGCTATGAGTCGTCTACTACTCGACAGCACTTAACAACAACAATACGTGAGCAGGTATTAATTATTGGAAATATGAAGATAGTCCTGAATTGCTGCTGTTGTCATCATGTTTAGGCTCTGTCAAGTCACTTGGACTTACAGTGATCCTATACACAACAGAAGGAAACTTTACCAGTTCCTACACCTTATTCACAATGGCTGCCATGCTTGAGCTCAGTTTTTGCAGCCACTGTGTTAATCCATCTCAATGAGACTCCTCCTCTTTCTTACTCACCCTCTATTTTACTAAGCAAAATGTCTTTCTAGAGGGACTCGCTCTTCCTGATAATATGTCCAAAGTATGTGAGACTATGTCTCACCAATCTTGCTATAGAATTGGTTTCCATTTCCCCCTATTTCTAATTCCTCTCACATTGCTTCTCTTACATTCTCTGTCTTTGCTGACTCTGCTCATCAAGGACTGTTCATTTTATTCACACTTCATACCTTTAACCTTTCCCTGACATTTTGTTCTCAAGGTATCTGAACATTTTCTTTGTACTATTTCTGATTTGCAGGATACTTGTATTTTTCATTTAATTCTGTTCCTTTCACAAGACTTTCTTTGTACCAGATGGTTTATACCTTGAACATGCCTTTTCACCTATCTCGTGATATTTTTTTAAATCTGCATTTGTCATTTTTACTTTTCTTATGTTTACGACCAGATGGTAAGAGTGATCTTGAGTGTAGAGCATTGGCTATTACTCCTTATTTCTATGGAGATCTTCCATTAGCATTCAGGTCTTTCAAATCCATCCTATCATTGTTGTTTCAGTATTCCTGCTTCTGGTCTCCTCTTTGACCTTCTTTCCTATACAAGTCCTTGGGTAGTGTAAATGATAGTTGTGTACCACAGAGTCAGAACCGACCTATAGCTGACCCTCTGGTGGGTTTTCACAAGCAGTTAATCACACAGGAGGAAACTGCCCACCCATCCTTCTCCCACAGAGCTTCTGGTGGTCTCGAACCACAATGCCTTCAGGATTGCAGCACAGCTTCTTGCCACTAGGCCACATACACAATTACTAACAGAAAGACTGAATATTTGAGCCCAACTAGAAACACCTAGGAAGAAAGAACTAGAGATCTTCTGAAGAAATCAGGTATTGAAAATCTTCTAAAATACAACTCTGATTCACAAAGGGTGGCTATGAATTGAAGTTGGAACTGACCTGGCAGGAACTGAATGCTATACTATTCTTCTGGGAGCCATGATTGCTGTTAAGGCCGCTCCAAGCATACTCTCAGGATCCAGGGAAGTGCTTCTTCTTGAGCAGTTTGAAAAACTGAGACTTCTGTAGGTCAGAGTTGACTGCTCCTAGCAACAACAACTGAATGAATGCTTTTGGATCCAGAGAACAGAAATTGGAGATAAGAGTAGATACTGGAGTCCAGCTCTGTAGTTACTGACCAGCTACTTATGTATCTAAGAGTTCAGTTACATCATTACCTAATTTGATAGCCAGATCTTTCCTAAGAGCACTTTGCAAGCTATCTGAAGCAAGACCCATGCTTTGTTCGCTCTTCAGACAATCTTGGGCCAATGTTCATTGTTGTTGTTGTTGTTGTTATGTGCCGTCGAGTCACCTGCGACTCATAGCGACCCTATGTACAACAGCCCTAAACTCCGCTCTGTCCGGTGCCAATCGCACTGTCTCTAATACTCCCATCCCAATTATCCCAGTCACTGAATCAATCCACCTCATAGAGGGCCTTCCTCTCCTGCGCCGTCCCTCTACCCTCCCAAGCATGATGTCCCTCTCCAAGGACCGGTCTCTCCTCACTACATGTCCGAAGTATAAAAGAAAATAAAAAGAAATTTTTCAAAAAATAAAATGAAAATTAGTAACATTAAAAAGGAAAAGCATTAGCCACTCAGATTTGAGGTTCCTGATTTTATTTTTAATCTTAGTCATTAAAATTATCCATAGAGCACTTGACATTTCTATGATTAAGAGGCAATGGTGATGAAGGAGGAAGTTCAAGCTGCTCTGAAGGAATTAGCAAAAAACAAGGCCCCAGGAATTGATGACAGACCAATCAGCATATTTCAGCAAACTGATGCTGCCCTGGATGTGCTCACCATGCCAAGAAATTTGGAAAGGAGTGAGTCACAGATGTGTCCTGTATTCATACCTTTTCAATCTTATGTGGAACAGATAATTTGAGAAGTTAGACTTTATGATGAGTGTAGCATTAGGATTGGAGGAAGAGTTGTCAACAACCTGCAGATGATAAAACCTTGTTTGCTCAGACTGAGGAGGACCTGAAGAATTTGCTGCAGAAGATCAAGGGCTTTAGTCTTCAATATAGACATAAGGTAAACATCAAGAAGACAAAGATTCTTATCCCTGGAACAATTAGCAGCTTCATGATGGATAGAGAAGAGATTGAGATTGTTAACAGTTTCCACTTGCTTGGCTCCACCATCAACCCTTGGCACCAGCAATAAGAAAGCCAAAAGATGAATTGCACTGGGTAAGTCTGCTATCTCAAGGGAACTCTTGAGAATGCTGGCGAGCAATGATGTCAATCTAGAGACTAAGGTGCATCTGATTCAAGCCATGGTCTTCACAATTACATGCTATGCATCAGAGAGCTGGACAACGACTAAGGATGACAGAAGAATTGATGCTTAGAATTGTGGTGCTGCAGAAGAGGATTTAATATACCATAGACTACTCTGACAATGAATAGGCTTGTCTTGGGGAGGGTGAAATCAAGTTTCTCCTTGAAGCCAAAGATTTTGAAGCTCTGTTTCACATAATTTAGGCACGTGGATAGGAGGGAGCAGTCCTTGGAGAAGGACATCATGCTTGCAAGGGTAGAGGGACAGCGAAGGAAAGGAAGAGCCCAGAGTAGATGGATTGACATGATAATTGGGGTGATGGAATTAGGTGTGTCAGAATTAGTGAGACAGGTTCAAAATAGGGCAGGGTTCAGAGTTGTTGTACATAGGGTCATTATGAGTTGCAGGTGACTTGATGACACATACAACAAGAAAACAACTCTGGAATAAATGGCATGTTTTTAACTGTGCACAGACATTCCTGTTTTATGGAAAGAGCTTGGTCAAATACAATGCTAGATAAATTGGTCCTAATAATAATAAATTGGTCCCTCTCAGCCAGTATCAAGGGATGGGAAAGTAGAGACCCCAAAAGAAGAAAAGGCTAAAAGAAGAAAAGGCTATTACACATAACACACTGAAGGATATGTCTGCCCTCTAAGAAATAGCATTTTTGTGTACAGGTTGGTCAAAATATGATGCTTCCGCAGTTTTAGTAACAAAAACAGGGAAACACATTTACATTTCAAGATAAAGCTAAGTCAGCTCCTTTCTTAATTTCATCCTGAGGACAAAAGATTAATAATGGACTTTTCTAAAGTGAAGCTGTATGGATAGAACCTGAACTGAACCCCACGTTAGATGGGCACTTAGGAAACAGAAGGAGAACATCCACTGTACAAACAACAGCATGCCGGTGAGGGAAGTGCTAAGACTTTAGAAGGCTAAGACAGTGTGAACCTTCCTCTGTGTATCAGCGTGGAAAGAAAAGAGGGTCCATTATGCACCCAAAAGTAAACAAGTAGCTCTACCTGGGAGAAGTTTGAATGGTTATTCTCTTTAGGCTTGATTATCTGTATTTACTATAATTCATAACAAAGTATGGCTAACATTGAGAAGAATGAGAACCCAGAACATTTAATTGTGCTCATATTAAACAATGTTGCTGTTGTTTTTGTTAAGTGCCATCAAGTTGTAGACAACTCATAGTGAGACTATGAACAAAAGACCTGAACACTTGTA
>NW_006399789.1:5941570-5943510 GCF_000299155.1 Elephantulus edwardii | reverse complement strand
AGTATACTGAGCAAATAATTTAAGAGAATGAACTTTATATGGTATCAGGATCAGAGGAAGACTCATCAACAAACTGCATTAAGGAGATGACACAATCTTGCTTGCGGAAAATGAAGATTACTTGAAGCACCTACAGAAGAAGACCAAAGGCAATAGCCTTCAATAGGGATAATATTTTAGCATCAAGAAAATGAAATCTTTACCAGTAGGCCAAAAGGCAACATCAAGATGGATAGGAAAAAGACTGAAGTTGGCAATGACTTCATCTTACTTGGATTCACAATTAACACCCTTGCTACCAGTAGTTAAGAGATCAAACGATATGTTACATTGGGACATATTCTTCCAAAGACCTCTCCAAGGTGTTAAGTAGTAACAATATCAGTTTAAAAACTAAGGTGCACCTGATTTAGCCATGGTGTTTTTAGTTACTTTCTATGTATTTGAAAGTTGGTCAATGACTTGGATGACAAAAGAATTTATGCATTTGTGCTGTGGTTTGGGAGAAGAGTACTGAATATCCTACGGACACCCCAAAGAGGAATTTTTCTTTGAGAAAGTACAACCAGGGGTGCTCCTAAGAGGCAAGAATGGGAAAACTTCATCTCACATACTTTGGACATGTCGTTAAGATAGGCCAGGTCTTGGAAAATGACATCATGCTTGCAAAAGTGGAGGATCAGAAACAGGTAGGAAGTGCTTCAACAAGATGGGCTGACATGCTGACTGTAACGATGGGCTCAGGTGTATCAGAGGTGATGAAGATGGTGCAGGATGGCAAGGTTCAGATCTGTTGTTTACAGATTTTCCGAGTTGTAGTTGACTTGATAGCACCTGGCAACAATGACAAGAAAGAACACATTTGCTTGTGGAAAAAGTAAAGGACTAGAAATGCTTGCTGAAGAAGATTCAAGACTTTAACCTTCATCATGGATAACACCTTCACCTCAAGAAAACAATCCTCATCAATGGACCAGTAAAATAATCAGAATTAATGAGGAAAAACACTGAAGTCATCAATGATTTTACTTGGATTCATAATAAAAATCGATGGAAGCAATAGTTAATAAAACAGAAGTTACTGCATTTGCTGTCAAGGACCTTCTTCAGACACTAAAGAGCAAGGGTGTTATTTTAAATTCTAAGATGCACCTTACCTACACCATAGTATTTTCAATGGTTTAGTTTGCATACGAAAGTTAAGCAATGAGTGAGGAAAAGTAAGGACTTTTGAATTGTGGTGTTGGTGTAGAATATTGAATAGACCACAGTCGAGCAAAAGAACAAACACATTTACCTCGGAACAAGAGAAGCCAAAGTGCTCCTGAGAAGCAAGGGTGTTGAGACTTCGCCTCAAGTACTTTGGCTGTGTTATAAGGAAAGCCCAGTCCCTAGAGAATGACGTCATGCTTGGAAAAGTGGATGTTCAGGCAACTAGATTTCACACACTGAGAAGATGAACCGATACTGTGACGGTAACAAAGGATGGAAAGTGCAGCAGAGACCATGAGGCTGTGCCAGAATCAACCGGGGTTTCTTTCTGTTGTTCATTGAGTAGATGTGCATCATAACTCACTTGAGGGCACCTAAAAACAATGTTTATATGGTATCATTGGGAAAGTGGAGGGGCAGTGAAAGGGAGGAAGACGCTTGACCAAGTGGGTTGACATGGTGAGTACTGCAAATGGGACTGAGTGTGTCATAGATTGTGAGGATTGGTTGGTTAGGGTCATTATGACTCGTACTTGACTCAACAATGCCTAACAACAACAATGACAATATGTATCTTTTTTTTTTCATACTTTTTGTTTTAGTGAAAAGTCATCTCATTATTTTTGAATGAGAAAAAAAAAAAAGTTATGTTTTGCACTAGGAAAATCTGTGGTTAGGGACCTCTCCAGAATACTGAGAAGCAAAGATATCAGTCTAGAGATTAAGGT
>NW_006399789.1:5926828-5941240 GCF_000299155.1 Elephantulus edwardii | reverse complement strand
CAGTGAGACTGGCTCAGGATAGGGCAGAGTTCAGAGCTGTTGTACATAGTGCTGCTATGAGTTGCAGACGACTCAGTGGCACATAACAACAACAGAACTGCAACATTTCTCTCTCTACTTAACCTATTAGTTGAACTCCAGAGGCGTAGTCACTACTAACAAAAAGGCTGAGAGTCCCTTGTGGTGTGAATCCACCTGTGTCCCTGTGGAAGGGGGATGGCAGTCTCCTGTTAAGACTTCCGGCCCTGGAAACCCATTGGAGGTTTGCTCTGAGTCAGAATCAATTCAATGATGATGAATTTGAGTTTTGAATATTTATCCTATTTTTGTTGTTGTTAGATGCCACTAAGTATGACTCATAGCAACCCTATGACCCATCCTATCCTGTGCCATCCTCACAATCTCTGCCACACTCAAGCCCACTGCTGCAGCCACTGTGTCAATCCACCTGGATGAGGGTCTTCCCCTCCTTCGTTTTCCCTCATCCTTCCCAAATATGATGTCCTTCTCCAAAGAAGAAACTCTCCTAGCAACTTGTCCAAAGTATGTGAGTTGAAGCTTTGTCATCTTTGCTTCCAAGGAGTGATTGGCTTTATGTTCTCCAAGACATAGAGGCTGGGCTCTATGAGGAGAAGTGTGGTGTCAGGACTGGTGGAAGATCTATCAACAATGTGTGTTATGCAGATAACACAACCCTTCTTGCTGAAACTGAGGAGGACCTGAAGCACTTGCTGCAGAGGGTCAATGACTGCAGCCTTCAATATGGATTGAGGCTCAATGTCAAGAAGACAAAGATTCTCACCACTGGACCTATTGGCAGCATCAGAATGGATGGTGAAGAGACTGTTGAAGACTGGTGACTAGATTGTTCACAGCTTTAGTCTGTTTGGCTCCACAATCAACATGCTTGGCACCACCAGCCAGGAAATTAAAAGACGTATTGTGATGGGAAAGTCTGCTGTTAAGGACCTCTCTAAAGTACTGAAGAGCAACGGTGTCTCTCTGGATACTAAGGTGCATCTGATACAGGCCATGGTCTTCGCAATCACTTGCTATGCATCAGAGACTTGGACAATGACTAAGGAGGATAGAAGGGGAATTTATGCCTTTGAGATTTGGTGTTGGAGAAGAGTATTGAGTGTACCATGGACTGCTAAGAAAACAAACAGGTTCATACTGGAGCGGGTGAAGACAAGCTGTTCCTTGGAGGCAAGGATTCTGAGGCTTCATCTGACATATTTTGATCATGTTGTAAGGAGACTGGTCCTTGGAGAAGGACATCATGCTTGGGAGGTTGGAGGATAGGCGCAGGAGGGGAAGGCCCTCTAGGAGTGGATTGATTTGGTGACTGAGGTAATCAGGATGAGTTTGTCAGGGACAATGAGATTGGCACAGGACAGAACAGAGTTTAGGGCTGTTGTACATAGGGTTGCTATGAGTGGCAAGCGACTTGACGACACATAACAACAAGACATATCTGTTTGTTGTTGGTTTTGGTTTTTGTTTTTTGGCAGTCCATGAAATATCCTATACATTCCTCCCACACCACAACTAAAGGCATTAATTATTCTTTGTCATCCTTATTTATTGTCCAGCTGTCAGCAGTATAGAAAGTGTTTGAAAAGGCCTGGTTTGGATCAGGTGGACCTTAGTTCTCAAACTAACATCATTGCTCCTCAGTAATTTGGACAGGTCCCTGACTGCAGACTTTCCCAGTGCAACATGTCTCCTGACCTCATGACTGCTAGTGTCAAGTGTATTTATTGTGGATACAGGTAAGAAGAAGTCATTGACAGTTTCAGTCTTTTCTTCATCTACCAAGATGTCACCTATTGGTCCAGTGGTGAGAATTTTTTTTTTCTTGATATTGAGATGCAATCCATATTGAAGTCTGCAGTGTTTGAGCTTCTGTACTAAGTGCTTCAAGTTCTTGTCACTTTCAGCAAGCAACATTATGTTATCTGCATATTGAAAGTAATTGATGAGTCTTCCTCCAATCCACTTTCCTCTTCATAGAGTCCAGCTTTTTAAATAATTTGCTCAGCATATCGATTGAATAGGTACTAGGAAAGGATACAACCCTGATGCATGCCTTTCCTAATTTTACACCGTGTAGTAGTATTTCCTTGCTCTGTTTGCACAACAGTTTCTTGGGTCTAGGTCTAGGTTTCACATGAGCACTACTGACTCCTTATCTCATTAGGGTTCATATTATCTTAAAATAAAATGGTAAGAATTCATTTTTTACATGAGTTTTCTGAGGCATCACTGGCAGGAAGCCAGAAATACATAAAATAAATTTAGTAATCGTCGACCAGCTAGCTACCTGATCTCCTGATTTGAACTGAAGAGTGTGATTTGAACTGGGCTAAAAGAAAGAAAAATGGTCCTAATTAAGAAAAACAATCCTACCTATATCCACCTACTAATTTAACAAATATTCCCAAATGTATACTTCACGGTAAGCATATGGATCAAAGAAGGTCTGATCTCTTTTCCAAGGAATTTAAAGCTTAGAAGGAAGTCACTTGGTCTCGCAGTTCCTACTGAAATTAACGGCGTGGACATACACAGAACCTCTTTTTTTCCTTCAAAGAGATAACAGTAATAAATAAAAAATATTTTTACAAAACAAAATTAAAGCACATGTTGTTTTGTTAGATATCACTGAGTAGACTTTCATTCACAGCAACCCCATGTGACAGAGTTGAATTACACCCTGACTGGAGTCCTTATGCAGAAAAGTCACCAAGTCTTTCTCCCATGGGGTGGTGGAGGAGGTTAGAACCACTAATCTTTCAGTTAGCAGTCAAGCACTCAACCATTGTGTCATCAGGTTTCCTCCACTCTCAAATATGAAAAGAGCATCTGTTGGTCTGGAGCAGAACAGTGAGAGATGTTGAATGCTATACCTTCGGTGCCTCTGAAGAGAAAACCAGCTGCAGCCATGGGAAGAACTTCATGAACACAGTGGAACCTGGATGTCTTCTGAGGCAGGGCTTGGAGTGGGGCTCCCTGGGTGACAGGGCCAAGGCAAGGCACCCATCCTATGAACCGAATCAGTTACCATCAGACGCCAATGTCAGGTGTGTCCAAGCAGAATGGCTGTGTAACATTTATAATGACTGATTTTTCACAAGCAGATCACCTGGCATTTGTCTAAATGAGGTGCTTCCAGGTGGATTTCAACTCTTCCAATTTATTAGTAGCTGAGTGCATGAACTGAGTTTTGGCTCCTGTGAACCAAAATCCAAATCAAACTTATTCTCACTGAGTCAGATAGTACTGTATTTCATAGGATTTTTGGTTGATACAGCTTTGCTTATCTGATGGAGGTTGCAAAAAATGAAGCCAGCTCTCTCAGTGAAGGCCTGTGTAGCCCACACTGGCCCAGAGGCTGGATCTGCAGGACTCCTAGGAGCAAAAAGTCCAAACTTACCTCCAAAGAGATGATTTCTGAATAGAGCCATGGGTCAGGTGAAGGCTACTACAATTCCCCAGGCGAGGAGACATGGGTGAGAGGAGAGGAGAAAAGATATCAACAGAAGGAATTGCTGCACACAATAACATTGCAATTAAAAATTTAAAACACAGATGAAACTCATATTACAAGTGCTTAGAACATTTGGCAAATCAAAAATTCATTCTGAAATAATAGAAATAACAGCAGTTGAGGAGGGGTGGAAGCCCACGGTAAAACCCCAAGTGGAAAGAAAATCATTGCCATTCCAAAAATAATAAAAGACTATAAAACCAAAATAGGTGGGAGGGAAATTGGGAGGAAACCTTAGGAATGAAGACAATCACCCCTCCAAGTCTAGAAAAAGAAAACCAACTTGAGTTGGACAAAGATAATTCATGAGTTGGAGAAGTCATGCTGAAACATGCATTCAGAACCCAGAGCTGCTTCATAAGCACAAGGGAGACAGAATAGATTGGAGCTTCAGCACAGACATACCAGTTCCAAAGGAGAGACATAAAGGGACGGGAAATAGTCAACACAGGTGAGCATGCTCCTGGATTGAGGAGCAAGACCTCACCCTGAAAGCCCTTATGACCAATTTAGATTGGGTGGAAGGGATTGCTTGCTTTAACCCAGTGCCCAAGTTGAAGACCCAAACGATAAGACAGAGAACCACTTGCTCTTTAATCTTCAAAGGTAAGAATTCTTCATGAATTATTGTATACCTCTTGCATAATACAGTCATTTGATCTGTCATTGTACTGAGGTATTAGTACATTCAACAGCTTGGAAGGACATTTTTATTTTTTTTTTTTACAGATAAAGAAAATGAACCACAGAAAGGTTGAGTTTTCCTAAATCTCCAAGTGTATCCATTGAGTTTCTAACAATTCAGCACCTTCTTTCTGTCTCTTACACATAAACATGCACAAACACACACACGCACACACAGAAACCCTTTAGTTGACATGCCTGTTCCCTCTAATTCCATCTCCCACAGCACTAGGTCTGTGAGGAGTGCAGGCTGGCATATAACCCAAAGCTTATGCACCTGGGGTCTCTGCAAAGCTTGGGCACGCCACTGAGTAACTCTTTCTGGTCAATATGTAAAGTAGGTCTTTTGCACTGGAGCTGTAACTTAGGTTGGTAAAGACAGTCTTCCCTGCTCACTTCCTCTCTGCCCAGTTGCTCATTTCAGGCTTCTCATTCTCATTTGCCAGATGAATATAGTCAAAAGGAGCCATGCAGCTTTGACTCACTACAGTATCAACACCTGCAGTGTTGGAAGGCCTCTTCCTACCCCATATCCTGCACAGGTATTTGGTGCTTATTGGATAGTGTTTACACCCAGCTTGCCTCCATTCCAACAAGCAGCGACATTTAAATCTCTTGCTCACATTTTACTGGCTGAAGGTTGTAAATGTTTTATGAGCCGCTGAGTTTGCAGCATTACTATTTTATTAGAAGGTTGGATGTCTTTTCTTCATAGCTGAATTACTTGTGAGGTTGTTTGTTCCCTTAAAAATGTTAAATTCACGCATATTATGAAATGTCTGCTGGCAGGAGGCGGGAAGTAACTGTTCAAAATGTGGGGAATTGGATCATTTGAAAATTTGAAAGGGAGGCTGTAGCAATAAGACTCTTTTTTTTTTAAATTGACCTACACATAATTTAAAAAGGGAGAGACATTTTTACCCCCTCCACTGTACCTCTGACGTAGTGGTAAGAAACTGGGCTGCAATCCCAAAGGCACATGGTTCAAATCCACCAGCTGTTCTGTGGAAGAAGTTGAACACTTTCTTCCCAGGTGATTTATGGACTCTTAAAACCCACTGGAGCTATGAGTAGGTTCTGACTTGACAGCACATAACCACCACCAACAACAACAACTCTTTATTTAATCAATTCTACCTGGACTAGTAATTTTTGCTACATTATATATTCAAACCCTGGCAATAATTGGAAGATTCACTTCTGGATTCCCATGGACATATAACCGGAATAAGCATCCAAGATAAAGAATCAAGTTACCTAAGTGATCTGGAACAAGCTGCTTAATAGTGTGAAATTAGCTTCCTCATTTGTCTTTCTGACAACATCCCACTTGTCTCTAAAACTGAGAACCAAATAAATAGTGGGCAGTTAAAAGGTAAGAAATTATGTCTCCTAGAGAGCTGGACCATTGTATGTTAGTTTTGTCATATGATGTTATATTGTTATTATACTGGAAACTATGCCTCTGATATATCAAATATTAGTAGAGGCGTTAGTGGTAAATAGGTTTCAATAAAGCTTCCAGGCTACAAAGATTAAGTAAAAAAACCCCAAAAAACCCTTGTGACTATTTCTGAAATTTTGCCCATGAAATCCCTAGGGATTAAGTGGCTCCGGAAACCCTATGCACTTTGATAAATGACGATAGTTGTAGAGGGGCTTCAAGCCTTTTGTTCATAGGGTTACTATGAGTCATGCTCAACTTGAAGGCAATCAACAACAACACTGTTCAGTGTAGTTCTGGATTGATGCGTTTGAATTGTGTTGGAGACAAATAATGATTATTTCACTATGAGCTACCAGCAGTATCTGGCAAGGTTCAGATCTGTTGTTCACAGAGTTGCTATGAGTACAAGTTGACTTAACGACACATAATAACAATGACAAATAGAACAACAAAGATAATATTTCTTGGGAAAAAAATAGCTGGAGTGTTTTGTGGAGGTAGGAAAGGTGGAGATTTCACCCACATACTTTGGGTATACAATCAAAAGTGTCAATCCCTGTAGAGAGAGAGACTGTAATTGAAAACATAGATCAGTGAAGATGAAGACAACCCTTAAAGAAACTGATTGACACCAGGCCTACAACAATGAGCTCAAGCACAGCAGTGATTGTGAAGGCTGCACAGGACCAGACAGGTTTTGTTCATAGAGTTTGATGTCATCAGGTCACTATGAGTTGGAGCTGCCTGGGTGGTACTTAATAACTTTTGTATCTGTGCATCCATATACATGGTAATATAAATGACGTTTTTACTACTAAATTGTTGTTGTTATGTGCCATCAAGTTGCCTGTGACTCATAGCAACCCTACGTACAGTAGCCCTAAACCCTGCTCTATCCTGTGCCAATCTTATAGCCTCAGATACACCTACCCCCATTACACTTGTCACTGAGTCAATCTATCGCCTATGCTGTCCCTCCACCCTCCCAAGCATGACGTCCCTCTCCAAAGACTGATCCCTCCTTGCAACATGTCCAAAGTATGTCAGACAGAGCTTCAGAACCCTTGCTTCCAAGGAGCAGCCTGGTCTCACCCTCTCTAGGATGAACCTGTTTGTTCTCCTAGCAGTACATGGTATATTCAATAGTCTTTTCCAGGACCACATCCCAAAGGCAACAATTCTCCTTCTAGTCATTGTCCAGCTCTGATGCATTACAAGTAATTGCAAAGACCATGGCCTGTTTCGGGCACACCTTCATCTCTACACTGACATCGTTGCTCTTCAATACTTTGGAGAGGTCTCTGACAACAGACTTTCCCAACGCAATTTGTCTCTTAATTTCCTGACTGCTTGTACCAAGAGTGTTCATTATAGAGCCAAGCAAACTGAAGCTATTAACAAGCTCAATCTCTTTACCATCTATTGTGATACTGCCAAACATCCCAGTGGTGAGAATCTTTGTTTTCTTAATGTTGAGCTTCAATCTATCTTGAAGACTTCAGTCCTTGACCTTCTGCAGCAAGAGCTTCAGGTCCTCCTCAGTTTCAGCAAGCAGGGTTGTGTCATCAACATACAGTGAAATGGCACTTATTAAAATGAGACTTATTGTGGGTGAGATAAGCAGGAAGTAAGTTTATATTTGTTTTTTACATTTGCTAAAATGTTCAAGATTTTTGTGGCAATTATAAATCTTGCTACTACATATGATCCTAGGATTTAAAAAAACAAAAACAAAAACAAAACTTTAAAACTTTTGTGTAAGTAAAAATGCAAATAGAAGCATTGGATAAAGAAACAGAGTTTTGAGCTTATCCATGTCATAGAGTTCACAGGAAAAGTTAGAAAGTTTGAGTTGTGATAACAAACTTGAGACAGTTAAAGGAGAACATGAAAGCAAAAGAATCAAAGTATTAAGCAAGGCAAATAATGAAAAATACTTTCACCTAATCCATAAAAATTGACCCAATAGTCTATAACCAGAAATTCTGATGGTTTCCAGCCCCTTGTGACTTGTGAGACTAAAACTAGGTCTTAAACATATGTCAGGGAAGCGTCTCTGAAAGACAGCAACTATTTCCTTCCAGAGAAAAGGACTTCCTTTCTACTGCAGCAAAAATACTGACACTTTCATCTCAATTCTGCAATCATTTGTTTAATGAAACTACTTGTAAGCTTCATATTTTAGCCAGAATAGTGTCCAAAACCCTCGGCAAGACTAAGCTATTATTTATGAAAATGCATCAAGACTGTAAAGTTAGATACCATTGTTTATGTTATGCTTTGAGATCCTGCTTTCTTTTCCTTTGGTTCATCAGGAGAACTTGCTGCTTTAGTAGGGCTAGTACTTCAGAGCTAGACAAAAACCCAATTATCACAGTTGACTATTAGAAATGCACCCAGAGCATTTCCTGAAGGACAAAACAAATACTCTTAGAGTGTTGGAAGTGAAGGACATCTTTAAGTTTCTTGTTAATGAGACTATTCATGGCCCTGCCGGTGTGAACAGTGAGTTGATCTAGTCTCTAAAGCTGCTCTATTAAGAAAGGAAAAAACCTAGCTATACAACAGATGGACAAGTGCCCATTATGGACCTGTGCCGTCACCACCTCCTTCTACAAGGCAGTATCACTTGCTCCTGAGGTGACTCTTGGGCTCTAGGTGGTCAGAGAGGTACTTAGGCAGGGCGTGAAAGGTTCTGAGGTGTCATGTTAGTGCTTCAGCATCTGGGTGTGTGTCTGGATGTGAGGGAGCACGGCTCAGACATCTTTGAAGCCTAGGAAGAGTGCCAGAGTCTTGTCGACTAGCTGCAGCCCCCTTTATTAGGGCGAACTGCATTTGTTTTCTACTGCAGTGGGTTGAGAGCAACTGTTCTAGCAGACGGTGTTTGGGGAAACAATTATTACTACAGTAAATTACAAGACATAAGTGCTCAGGAGATATTTGCCATTTTAGTGGCTTCTCTATAAAGCTACCAATTAAGAGGCAAAATAAGGAAGAAATAATACACCTCAACTATGTATAAATAATAGGTAGACGTTATATCTTTTCTTATTTGTGTACGATTGTTTGAATTAGCTAACCACTTACACGAAGTGGTTATACTAAAGGAAAAGGTTGCTGTTGTGTGTTGTTGAGTTGGAACTTATCCATAGCTGACCCTTCAGTGGACTCTCAGAGGCAGTTAATTGCACAGGAGGAGATTGCCTATCTTCTCCTGTGGAGTTGCTGGTGGATTCAAAACACTAGCCTTTTGGATGATAGTACAGATTCTTATCACTAGGTCACCAGAGCTCCCTAAGGGAAAAGTAAAGCAACTATAATAGTGACTTTACCTTTCAGTCCATTTTTCTCAATAAGCTTAAGACAGTGTGCTGGTAAAATGGGTGTACATCAAGAAATGATAGAAGATTAGTTGAGCTTATTTTATGCAGTGTTTCCCACAGTCCAGTGGCGATGACATACCTATGCATGAGTAAGCCGAAAAATACAAATGAAGTAATTTTAATTCTTTACATAAGAAGAAAGTGCTCATTTATACTGTTCTAAATTAAGACACAATTTTACTAGAATTATGAGTATAGCAACAAAGGGTATAATTTGCATGAATAATTTACAATTACTTTTCCTTACTTAGAATGGCATTAAATAGTGAATAAAGACCATACAAGTCAAGACACTATGGAAAAAAAGAAATAGATTTATAATTTAGTACCTCTGATGAATGATCTTCAGCACTATTTTGCTTGCATGTGATATTAATGATCTTGTTTGATAGTTTCCACACTAGGTTGGATCACCTTTCTTGGGAAGGGGAACAAATATGGACCTCTTCCAATCAGTGGGGGCGACAGCTGTCCTCCAAATTTCCTGGCATAGACTAATGAGCATATCCAAGGCTGCATCTAGCGATTGAAACATGTCTATTGGTATCCCATTGATTTCTGGGGCCTTGTTTTTTGTCAATACCTTCAATGCAGCTTCCACTTTCTCCTTCATTTCTATTGGCTCATGTTCATATGGTACTTCCTGAGATTTTTCAGTATCAATCAGTTCCTTCTGGTACAGTCATTGTGTGTATTCTGTCCGTCTTCTTTTGATGCTTTCTGGGTCATTCAATATGTTGCCCATACAGTGCAGGGGCACAGTTTTGTTGTTGCGTTGTGCCATCGAGTTGCTCGGGACTCATAGCAACCCTACGTACATGACCCCTAAAACCTGCTCTAGCTTGTGCCAACTTTATTGTCTCTGACACACTTACTTCCACTACCCCAGTCACTGAATAGATCCATCTCATCAAGGGTCTTCCTCTCTTGCACTGTCCCTCCACCCTCCCAAGTATGATGCCCCTCTCCAAGGACTGGTCCCTCCTTGCAACATGCCCAAAGTATGTCAGATGAAGCTTTAAAATCCTTGCCTCCAAGGAGTAGGTTGATTTGTTCTCTTAGCAGTCCATACTTTATTCAACACTCTTCTCCAGCACTACAGTTCAAAGGCATAAATTCTTTTTCTATCATCCCTTGTCACTGTCCAGCTCTCCGATGCATAGCATGCAACTGAGAAGACTATGGACTGAATCAGGTACACCTTATTCTCCAGCCTGATGTCGTTGCTCTTCAGTACTCTGGAGAGGTCCCTGACAGCTGACTTTCCCAATGCAATTCGTATCTTGGTTTCCTGGCTGCTGGTACCAAGAGTGTTGACTGTGGAGGCAAGCAAACTAAAACTGTTAACTATCTCAATCTCTTCACCATGCATAATGATGCTGCCAATTGGCCCAGTGGTAAGAATCTTTTTTCTTTTCTTCTTAATGTTGAGTTTCAATCCATATTGAAGGCTGCAGTCCTTGACTTTCTGCAGCAAGTGCTCCAGGTCCTCCTCAGTTTCAGCAAGCAGGATTGTGTCATCTGCATAATACAGGTCACTGATGAATATTCCTCCAGTCCTGATGCCACATTCCTCCTCATCCAGCCCAGCGTCCCGGATAATCTGTTCTGCATACATATTGAAAAGGTATGGAGACAGACTACATCACTGGTGGATACCATTCTCGATTTTGAACCATGCAGGATCTCCTTGCTCTGTTCTGACCACTGCCTCTTGGTTCAATTGTAGGTTTCACATTAGCACAATCAAATGTTCTGGGATTCCTATTCTTCCCAGAGTCAGCCCCAGTTTGTTGTGATCTACACAGTCAAAAATCTTTATATAGTCAATGAAATACAGAGAGACATTCTTCTGGTATTCTCTGCTTTCTGCCAAGATTTGTCTAACATTAACCATAATATCCCTAGTACCAAGGCCTCTTCTAAACCCAGCCTGCATATCTGGAAGTTCTCTGTTGATGTGTTGCAGAATATTGCTTGCATGTGATATTAATCATATTGAGCAATAATTTCCACACTCTGTCAGGTCACCTTTCTTTGGAATGGAAACAAATATCAATCTCTTTTTAGTCAGTTGGCCAAGTGGCTGTCCTCCAGATATCTTGATGGTTTAAATTAGAGAAAAGAATGCATCAAAGTTGTATTCTCTCTCCATACCTATTTAATCTGTATGCTGAGCAAGTTATTCAAGGAGCTAGACTCTATGAAGAGGAGTGTGGCATCAGGATTGGAGGGAGACTCATCAATAACTTGAGTTATGCAGATGACACAACCTTGCTTGCTGACATATGGATTGCTACTTGATGCCAAGAAAACAATGATACTCACCCCTTGACAA
Organism: Elephantulus edwardii; assembly: GCF_000299155.1. NCBI lineage: Eukaryota > Metazoa > Chordata > Mammalia > Macroscelidea > Macroscelididae > Elephantulus > Elephantulus edwardii. The sequence continues at coordinate 5,929,835 of NW_006399789.1, read as the reverse complement.
CATCATGATGGATGGAGATTGAAACTGTCAACAGCTTCATCTTACCTTTAGTACCTGAAGTCAGGAAAAATGAGATGCATTGCACTGGGAAAATCTACAGGTAGGGACCTTTTCAAATTATTAAGGAGTAACGATATCAGTTTGAGAACTAAGGTGCATCTGATTCAGGCCACGGTCTTTCCATTCACTTGGTATACATCTAACAACTGGACAATCAATAATAGAAGACTAATTTATATCTTTAAACTGTGGTGTTGGAGAAAGCATGGAACATCCCATGGATAGCCAAAAGAACAAAAAATGTCTTAGAGAGAGTGCAGCCAGAATGTTCTTTGGAGGCAAGAATGCCATACTTTGGGCATACTGTTAGGGCAGGCTCTTCTTTAGAGAGGGACATGATGTAAGAGTGAAGGGTCAGCGAAGGAGAGGAAGACCTTCAAGCAGGTGGATTGACATGGAGACTGCTCTTGTGTGTCAGGAAGTGTGAGGGTGGCAGAGGATAGAACAGGGTTCAGATCTTTTGTTCATAGGGTTGCTATGAGTCATACTCAAATTGACAGCACGTAACAACAACAACCTTTGATGAAACTTTCTTCCTATATTTTAAACAACAGTCCCATACTTTTATTTGCCACTGAACCACATCCCCACAAGATAAGTAGCAGCTCTTCTAGTGGGAGTCTCAATGGAGCAATTAATTTGGAAAAATTCATTTGGAATGATACTACATTCTTGTTTATGTAGTACAGATTCTCATATTATTTGTTCAGTGTACAGACTGAGTAAGTATGGATAGTATGTCCAGGATACAATCATGGTAGACATCTTCCTTGATTTTAAACTATACAGTGCTCTCTTACTCTGTTTGGATTATAAAATTCTATTATCATCTCAAATTTAAGGATAAGGAAATGAAGACATTTTCAAAACTCATTGCCATCAGAACCTATTAACCCTCCTTTGGGTTCTGAGATGGTAAATGATGCAAAAGCAGATTACCCATCTTTCTCCTTTGCAACTACTGGTAGAGTCCAACCACCAAAGGGGTGCAGCCTTTCATTAGCAGGTGACTCAGCCACCAGAGCGCCCCTGATAGAGAGAAGGAGGTTAAACAGCTTGTCTAAGATTACAAAAGCTGTAGTAAATGGCAAAAAGGACTTTTAAAACCAAACAGCTTAACTCTAGCTAATGGTTTCCTCCATCAAGTTTCAGAGGCTGCAAAATCTTTGTAATAGTCCCTCCCTTTTCCCCTGTGGAGCATTTGGTAGAGTCAAACTGCTTCCTTAAACTTACAGTACAACATGCAATATCCCAGGGCTACCAAGGCGCCCTTGGGTTAATGATGTTAGTTTGTTGCTGTTGTTGTTAGGTGCCATTAAGTTGAGTACAATTCATAGTGACCCTATGAACAACAGATCTGAGCCCTGTCCTATACTGCACCATATTCCTAATCTGTGACACACTTAAGTCCATTGATGGCAGTCACTGTGTCACTTTACCTAGTTGAGAGTCTTCCTCTCCTTTTCCATACCCTAAAGAATAGCCTTTCCTAGCAACATGTCCAAAAGATACAAGATTCACCAATTTTGCCTCTAAGGAACACTCTGACTGTACCTTCTCTAAGATGTATCTATTTCCTCTTTTGGAAGTCTGTGGGATATTCAGTGCACTTCTCCAACACCAGCACTCAGAGACATCAATCCTCCTTCAGGCAACCTTATTCATTGGCTAGCTGTCAACAGCAGAGTAAGGTCTGAATCAGGCACACCTTAGTCCTCAAACTGATATCATTGCTTCACAGTAATTTGGAGAGATCCTTGACTGTAGACTTTCCCAGCACAATACATCGTCTGCTCTCCTGATTGCTCATACCAAGTGTGTTAAGAATCCAAGTAAGATGAAGTCATTGACAGTTTCATTCTTTTCTCTGTGTGTCATGATGCTACTACCTATTTGTCCGATGGTGAGAATTTTGTTTTCTTGACATTGAGATGCAGTCCCTAGTGAAGGCTGCTGCAGTGTTTGATCCTCTTCAGTGAGGGTTTCAAGTCCTCCTCACTTTTAGTAAGCAAAGTTGTATCATCCACATACTGAAGGTTATTGATTAGCCTTCCTCCAATCCTGATGCCATATTCTTCTTCATAGAGTCAGTTTCTCAAATAATCTTCTCATCACTCAGATTGAATAGATATGTTGAAAATATACAGCCTTAATGCACACCTTCTCTAATTTTAAACCATGTGGTGTTCCCTTGCTTCAGATGGATCCTGGCTGAAAGTAAAGAATACCAAATAGAATGTCTATCTGTGTTTTAGTGACTATGCAAAGGCATTTGACTGTGTGGATCATAACAAATTATGGCAAACCTTGAAAAGAATGGGAGTCCCAGAACATTTGTGTGTGCTTATGTGAAACAGTGATCTGAGGTAACAAACTACATTCCTAGAAGACAGAAGAAGAATTGATGTATTTGAACATTAGTATTATAAAAGAGCTTTGAATATCCTGTGAGTTGCCATAATCATGGTCATATAAAAAAATGCAACCAGGATTATCCTTAAAAAAGAGGATAGCAAGACGTCATTCACTTATTCTGGCCATATCAACAGTAAAGACCAGTTGGCAGAATGAGGCATCGTGTTTGGGAAACTAGATGGCCAGGGAAAATGACAGAAACTCTCAATGATTCGAGTCACAATAAATTCAATCATAGCAGAGATCATAAAGAGAACACAGCACCGTGCAATCTTTGATTTTCTCATCCATAAGATTGTCTCAGGTCAGAGACAACTCTAAGGCCACTAAAAGCAGCAATCACATTGAAATAATTTGTACTTATGTGTGAATAACTAACTGTCATTATGAACATCCCCTGAGAAGTTCACACCTTTAAAAGATGACCTGAGCTGCAAATTAAAACAACTATGAGATATCATTTCACCCCAGTCAAAATAGCAAAATTTAACAGAACAGCAAGCAACAAATGCTGGCGAGGTTGTGGAGAAAC
>NW_006399789.1:5920283-5925704 GCF_000299155.1 Elephantulus edwardii | reverse complement strand
TAAAAAAAAAAAATAAAAGATGACCTGAATTACAGGAATCACAACCATTTTCCCTAACTATTTTCTATGAAGTGGCTGCTATGTGTTGACCCTGTGCTGTGCGATGGACATCCAAGGATGAATCTGTCACAAATCAGGTGTGTTTTTATGACATGTGTTTTGGTCATAGCTGTTTACCATATATCAGTAATTGGCATATATATGCAAGCTCTTTAACTTCCATAGCCTTCATTTATTCCCCAGTAAAAGAAGTTAAACAGTAATTTTCTGGAGTATAATAAATGGAATGATGACTATAAAGCATTTAGCAGTTCAGTCCTCAGTGTTGTATGCACATACTGTATAGTGGTTACTATTACAAACCATCAAAGTGAGACAATTCACAGTGATTCTAAGAACAACAGAGTGAACCTTGCCCTCTTCTGGGCCAGTCTCACAATCTTCTACATCATGCTCAAGCCCTTTGTCATAGACCCTGTGTCAGTCTTTCTCAGTTACGGTCTTCTCTTTCCCTGTCCCTGAACTTTTCCAAACTTGATATCTTTTCCCAAGGACTAGCACCTTCTGACAACATACTGAAAGCATGTAAGATGAATTTTCGTCACTCCTTCTTCTATAAGCAGTGCCCTGCTTGTACTTTTTAAAAGACATATTTGCATGAGATATTCAGAGTGCCAACACCACAATTCAGAGACTCCTATTTCTTCTTCAATCTTCCTCAGTCACTGTCCAATTTTCACAAGCGTATGAAACTATTGAAAATACCATGGATTGAGTCAGGTGAAGCGGAATCTTTAACCTGACATTTTTACTCTCCTAGCATTTATTATGATGGATTTCTTCTCTGGAGACTTGCAAACAAATTTACAAAGTTGTGTGATAAATGCTACAACAAAAGTATAATGTTAAAGTGGTGTGGTCCAGTGGTCTTCAAACTTTATCCTACTGAGCCCAAGGCACCCATAGACGTACCTCGGAGTCCAGGGGTCAGTGCAGGTAGGAAATGATTCCTGATCTCCTTTCAACCAAGGAGCTCCAGTTCTGCCTGGTCTGTGAATGTTTTTATATTTTTCTTTACTCTCACATTGTGTTCAAGATAGGATTCCGTCTAAAATCACCTTTGGGAATCGCAAAAACGACTCACTGCCTTTGAGTCAGAACCAACTCATAGCTGACCTTCAGGTTTCTGAAGTTGTCAGTCACATGGGAGGAGATTGCCCAACTTTCTCCTGTGGAGCCCTTGGTGGATTAGAACCATGCAAGCGCATGACCTTTGGGTTAAAAGTGAAATTCCCGGTGGCCTAGGCCAGAGCACTCCCTCCTGTGGGAATGGGAATCCTGAAAACAAAAAGCTAACCCACTGCCTTTAAGTCAGTTCTGACTTACAGACCCTGCGTTGTGTTCCTAAAGCTGTAAATCTTTATGAAAAGAGGCTGCTCATCTTTCTCTCATTATCTGGCTTGTCAGTTCAAACTGTTACCCTTCCAGACACATTGTGCATTATGCTACCAGGGAATCCTAAAGTCAGCTTTAACTCTTTTCTTGAGGGTGAAGGAGAGAGGTCTCAGGTAAGGCCCTCATCCTCTCAGGGTCTCCCTTTCCTCATGTGTGGAACAAGGGGATAGGTTTTCTCGGAGCACCCTCTCTTGTTCTTTTTCAATAATAAAATCCTACAAGTTTTGGAATGTGTAGGGGAGACATACGCGCAGTGCCCCAGGAAACCGTCTTCACTTAGAAATGTCTCTCCAATGTCAGCTGTGTTTATTAGTTTGGTTGTTGGTTTCTACTTGTACCTTGATTTGTCTTTATCCTTATCTCAACCCAGAGACTCCTTGGGAATGTCTTTTAGGTTGTTCACAAGAGCTTTCATGCCAATAAGATAACCTGGGAAACGATGAAGTGTAGATGCAGCAGCCTTTATACATCCTGGTTATTTTTAGTGGGAGAATTGTTCAAATAAGGGATCATTTTTATGTTGTAAGATTTCCCCCCGTTCATTTCAAGGGAGCTCTGGTGAAACAGCCCATTGGGAGTTGCACTGCTGTCTCAAAGGCCAAGTTTCTCTGATAGTACACATCTACCAGTGGGTCCATGCAAGAAAGATGGATAATCTCTTCCCTGGGCATTTATAGCCTCAGAAACACACTGCACGGTCAGCTGTGAACCTGCTCACACTTGACCGCCATGAGTTTTGAGACTGAGTTCTTTATAACTTATGAGGTCAAGGTAAAAGGACAATTTTGTCTATGCTGAATGTGCCCTGGGACTTGATACAGGTAACCTGCAAAACTTAAGGACAAACTCTAGGTCACATTTGAGAACTTTGATTCTGCTCAGAACTGCCTGCTTTTCGATCCACCCAAGTCTTTCAGGAAAAAGTTACTCAAAGTAACTGCAAAAGTTCTTTCAAATCTAGAGAGAAGGTGCATTCTCCGGAATCCCCAACATCTCCGGGACACTATGAGTTGGTTAAAAACCATATGCTTTTTGAATGTTCCTTTTGCGAATTCCTGAAACATTCTGTCACTGACCCTTACAACCAGAAACCACAATAATACCTACAATGAGATTTAAAATACACAATTTTCACTTCCTTCATTTGTAAATAAAATAATTTGTATATAAATTCCTGGAGTCTCACGTCCTCATCAGCAAAAGTTTAGTAACCTAAATGGTTGAGGAGGTTTTAGTGTTTTGGAAAATATCCAAGTGTAGTTTCATGAACACTAAGTCTATACCAGTGGCAGCATTATACCAGTCTGATTTTGTTTAATTGTTCAGCCACAACACTCAATAATTGAACCTCTAGGTGCCATGGTGACCGAAACGGAGGTAGATGGATGAGAGTTCTAGAAAGACAATGGGGCTCCTGTCTGTAATGTTAATTAGCTGGCCCTTGCCATACATTCCATCTGTTCATATACAGTGACCTCAACATACACACTGCATGAAGGAAAAAAAAGGGAAATCTACATTTAGAAATCATTACTAAATTTGAAATTTTAAAAATTGTCCAGTAGGCTGATATTTGTTGTTTTTTTGTTTTGTTTTTTTTTAAATTCTGAGTGTTACATAAGGTAATCATGAAGGGTATAGTGTTCCTATTTTTTCAGGTATTTTTTTCCTTCTTTCTATACTAGTTATACTTTACAGGAAAATCTATTCTTGTGCAATTACCAGTAGCACTCGTTGTCAAGTTCACTTTAATTCATGCCGTCCTTATGTGTGTCAGCAGAACTGCACTTCCAGGGTCTAGTTTGGGGAAGTACATTGCCAGGTCTTTCTTCTGTGGTGCTTCTGGGTGGACTCAAACATCCAGCCTTTAAGTTATCAGCAAGTTAAGTGCATAACCATCTGTACCCTCTAGGCCCTCCTTATGAAATTTTAACTATGTAGACCACTGAGGTGGACCAGACGCAAAATACTAAAAAGCTAAAACCCAAGCATCAAACCTCTAAAAATAATAGCCTCTGGATAAGAAAATATTCATTTTTCTCTGAAGGAATAGTTGGTGGAGTCAAAGTGCCAGGGAAGCACTGGATTTTCTTTAGCAGTGACATCCTGAGCACAGCACCACCAGTGCAAAGAGGGACCCAGAGTAGTCATCTTTTCAAAGTTTAGAAATAACTCCTAAGCAGTGAAGGACACTCAAGTCCCTGAACTGAGAAGTTGCTTCTAGACTGTTGGATGCATGCTGGCACAGTCAAGGGCAGCCTCTGCCGGGTCTTTTTACATGGATTTGAAAGGAATGCAGCTCTCCTTGTCATATGTTAAGAACATAGCAAGATACACTTCTTGCTTAAAACTTTAGTAAGGTTGTTACCTCATTAATGGTCATCGGGTGGCGCAAACAGCTTTTTGCTTGAATATAAACGTAAAGGTGGATGTTTCAAACCACTTGGTAATACACAAGGGGGAAAACAAAGATCTGAAAGTCTGCTTTTGCAAAGATTATAGTCAAGAAAACCTCATGGAGAAGCTATAGTTGTGGTCATTGTTAGGTGCCTTTGAGTCTAGTATGATGCATAGTGACCCTATGAACAATGGACCTGAACCCTGTCTTATCCTCTGTCATTCTCATCATCTCTGACACATTTGAGCTCATTGCTGTAGTCAGTGTCAATCCACTTCGTTGGGAGTCTTCCTCTCTTTTGCTGACCTGCCACCTTTCCAAACATGATATCCCGTCCCAAGGAATAGACTGTCCCAGCAACATAGCCAAAGTACATGAGACAAAACTTCAGCATCCTGGCTTCCAAGCAGCACTCTGGTTGTACCTTTTTCATATTTGTTTGTTCTTTTAGTAGTCCATGGGATATTCCATACTCTTCTCAAATATTGCAACTCAAAGACATCATTTCTTCTTCTGTCAGCTTTATTTATCGTCCAGCTCTAAGAAGCATAGCAAGTGATTAAAAAGACCATAGCCTGAATCAGACTCACTTCAGTCTTCAAACTGATGTCATTTCTCTTCTGTATTTTGGAGAAGTGCCTGGCAGTGGCTTTAGCCAGAGTATTACATCTCCTGATCTCCTGGCTAACACATAGGAGGTTACTTTGAGTTCGGGGTTTACTCTATGGCATAGGGTTTGAGAGATTTCGATTTTGTGTGTATGTGTATTTTTTTTATTTCAATTTCCTCAGTAAATCTCTTAAGCCCAGAGTGGTAAGGATCTATTCTTGCTAGGATTCTTTAACATCAAAATAAAAAGCACAAAAATGAAATGACAAAGTTTCATTACTACAAGGTAGTTCTATTTTTCTTTTTACTAAAAGACAAAGCTTAAAAATACTTTCTTTACAGTATTATCTTAGTGTTAGTCAGAATTATTGTCTATCATCTATCTATCTATCTATTATCTATCTATCTATCTATCTATCTATCTATCTATCTATATCTATCATCTATCTATATCTATTGACAGACATTGCAAGGGGAAATAATATACTAGGTTTATTATTCTCCTGGGTGCCCTGGTGGCCTATTCTGAAGAGAGATGTGCTGCTGACATTGAGGCTGCACCTCTCTGGCAGTTTGAATTTACCAGTCACTCATGGTACAAAGATGGGTAATATTCTCCAGTGTAATTACAGCCAAGGAAAACTCAGAGGGGAGGAGAATGGTTAGCTGGAGTCTGTGTTGACAACAATGAGATAGAAAGGTAGAGAGGGAGAAACAGAGTGGGGGAGGGAGAAGGAGGAAAGAAAGAGAGAGGGAAGAGGGGGAGGAAGATGGGGAGTAGGAAAGTGAGAGAAGGGGAGAGAGCGAGCAGCCCTGAACCAGGCTCTAACAAGTTTCAGAGTTGATAAAGTCCTCAAAAATTGAATGGAGTTCTAAGACTATAATATTAGAAGGATTGAAGAGAACACAATTTTCAAAATTTATTTTTGTGTAATATCTTTAAGGGTCACTGAATCAAT
>NW_006399789.1:5902027-5918783 GCF_000299155.1 Elephantulus edwardii | reverse complement strand
TGTACATAGGGTCGCTATGAGTCGCAAGCGACTGGACGGCACATAACAACAACAAACAACATCTTTAAGGGGGATCTAGTAGCCTAGTCTTAATGAGTTGTACGTGTACCCCAAAGATGGCACATCTCTAAGAGTTCAAATCCCGCCCCCCCTCCCTTGCTCTAAGAGAGAGCTGGACAGTCTCCTGCTGTGTGATTTACAACCTTGGAATCTCAGGGAGGGTCAGTCAAGAGTTGTTTCAGCTCAGTGGCAGTGAAGCAGGTTTTGTTTGCTTTTTCAGTCTTTAGGAAGCAGTCCTGTGGCACAATGGGTTATACACTGGACTCTTCCTGATGGTCTGATGGTTTGAACCTCACAGACACCTTAACCTCAGGGGGGAAAAGATCTGAAAATCTACTTCTGAACCCCCACCCCCCTTGAAAACACTACATAACTCTACAACATAAGAGTTTGCGCTGAGGAAAAATTGAGTCAAAGACAGTTGGCTTTGTTTTCTAAAGCAGAGGAAGTAAAATGAAAGTCATGGCTAGTACTCTCAAGGTTGTTTGGCTGAAGGCACACTCTCCTAAGCAAAGGTGTCACAGAAAAAGCCTGTCTCGTTTTCCTGCTTCTTTCTGAGTCTTATCCACTGTAGATACTTGGGATCATGATCCACATGGTCTTTGCCAGTCACTGTATAACCATCTCTTAGCCATGAGATTAAGCTTGCCCGCCCCCCCCCCCAAAAATAACCACCAGCCCAGTGCCACAGGGCTGATCCCAACTCATAGTGACACCCCCCATTGGCTTTCTAAGACTATAACTCTTCCGGGGAAGAGACTGCCCATCTGTCTCCCAGGCAACCACTGACTTTTGTTAGTGACCTGAAATGTAATGCACTGCCACCAGGGCTCCTTGACTAGGAGTGTTATACATGTGTACGTACACATGGAGTCTACACATACGTGCTCTGTAGCATTTACCACTCTCCATGCTTCACAGAAACAGATGTAAATCCCAGTGGGAGGAGACAACCCATCTTGTTCTCCTGTGGTTTATTTGGATGGCTGAAAACACTTGGCATTTGGATTAGCTGGTACCTCACCATGAACTATGCCAACACAGCTCCCTAAGCTGAGGTACGTGCAGTCTAAACTCCTCAGCATGGCTTCCAGAAACCACCAAGCTCTGCTCTCTCCCTTCTCTCTGCACTTAAAAAAAGAGAGAGAGAGAGATCTGGATGAAAGTTTACAAAGAAATTGGTGGTTCAATCACTCATTTGTACAGATTTATTCCCTGTACCCTCCCTAATCATTTCCTAATGCATGTCGTGTACCAGTTTGTTAGCTGCATTACTCATAATATCTTATCGACCATTCTTTTCAGAATTACCTTTCATTCTAATACTGACTGCTATTCTAATACTGTTTTCCTTATCTATCCATTCTCTTGCCATTCCCCATCCCACCTTGATTTGTAACAGTGGTCTTAATAGCATACTTTCCCCTTTATAGCTGAGGTAGTTCACTCAGCATAATTTCCTCTAGACTCATCTGCGTTGTACAGTATTTCTCAAGGTCTTCATAGTTTTTCAGTACTGCATAATAATCCATTATGTGGATGTACTGCAGTTTCTATACTCATTTATAGGTGGGTACTTACACTTCCTCCGTATCTTTGCTATTATAAATACTGCTGCCATAAACATGAGTATGCTCTTATCTGTTTTCTGTGTTTAATCTGTTTTCTTTGGGGTAGATTTCTAGTAATAGAATAGCTGGGTCAAATAGAATTTCTATTTTTCGTCTTCTGAGGAAGCACCAGACTGCTTTCCCTACTGGTTGAACAATTTCACACTCACACCAGCAATGCATGAGGGTCCCATGACTTATTTGCTATCCTGTTGAACTTGGCCATTGTTAGTTGACTTCCTGTACCTTTTCCCCCCTTCCATAATGTTCTTCCTGAGCATCGCCGCCTTCTCCTAAACCCATGCATGTCGCATGCTCCCAAGCCCTGCAAATGAAGCCCCTCTGTCATCAAGAGCATATTCCTCATCTTAGCCCAAAACTGTGTGTTGCTGCTTCCTAAAATCCTCCAACCACATCTCACCCATCTCACCCTCGGCCACCATCCTACAAGGTCCACTCAATTCCACTCCTTACATCGGAAACAACATCTCCCTCTTCTGGCCATTTTATTTCTTGTTATCCTCTTGGCATTAAGTGGATTTCACTTCATAGAGATCCTATAGGAGACAGTGGGATAATAGATGCAATTCTTTTTGAGGCTGTAAACTTTCAGGGACTAGAGCCAAGTTGAGTTTGAATCAGCAACTTTTAATAAGCAGCCAAACATTTAACCGCTGAACCATCAGGGCTCCTTCCCACTTCACTACTTGTGACAGTTTGTCTGAGCATTTGGGTATTTCATCACAACTCTTTGTTGCCTGAGAATTTGACTTAGTCATCCATTAAGCTCAATAAAACATCAAGAAAAGAAAAGTCCTTACCACTGGGCAAATAGGCAACATCTTGTTGGATGAAGAATGTATTGAAGTCGGCAATGATTCCATCTTCTTTGGACCTACAATCACCCTTGGTACCAGCAGTCAGGAGATAAGAAAATATATTGCTTTGGGCAAGTCCACTGTCAGGGACCTCTCCAAAATACTGAACTGCAATGATGTCAGTTTGAAAATCAAGGTGTGCCTGATTCAGGCCATGGTCTTCTCAATCACTTGCTATGCATCTGCGATCTGGACAATAAATAAAGATGACAGATGAAGAATTAATGTCTTTAAGTTGTAGAGGAAAAGAGTACTAGAAGAAAATTGATGCCTTTGAGCTGTGGTATAGGAGAAGAGTACTGAACATTCTATGAACTGCCGAGAGAATGAACAGATATGTCTTGGGAAATGTACAGCCAGAGTGTTCCTTAGAAACAAGGATGACGAAGCTTTATCTCATATTCTTTGGAATGTTGCTAGGAAAAGCTATTCCTTGAAAAAGGATATCATGCTTGCTAAGATGAAGGTCAACAAAAGAGAAACAGACTCCCAACAAGAGCGCTTGACATGCTGATTGCAACAATGGACTGCAGTGTATCAGAGATGATGAGAATGGCACAGGGTAGGATGGAATTCACTTCTGTGGTTCACTGAGTTTCAATGAGTCATACTCAACTTGATGGCACCTACCAACAAAACAACAACAATGAACTGAGTTCAATATTAGATCTAAAAACTTAAACTCATTGCTGTTGAGGCAGAACTTTCTCATAGTTGACCCTCAGTGGGTTTTTGAGAGCCCTAAGTCTGATGGAAGGAGATTGTCCATCTTTCTCCCACAGAGCCACTGGTGAATTCCAACTGCCAGAGAGGCACAAACTTCAGGTTAGCAATGCAATGCCCTAAGGTCCATGCCACCAGAGGCTGTCTGGAAGGGAACAGCAAAAGCCTACTCTCATGCATACTTAAGCATCCATTCATGAGTATGCGAGGAAATTGACTGTGTGGATCATAACAAATTATGGCTAATGTTGAGAAGAGTGGGAATCCCAGAACACTTAAATGTACTGACCAAAAGACTGTTGTGCAAACAGAGCAAGGGAACAATACGTGGTTTAAAATTAAGAAAGGAGTGCATCAGGGTTGTATTCTTTCTCCATACCTATTCAATTTGTATTCTGAGCAAATTATTCATCAGGATTGGAAGAAAACTCATCAATAACCTGCATTATGCAGATGACACAAACTTGCTTACTGAAAGTGAGAAGAACTTGAAGTACTTGAGGCTGAAAATCAGAAATTTCATATGACCCAGCTATTCCTTTGGTTGGAATATATCCCAAGGAAATGAGAATTGAGGCTCAAACAGAAACTTGTACACCAATGTTCATAGCAACATTATTCACTATCACAAGAACATGAAAACAGCCCATATGTCCAACCACAAATGAATGGATTGAGAAGTTGTGGTACATTCATACAGTGGAATATTACGTAGCACTCAGAAGTGATGCATTTTAAAATTACTACCTAACTTGGGAGGAACCAGAGATCATTATGCTGAGTGAACTAACTCAGTCCCACAAGGACAAATATTGTATAAGACCATTATTGTTGAATGAGCATGAGGATGCAAGGTGGGGATGAGGTGGAAATAGAGGAGTGAGGATGGATGAGGATGGGGGAGGGGAGGGAATTAATTATGTTGTTGTTGTTAGGTGCTGTTGAGTCATAGACGATTCATAGCGGCCCTATGAATGAAAGGCCTGAGCACTGTTCATAGGGTTTCCGGAGGCAAGCCATTTTGGAAGTAAATGCCACTCCTGCTTCCAAGCTTGTTTTAATCAGGAAGCTCCACCAAACACTGTCCACCATGGATAACCATCATCACATTTGGCACATCAGTGTCACAGTGTTTAGCATCACAGCAACTACAAGTTACCTCTGTACAGCAATGCACAGACCAGTGCTATACCGCCTAGAAGAGTGTTTCACAAAAAACAATTTGAACTAGGTCTGAAGGCCGCAGATTAAAATCACCCAGCTTGGGCTTGGTAGGGTTGCACAATTGAATGGGTGGGTGGAGTGAAGGAAATGGGAAGGATCTTTTATGGAAAACAATGCATTCAAACTGTAAATAAATCAGAATAAAATGTAATGTTTTTTAAAAAAGGAATACCAACCAGCCTTTCAATATGGATTGCATTGCAATATCAGGAAAACAAAGATTCTTACTATTGGACTGATAGGCAATATCATGATAGAGAAAAGATTGACATAGTCAATTATTTCGTCTTACTTAGATCCACAATCAACACCCTAGTACCGGTAGACAGGAGACGTCTGTATTTGTACTGCAAAAGACTGCAGTTAGGGACCTCTCCAAATTATTGGGAACTAAGATGCACCTTAGTGCACCTTACTCTTGATCAGGTTTTAGTAGAGATCCCAGATGAAGATGGACTAGGAAGCGGGATTAGCTATCTGCTTCTTAAGTAACAGGCATCTAAAACCCCTATGAATAGTAGAGTAACACAGATATCAGTAGTGGTAGAGGCCAGATTGAAAATCAGTTGAAATGAGGAAAAATAATGGCAAAGGACATTTAATAACTGGAACACAGAACGTATGTATCTTGAATTTTGGAAAACTAGAAATGATGGAAAATGTAATGGAACCCAAGGACAACTACTTACTAAGCATTAGTGAGATGAGATGGACTAGCTTTGGCCATTTTGAATTAGATCATCACATGAAGTCCTATGCTGGGAATGAAAAACAGAAAAAGAATGGCACTGTATTCATAGTAAAAAAAGTCAATTTCAAGTTCTGTCCTAAAATACAATGTTGTGGGTGATGGGACATTATATCCATATGCATACAAGGAAGACCCATTAATATGACTATTATTAAAATACATGCACAACATCTAGATCCAAAGAAGAAGAAATGGAAAATTTTTACCAAATCTTGCAATCTGAAATAGACCTAAAATACAATCAAGATATATTAATGATGATTGGTGACTGGGATGCAAAAGTTGGAAAGAGTGAAGAAGGAATAGAAGTTACATATATGACAACAGTCCAGAATAAGAGGTATAGCATTGCAAAGAGGACTGGGAGGTGGCAAAGGCAGGTAATTTTACAATGAGTGAATATTAAGAAAAAAGTGAACTAGGAGAGGTGGAAGGAAAAGAGAGGGGGGGGTAAAATGTGCAACAATGAATAAAAACCTAACTTCTATGTAAACACTCATTAAAATAGCAGTTAAAATGTCACTTTAAAAAAGAAATTATGGGGTTGGTGATAGAAATAAGGCTGGAAAAATTTTGTATTTTCAATGATTTATATGGACCTCACCTGATGGGCTGCATAGGTCTCAGACTGAATATACCTGTGGAAGGAATCATTGAAGTTCAATATCAGCAGTTAAAACTAGGCCAGGGGTGGACGGTGGGTCAGACCATCAGTTACTCATGTGCAAGTTCAAATTATTACAAATGTGAGGTGCTGAGCACTGGAAATGGAGAATAAAAAGGGAAGAAATTGCTCTGTATTTTTCAAGCTGAGAGAACAGAAACACAAATTTAAGCTTTGAGTTGCAACACTGAAAGATGTTATAGGCAATATATTAAATGACCCAGAAACCATGCAAAGAAGATGGAGGGAATACACAAAGTCACTTTACAAAAAGAATTGACTGACACTGAAAAATTTTAGGAAGTACCGTATGATCAGGAGCCAATAGTAATGAAGAGGAAATGGAAGCTTCATTGAAGGCATTGGCAAAATATAAGGTTTCAGGAATTGATGGGATAGTAATTGACTTGTTTCAATTAACAGATGCAGCCCTGCATGTGTTCATCAGTCTATGCCAGGAAATTTGGAGGAAAGTTGTCTGGCCAACAGATTGGAAGTGGTCCATATTTGTTCGTATTCACAAGAAAGGTGATCCAACAGAATGTGGAAATTATAGAACAATATCATGTTCAAAAAAATAAAAATACTGCTGAAGATAATACAAAACCAACTAGAACAAGTACATAGATAGGGAATTGCCAGAAGTTGAAGGAGGACTTAGAAGAGGCCATGGCACCAGGGATATCACTGCTGATGTCAGATGGATCCTGCCTGAAAGTAAGGAATACCAGAAGAATGTCTATTTATGTTTTATTGACAATGCAAAAACATTTAACTGTGTGGATATTATAGCTAACATTGAGAAGAATGGAAATCCAAGAGCACTTAATTGGTTCATGCAAAACCTATACCTAGAAAAGAGGTTGTGTGTGAACAGAGCAAGGAAACACTACATGGTTTAAGATAAAAAAGTGAATTCATCAGGGTCGTATTCTCTCTATACTTATTCAATCTGTATGCTGAGCAAATTATTCAAAAAGTTGGACTCTATGAAGAAAAAGGTGGCATCGGGATCAAATGAAGACTCATCAATAACCTGCATTATGAAGATGACACAATATTGCTTGCTAAAAGTGAAGAGAACTTGAAGCACTTGATGCAGAAGATCAAGGAATGCATCCTTCAATATGAATTGCATCTCAATGTTGAGAAAACAAAGATTCTTAACACTGGACCAGTAGGCAATATCATGATTGATGGAGAAAAGATTGAAACTGTCAACAGCTTCATCTTGTATAGATCCATAATTAACACCCTTGGAGCTAGCATCAGGAAATCAGGAGAGGTATTCCACTGGGAAAATCTGCGGTTAGGTACTTCTCCAAATTATGGAGGAGTACTGATACCAGTTTGAGGAATAAGGTGCATCTGATTCAGGCCATGGTTTTTCTGATCACTTGCTATGCCTCTGAGAGCTGGACAATGAGTTAGGATGACAGAAGAAGAATTGATGCTTTGAGTTGTGGTGAGCGCAGAACATCCCATAGATTACCAAAAGAACAAACAAATATGTCTTAGAAAGGGTGCAGCCAGAGTGTTCTTTAGGGGAGGTAAAGATGACGTGGCTTCGCCTCGCTTACTTTGAATATGTTGCTAGGAAAGGCTATTCCTTATAGAGGGACATGATCCTCAGCAAGGTAGAGGGTCAGCCAATGAGAGGAAGACCCTCGACCAGGTGAATTGACACAATGACTGCCTCAGTAGGCTCTAATGTGTCAAGAAATGTGAGGATGGCATTGGATAGGACATGATTCAGACCCAGTGTTCATAAAGCCATTATGGGTTGTACTTGACCCAATGGCACCTAACAACAATAGCAACAACAATAACAACAACAACAACAACAACAACAAGGTGCATTTGATTCAGGCCACAGTCTTTCCAGTCATTTGCTATGCATTTGAAAGTTAGATAATGAATAAGGATTACAGAAGAATTATTGATGCCTTTGAATTGTGTTGGAGAAGAGTACTAATAATCCTAGGAACTTTTAAAAGAACAAATAATTATGTCTTTGAGAAAGTGCAGCCACGGTACTCCTTGAAGGCAAAGATGATAAAGCTTCATCTCACATACTTTGGATATGTTGCTAGAATAAGCTGGAGAGGGACATCATACTTGGAAAGGTAGAGGGTCAGGGAGAGAGAAGACCGTGGCTGCTACCATGATCTCTCGTGTGTCAAAGTGTAAGCATGGCACAGCATAGGACAGGGTGCAGACCTGTTGTTTATAGGATCTCTATAGGTCACCCTCAACAGCACCTAACAACAGCAATGCATACCTAACATTGCAAACGTGTGAGCAGTACATTTCCATTACACACTCACATGCGGAAATACACATTTTCATGAACTGTTCTTTGAAGGGACAGAAAAATAGGCTCACATAAATTTAGAAAAATCTTATGTAGAAAAAAATGACATATTTAAAATAGAAATATTTTTCTATGTAAAGGTGTGTTTTTCCTCCTGCTTCTTGAAAGATTAGTTGATGAAAATATATACCCTCCCTTCTGAGTGAACAATAGAGATGCATTGTTCATGTATATGTATGCGCTGATGCGGGGTCTGCACGGGAACAGACTGGCTCCCACTGTTTTCTTTCATCTGACACGTAAATTCCCTTCCTACTGGGCTGCCGTCATCTAAGAGTTGAAAGATTTAGCTCTTGCATGACCATCTTAATCTAAGGATTTATTTTGTTGTTGTTTTATGCCATCTAGTGAATTTTCCATTCATAGTAACTTCCTGTGACGTTGAACAGGTCCATAGAGTTTATCATACAATAATGTTTAGATAAGAGCTTTGCTTATTCTTTATAGTAGGGAGGCTGGTTCGCTTTGAAATACCAGTACTTTTGTTATGTCGCAGAATCAGAACTAGGAATACATCCCTTTTTTTGCTGGAAAATTAAAAGTCAATCTCAACTTCTGTTTCCTTCACCAAGACCCAAAAGTCCACTGCTGTTCAGTCAATTCTGATTCTTTCGTGGGGACCCTGTTTGATCCCCTGAAGGAACTGAGCTACTGGTCTTTTAGTTCGCATCCCAACACCGCAGAAGCTGTTCCCTTTCTCTGAGGGCAGGAATTTTGTCTTGTTCATGATAAAATTTAGTCTTCCTCCTGACACCTACTGACTAATTCTTTTTGGCACAAAGATTACTGTGGTTTCCCTCCATTTCTTTTGATGCTTCCTGGATCGTTCAAAATTTTGCCCCTCCCATCTCTCAGTATTGCAACTCAAGGCTTGAATTTGTTTTTTTCATTTCTTTTAGCTTGAGAAATGCTGTGTGAGCTCTTGCTTTTTTATTCCCCAACTCAAGTTGTCTGCACATTGCATTATAATACTTTGTCTTCCCCAGGTACCCTTTGAAATCTTCTGCTCATCTTTTTATTTTCCCAATACTGAATGAATCTTTTATAATAGTTTTTATTTCTTTCCCTTTATATATAATACAAATAAAAGTACTTACTTTTATTCTGTAAAAAACCCAAATAAACCCCATACAAAGGTTAGTCACATAGTTACTAAGCTCTGACTGGAATGTTTGCTTTGTAAGCTATCAAGCATTATATAAATATCAATGTTTTCTTTGGTATTAAATGCCCCCACCCCAAATAACTATGGTCCCTGTCTCACATCTCTTGAGCAGTCTTGTATCTTCTATGCAATTTCAATCAATCCCAAGGCCTTACCTTTTAAAAAATTTTTTTTGGGCCTTACCTTTTTCTTTGCTTACTTCGCAGCCTCCACGCTGCTGTATCTTCCACCAAATTCTCAGTCTCATTTGAATTTTCCAAGCTGTCGCTGTTTCACCCTTCCCTTTACTTTGCCTTTTTGAAACTCTAGTGTAATTTTCAGAGTCTCTTCTGACATCCAGTTTGGTCCTTTCTTTCTGCTCAGTGTTTGTAATGACCTTTTGATTTCTTCAAGAATAACGTCTCTGATATAATCTCCCAGCTCATCTGCTTTTTGGTCATTACTTTTCAGTGCCTCAAAGCTATTCTTAAAATAGTTTAAAAAAAAATAAAAAAAAACATTTTTTAATTCAGGTGGGATAGACATAAGATCATAGCTTGGTTCTTGTGGGCTTGTTTTCATTTTCTTCAACTTTAATTTGTACTTGCACTTGAGTTAGTAATGGTCTGTTTCACAGTCAGCACCTGACCTGGCTTTGACTGCTGATACTGAGACACAATTCTTTGCACAGACATACTTAATCTTATTCCTGTGTCGTCCATCAGGTGAGGTCCATGTGTAAAGTCACCATTTGCATTTTTTAGAAAAAAGGTATTTGCAATTAATAAATCATTAAACATACAAAAGGCAATCATGCTATCTCCAGCCTCATTTCTATCACAAAGTTCATGATTTCCAACCACCATTCCTTCTACTTTGTTTCTAATTTTTGCCTTGCAGTCACCAATTTATTATTATTATTATTTTATCTTGACTGCATCTTTGGTCAATTTTAGACTGCACAAGTTGGTCATCTTTGGTTTTAGGTGGCAGTGTGTATATTTGAACAACAGTTACATCAACAGATCTTCCTTGTACACATATGGTTCACTTCTCTCCTATCACTCACTGCATGGTTCTCACATCACAGATTTATCTTGCAATGACCTTCTTAACTAGCTGGGTTTAGAAGTGGCTGTGACACTAGAGAGATCATTGCTGATGTCAGATGGGTCTTTGCTAAAAGCAGAGGATATCAGAAGAATGTCTATTTGCATTTCATTGACTATGCAACAGGATTTGACTGTGTGGATCCTAAGAAACTGGCTAACATTGAGGGGAATAGGTATTCCAAAATTCTTAATTGTGCTTATTCGAAATCTATAGTTACTCCAAGAAGCTGTTGTCTAAATAGAACAAGGGAGCACTGAATGATATGAAATCAAGAAAGATGTGTGTCAGGTCTATGTCCTCTCTTCATACCTGCTCAATGTACATGCTGAACAAGTCATTTGATAAGCTAGACTTCATGAAGAAGATGTGAGATTAGGTTTGGAGATTCATTAAAAACTTTCATTATGCAGATGACATAACCTTGTTCCCTGAAATTGAGGAGGACTTGAAACACTTGTTGCAGATCAAAGACTATAGCTTGTAATGTGGATTTGATGTCCACATCAAGAAAGCAAAGATCCTCACCACTGGGCCAATAGGCAACATCAAGATAGATGATGGAGGAAAGATTGAAACTATCAATTATATCATCTTGCTTGGATCCACAGTCATTCGTACCAGCAGCCAAGAAATCAAAAGATGCATTACACAGGGACAGTCTTCTGTCTAGGGACTCTCCAAAATTCTGAAGAGCAATGATGCCAGCTTACAGACTAAAGTGCACCTGATTCAAGCCATCATCTTTTCAATCAACTACTTTGCATGTAAGAGCTAGACAATCAATTAGGATGACAGAACAAAGCTTGAAGTCTGAGTTGTAGCATTGGAGAAGCGTGCTGAGTGTCCCATGGACCATCAAAAGAGTAAACACATATGTCTAAGAGAAAATACAGCCACAGTGCTCCTTGGAGGCACAGATGGGGAAGGCTCATCTTATATGTTTGGGCATTTTATTAGGAGAGGCTAATCCTTGGAAAAGGACATCATGTATGGCAAGGTGAAAGGTCAGCAAAAGAGAGGAAGACCGTCGATGAGATAGATTGACATATTGGCTCCTGAATGCGATCAAGTTGTAAGAGATGATGAGGATGGTGCAGGAGAGCACAGAGTCTGTTGTTCACAGGGTTTCTATGAGTCATACTTGATTTGAAGGCACTTAAACCAGCTAGTTCTACTAAGTAAGATTTTCTTAAAACTTTCATGTTATATATAATAAATGAAATACAAATGTTCCATCACTTTTTAAGTTACTATAGTGATAGTAACCTTGGTGTAGGTTTCATTTATTTGTTTTTGTCATTTTTGTCACAAAAATTAGACCAAAGACGCTGGGTGCAGATCAGTTCTAAGCTGATGGACAAGAATTCTGTTTGCTAGCAGATGCTGCCCTCTTCTGGCGACTGGGAAGACCTTAAAAATGCACTTAAACGGCAGCAAAAAGGCACCAAGCCTCCAGCAGTCAAGAAATGGGAACAAAATCTTCCCAGTAGCAATAATTTCATTAGTTCACCTCTTAAAAATTAGTTAGTACGATTTTCATGTTGTGGATAACTTCAAACCCTTTTCTAATGTTCTTGAAATGTAAAACCGTGTGGATGACAACTCATGGGAACACTGGAAATAACAGTTCGGAAGCTTGCCCCACCCTGAGCTGTGATCCTAGCATCTGTTTGTCTATTTTAGTTTGGTTTTATGTGCACATTATATCCCTTTGAATAAAAGTTGGCACGTATTTTTTTTCCATTTGCTTTCTCTCACTCTCCAGTTTAACTGAAAGTTTGGTTGCTTGTCAGATTTTACCTGGTTTGGGTCTGGCTGCTGACCAATTGAGGACAGACCGTGGGTCGAAACCAGATCCACCAGCATCTTAAAGGGAGAATGACCGACAGTCTCCAATCGTAAAGACGTACAGTCCCGGAAACCAGGCAGAAGTTGATAAGAAATTTTAATAAGAACAGTTAGGTTGCTCTCGGTCAGAATTGGCTCAACAGCCGGGGTTTAGATTGGTTTGAACGGAGTCCTCGTGAGGTGAGCAGGGTCCAGAATGAATCCTTTCACTGATCCACTCTAGTTCCTTCATCTAATAATACTCCAGAAACACCTGCCCTGCTTCCTCACCAAGACATGGCAGTGATCAAATAAAATGTTAAGTGAAGACTTTTGGAAAACTCACATGAACCATGATGATTATTATTCACAGAGGGGGGAAAAGGCACTACTAAGAAGAGATGACATTGTTGTTGTGTTGGACCAGACCCATAGCTGACCCCCAAGTGGGTTTTCAGAGGGAGTAGATGGTAGGAAAAGATATTAACCATCTTTGTTCCATTGTATAGCAGCTGGTGGATTTGAACTGCCTGCTTTTGGGCTGGCAATTTGACTTCTTACTACGAAGCTACCAGGACTCCCTCTAAGAGATGTTGTTGTTAAGTGCCGTAGGGTCGCAGGCGACTCATAGCGACCCTATGAAGGAGAGTCCTCAACGCTAGATGCTTTAATAACAAGTGAATCCTGGAACAGATTTGAACTTAAAAAAATATGAAGATATTTAGAAATATATAAATTTAGAAAGCAGTTTTGTTTGCTTCCTTCCTTAAAGCTTTAATATTTGTATAATCTTAATGATTCCTGAATATACCATGAACTGTCAAAGGAACAGATAAGTCTTGAAGAAAGGAGCCAGAATGCTCCTTTAAGGCAAAGATGACAAACTTCATCTCACATACTTTGGGCGTGTTGCTTGGAAAGGCTTTTCCTTGGAGAGAGACATTATGCTTGAAAAGGTGGAGAGTTAAAGAGAGGAAGACCTTTAGCCAGATGAATTCACATCGTAACTTCAGCAATGGGCTCGAGTGTGTCAGAGATGATGAGGATAGCACAGGATAGACTAGGGTCCAGATCTGTTGTTTATAGAGTCTTTATGAGTTATACTTGACTCAGTGACACTAACAACAAAAAGAAATAAATCTTAACTAAAGGCAGGAGGTTCAATTTACATTCTACAAATATACTGTAAATATAACTATATAATACATGCATATTTTATGTATATCACAGGAATAATTTTGCATCTAATGATATCTCAAATACAAGTTCACTGCCATCAAGTCTATTCTGACACATAACAACACTCTTTTGGGCTTTAAATCTTTATGGGAAGAGAATGTTCATCTTTCTTCCATGGAGCACGTGGTGAATTTGGACCACTTAACTTTTTTTTCTCCCCAGCACAACACATAACACCCGACACACCAGAGCTCCTTAAAGATATCTTACCGTCCTTGACTATTTTTGTCTTTAAAATAAAAACAGAACTATCAACTTGTAAATCTATTTTGACTTCTTAAAGTACTTTACATACATTAACATATTTTGTCTTCATCTAACTCCTGCATTATCATTTCTTTTTTAATATTTTAAATTTTAATTGTTGCTTTAATGAAAGTTTACAGAAAAGTTAGATTTTCATTCATTCATTGTTGCACCTTTTACTACCTTTCTCTTCCTTCACCTTTACCTAGTTAACCACATTTTTTTTGTTTTTTTAGTTTTCATTCCTTGTTCCTAATTACCTCCCTCCCACTCCCACCCCCCATTCTCTTTGCAGTGTACTTCTTATTCTGGGTTGTTGTCATAGGTATAATACATAATAATAGATTATTTTTAAACAGTTGTTTTCTTTCTCTGTTCCAATAGAGAATTCATTAATTATCTCCTCTTTTCTTAGTTTCCCACTAACCTCCCCCAAAGAAAGTAGAGCTGCCACCCAAAGAGATATATGCACACCCATGTTTATGACTGCATTATTTATAATAGCAAAGGGATGGAAGAAACCCAAGTGCCCATCAACAAATGAACGGATAGAAAAGCTAAGGTATAATCACACAATGGAATACTGTGCAGCACTGAAAAACAAGGTACGGATAAAATATTACACAACATGGGTGATTTTGAAGGACATTATGCTGAGTGAAATATCTCAGTCACAAAAGGACAAATACTGCATAACACCACTGTAAGTGCACTATAAATACACACAAATCAGTTAATATTGCTATGACATTTTTGCTTTCAACTATTGAATAACATACAGTTCTCTTCTAAGTATGTTTACCAACATTAAGAACAATCATGTAAAGAGAAAGCCTGATTCAGTGTTTGTGGAATGACACTTGAAGAAGCTTAAGTCTTAGGCTGCTTTTTCATATCACTTAGTTTAGGTGTAAGCTGTTCTAAAAGAGAGTAAATGAATTTTAATTTACAACTGTTAAGACTTTATAAAACAATATGTATGAGTCCAAACTGATTTGACAGTTGTTGTTTTTGTAGTTAGGTGCCATCAAATCAAATATGACTCATAGCAACCCAATGAACAACAAATCTGAGCGCTGTCCTCTCCTGCACCATCCTCACGCTCCCTGTCACGCCACAGCTCATTGCAGCAGTCACTGTGTCAATCCACCTGGTTACGGGTCTTCTTCTCCTTTGCCGACACCCTGCTCCTCCAAGCATGATGTCCCTTTCCAAGAAATAGCCTCTCCTAACAACATGCCCTAAGAATGTGATGTGAAGCTTCATCATCTTTGCCTCCAAGGAGCACTCTGGCTGCACTTTCTCCACGACATTATTATTTGTTCTCTTTGGCTGTCCATGGGATGAATTGTGCTCTTTTCCCAACACCACAGCTCAAAGGCACCAGTTCTACTTCTGTCATCCTTACTCATTCATCATCCAGCTCTCAGATGCATAGAAAGTGATTGGAAAGACATTGAGGCAGATGCACCTTCGTTCTCAAACAGACATCATTGCACCTCAGTAATTTGGAGAGTTCCCTGACTGCAGACTTTCCCAATGCAGTATTATCTCTTGATTTCCTGATTACCAAGGGTGTTGATTGTGGATCCAAGTAAGATGAAGTTGTTGACAGTTTCAAACTTTTTTCTATAATGTTGTTGCCTATCACTAAAGTGGTAAGAATTTTTGTTTTCTTGACACTGAGATGCAATCCATGTTAAAGGCTTGACAGTAGTGGGTTAAAAATCATGATAAAAACAAGAATGAGGAAGTCTTATACTCTTTTAGTTCTCTTTAGCACTTGGGAGATAATGTTGTGGTTTTGTATCATCAAGTCAGAATCTAATCATGGCTGACCCTCCAGTGGGTTTTCAGAGGCAGTAAATCACACAGGAGTAAATCACTCATCTTTCTCCCACAGAGCAGTTAGTGGATTTGAACCACCTGCTTTTGGGTTTGTAATGCAGCTCTTTACTATTAAGCCACCAGAGTTCAACATGTCTCTTGATTTATTTACTGAAGCTATTATGGGACATGGACATGAACATGGACATGGACAGGTGCAGATCCTAATGCTGCTGACCAGACTAAAGATCTGGAGCTCCAAGGATCTGGAGCCCTCGCCAGTCCTGAAACCCACCCACTGCTTCATATCCCTTATTATGAATTGACTGGGCTCCACTGGAACGGTCACTGGGATCTTAATCCCTATGCTGTTATTCCAAAGAGCCTAGTGGTGTAGTGATTAAGCACTCTGCTATTACCCAAAAGCTGGGAGAGTGAATCCCCCATCAGCTCCAGCTCCATGGAGTGAAGGTGTGGCAGTCTGCTTCCAAAAAGATCACAGCCTTGGACACCTCATGGGACAGTTCCTTCCATTGGGCTGCTCTCAGGATCAACTTCACAGCAACGGATACAGAGTTGTTCTTGGATGCTGTTGAGTAGCTTCTGACTCATAGCAACACCATGTGGCAGAGTGGAATTACCCCACAGAGTTGTCTGAGTTGTAATCTTTAGGGAAGCAGATGGCCAGGTATTTCTCCCAAGGAACCAATGGGTGGGCTCCAATCACCAATATTTCTTTCCCTTATCTGTGCGTGAAACCTATACTTGGACCAAGAGGCAGTCATCAGAACACAGCAAGGGAACACTGCATGGTTCAAAATTGGGAAGGGCGTATGCCAGGGATGTGTCCTATCTCCATACCTTTTCAATCTGTATGCAGAACAGATTATCCAGGAGGGTGGCTCTATGAGGAGAAATGTGGGGTCAAGATTGGTGGACGATCTATCAACAATCTGAGTTATGCAGATGACACACCCCTGCTTGCTGAAACTGAGGAGGATCTGAAGCGCCTGCTGCAGAGGGTCAAGGACTGCAGCCTTCAATGTGGATTGAGGCTCAATGTCAAGAAGACAAAG
>NW_006399789.1:5884023-5900947 GCF_000299155.1 Elephantulus edwardii | reverse complement strand
GTTACCCAATGAGGACAGTGTGGACTGGAGCTCCCCGATTGAAACAAGCTTGGGAGGAGGAGTGGCATCCACTTCCACAATTGCTTGCCTCTGGAAACCCTATGAACCTGGAGAGAGGATGAAAGACACCCAAGCGTTGGGGACTCTCCTTGATAGGGTCGCAGTTAGTCACCTGCGACTCAATGGCACTTAAATATAACAAACAATATTGTACTTGTTATAACACCTGCTGTTTCTTAGGAGATGTAGAATTAATGTGTCATTTGACTTAAACATAATTCTTAAAACATAAAAAGCACAGTATAGGCGTAGACAAATGAGCACAAACTAGGGAATACAGAGCTAGAAACTAGGAAGGACAGAAGTCCATGTGAAGATCATGGAATCCAGGAATGCCAGGGCTACAGAGGCCGAGACCAGTGTGTCCCCAAAGAATACAGAAGCTTTCTTTCCCTAGAACCCTTGTCCTGAATTCAGTCTTCCAGCCTTCTAAACTTTGAGAAAATAAATTCCTTTAAAGCCACACACTTATGATACTTTCTTTTATAGCAACTCCAAGAAACTAAGACACAACTCAATTCAGTTCTAAGTCTGGCTTTCAACCCAAACTCCTTTTTCAATAGCCTTTCTCAAAATGAGCACTCTGGAGTCCAGTGTCTTCCTGAGTTTAGGATACCAGTTGAGCTCTTTTCCAGCTTTTATGTCTTTCTTGGTCCCTTACATCTTGACCAAGGGTGTGGTTCATGTGGACAAATGACTGTATAAAGCATACTTTCTCACATGGTAAACTGTCATGAAAAGTTTCATTAATTATATGCCAACTCAACTCTACTCATTGCCCCTGAGTTGGAATCAACTCATAGCTGTCCCTCGATCTGGATTTACAGAGGCTGTAAATCTCACATGAGGAGGTTGCTTATCTTTCTCTCCCAGAGCAGCTGGTAGATTTGAATCAAGTGATTATGAGTTGGCAGCACAAGTCTTTACACATTAGGTCACCATCGTTGTTGTTGTGTACCACAGAGTCGGAACTGACCTATAGCTGATAGCTGACCCTTTGGCGGGTTTTCAGAGGCAGTTAATGGCATGAGATGAGCTTGTCCATCCTTCTCCTGAGGAGAAGCTGGTGGTCTCAAACCACGTGACTTTGGGATTGCAGCACCGTTTCTTGCCACTAGGCTCCCTATTAAGCCACTAGAGCTATTAAATCCTAAGGCAAGTGGTTGAATGTACCTGTTAATTGCTCTGTATGAGGAATATGGACATTCATCTCCTTGTGATTTACAGCCTCTGAAAATCTGCTGGAATTCAGCTCAGAGTCAATTCCAACTCAATGGCAGTAAGCTTTGCTTTTAAACATACACACACATTTATCTATCTCTGTCTCTGTCTCTCTCTATACACACACACACGTAGATATAACTTTTCACACTTTAAATTATGCATAAATATAAATATAATGTGCATATGTTTGTTTATGTGTATTTAATTTTTTTTAAAGTGACACAATTTTTGTAAGCTACTTTCTTTGAGAACATATATCATGAAGATATTTCTTTGCCAAGAAAGTGAAATAGACATTTATTTTGTAAGATTCTATCACTAAAGTATGGTGCAACATGGAGTTGGCCATGACTCATAGTGACATAGTTCAACAGAACAGGCTCTTCCCAGTCTTGTGTCATCCTTACAATCTCAGCTGTGCTTTAACCTGTTGTTGAAATTACTGAGTCAATCCATCTCAGTGAGGATCTTCGTCTCCTCCTCTCACCCTCTATTTTTTTCGAACACAGTGTCCTTCTCCAGGGACCAGGGACTGGTGTCTCCTAAGAAGATGTCCAAAGAATGTAAGAGGAAGTCTCACCAACCTTGCTTCTAAGGAGCACTCATGCATTTTTTTTCAAGACAGATTTGATTTTTGGCAGTTTGAGGTATAGGCAATGCTTCTTACCAACACCACAGTTCAGAGGCATCAATTGCTCTTCTGTCTGTTTTGTTCATTACTCGACTTCCAAATGCATATGAAGTAACCACAAAGATCCCGACTTTAGTCAGGTGCCCCTTAGTCTTTAAACGGACACCTTGCTCTTTAGTATTTCAGTGTGAGGTCTTTGGCAATAAATTAGCCCATTGCAAACTGGCAAAGGAATGGTAGTCACTAAAAGATAGTGTTTATAAAATAGAATTTGCCATACAGCAGTATGAACAGATCTATGTCTCTGTTGTGACTATTTGATCAACAGATAATTGAGATACAATGGTTCAGGAGTTAATACTGTGGCACAGGAAATATGGGTAATAAAAGTAGAAATGTGAAGGAATTTATGAGGAAGAAGTGGCATCAGGACTGGAGGAAGATTCATTGACAACTTGAATTATACAGATGACACAACCTTCCTTACAGAAACTGAGAAGGACGGGAAGCATTCGATGCAGAAGGTCAAAGACTGCAGTCTTCAATATGGATTGCAGCTCAACATCAAAAAAACAAAGATTCTCACCACTAGGCCGATTGGGAGCATCATGATAAATAAAGAAGAAACTGAGATTGTTAACAATTTAGTCCTGCTTGGATTGACAGTTAACATTCTTGATACCAGCAACCAGGAAATCAAAGGATGAACTACATTGGAAAATTTTGCTGTCAGAGACCTCTTCAGAGTACTGAAGCGCAACGGTGTCAGTCTAGAGACTAAGGTGCACCTGACCCAGGCCATAGTCTTCAGAATTACTTTCTATGTGTCAGCGAGCTGGACAATCACTAGGGATGACAGAAGAAGAATTGATGCCTTTGAGCTGTGTTACTGGAGAAAAATATTGAACATACCATGGATTGTCAAGAGAACAAAGGTCTGTCCCAGAGAGAGTGAAACCAGGTTGCTCCTTTGAGGTAAGGATTTTGAAACTCTGTCACATCTAGTTTGGACATGGTGCCAGGAGAGGCCAAACCTTAGAGAAGGGGATCATGTTAGAAGGGTTAAGGGACAGCACAGGAGTGGACGACCCAGAAAAAGATGGATTAACACAGTGACTGTGTTAATGGAGGCAAATGTGTTGGAGACAGTGAGATTGGCTCAGGATAGGTCAGAATTCAGAGCTATTGTTCATAAAGCAGCTATGGGTTATAGTCAACTTGACAGCACATAACAACAACAGCAAGCAGTGTAGAGATTCTGGCTGAGTTCTTATCCTGCCTCAGCTTTTGAGGCAGTGAATGGTGGCTGTGAAGAGTGAGGGCTCTGAGCTTCCGTCCTGAATTTCAGGCCTGCCCCTGTTATTTAGTTCCTGGAGGCTTGGACAAGGATCTAAACCTAAGTTTCGATTTCCTCACTTGTAAAATGAGAAGACTAGCAGTGTTTACCTCACATGGCTGTTCAAAGGATTAAATGAGGTAATCACTGAAGAGCAGATAGCATGGTGTCATAAGTGCACTTAAAGATGGGGGCTGTTATTATCTTTGGGCTAAAGCCAGAAGAATCTACAAATATCATTTTTACCAAGTTCCAAGAAAAGAAAAAAAGAAACATTAAGAACTGGAAAGAAAAGGGAAAGAAAGAAAGAAAGAAAGGAGAGAAAGAGGAAAAAAAATTAGTTTAAAATAAAAGTTCTCTGGTAAGAATTTTCCACAGCATAGACAGTAAAGTGAAATATACTACATGTGTTGTTGTTATGTGGCATTGGGCCAACTAAGATTCCTAAGGACCTTATGAACAACAGAGCTGAACCTTGTCCTATCTTATGCCATCCTGATGATCGCCAAGGAGCTTGGGTCTATTGTTACAACAACAGTGTCAATTCATCTTTTTGAGGGTCTTCTTCTCTTTCGCTGACCCTCCCTCCACCTTTCCCATCATGATACCATTTTCCAAAGACTGTCTCTTCTGACAACATGTTCAAAGTGTGCATGACTGTCTTACCATCCTCGCAAACTACCGATTTGTAGGGCTAACTAAGAAGTAGTGGGAATTCCTGCAGCTTGAACTTTGAGTCAGTGTAGAGGAATTTTAAGTTCTCTGTATGTAGCCAGCATACAGTTGGCAGCACCAATGGCATGAAGTGCAGTAGAGCAAAGAATTTAACTTTTACCCGAACAATTTGATCTTTGTCCTTGGTTCCCAAGAGATAACCTATGAAACTTCGGAATTTCCCAGGGATTGAAGTGCCTTTGATAAGTCCTCCAGACCACATCTAAGGGTTTATGCTAATGAGGTACCTTTTGGGAGAATGCTGGCCAGACCAGAAAGTCCACCTGAGAAATGTTAGCTGACCTCAGGGGAGAGGGGCATAATTCTTCATGCCTGCACCTTGAAGGCCCCAGTAGAAGCTCTGGACAGGGAAGCCCCGTGGCCTTCCTGGCTGATGAAAGACACAGATGCCTGGGGGTGGGGTATAGCTCATCCCTTTGGGGAGAGGGTAGTTTAATGGTGGGAACCCACTCTGAATTTACCCCACTGTATTACTTTATTTGTATTCTTACGCTAAAAGAAAATAATTGTTGATATAGACTTTTCAGTGAGTTCTATGAGTTATCTAAGTAATCAGACCTGGGGGAGGAATGATTGCCAATCATGAGGGATGTCTACAAGGTCCTAGGGAGCTCTGAACTTTTGGCGAGTATTCTGAGCAGTCAAGTCCCACACTAGTGGCCAAAAGGTCAAAAATGAGGATGTGGTGATTGATATGTGAAGTCCTGAACAGTGTTAGCAGCTTGGAGAACTCTTGGTCATATGTGTTGGGATGCTAATCAAAAGTTCTGCAGTTCGAATTCACCAACACTGCAGGAGAGAAAGACGAAACAACATGCATTCATTAAGATTGACAGCCTTTAACACTCACCAGAAGGTCCCCCTGTGTCTCAGGGAACTCCATGGCAGTGGGTTTGATTTTTGACTGGGACCTAACTCTGGGTGAGAAGTTCTCCAATGAACTAAACCTCATTGCTATTGAGTTGGAGCTGACTCACAGCTGACCTTCGACTGGGTTTCAAAGGCAGTGGCTATAAATTGTGTGGAAAGAGATTCCCCATCTTTCTCCCGTGGCGCAGCTGGTGGATTTGAACTGTCTTCCTTTGTGTTGGTACCATTACTCTCTACCACGAGGCTACCAGATAAGTGCTACAAGTGTTAGTGATCTTGATTTACAGATGATAAAGATAAGGAAACAACAGTTGAGTAATTTACTCAAGGTTATTGAACAAGAAAAAAGATGGACATGGGAACCAATGTTAGATACCCTGGATTTGGAACTGTACCAGACTGGTTTTTAGGAGAAAATTGTCTTCAACTGCTCAGACTCAAGAAGAGAAACCTAAACCACACTCTGCCCATCTTCACCAGGAAAAGGAGCAAAAAGAAGCTGTTCTGAAGTGTTTTCCTTGGGCTCTCCATGCTCTACCCCAGGGCAGCACAGGATGGGAACCAGAACACCAGGCCTTCAGGTGGAGGAAGAGAGGACTGTGCAAGGATCAAGACTGGGCCCAGGAAGGAAGTCTTTTCTGTAAGGGGCTTAGAGGACAAGGCTGGGCTGGCTGGGCTCCGGGTGACATCACATCATGTAATAATCGTGTTCCATGTGGTATTTCCCTTCACGTCTCTTTGAATGTCTTAGTGAAGCCACATCCCTGATTTCTGTTGTGCATTAAGGAAGTAGTGATCTCATCTTTAGGCTAGGCAGCAAGGCTGAGCTCCCAGGCTCTTCCAGGCTAAAGCAGGAGTCAGTGGACAAGCAGAGGGAAAACCAGGTTCAGAAGACCTTTATTCTTTACACTGTACTTAGATGTCAAAGACACAGAGCAGAAGGTCGATAGTCTGGTTCATGAGCATAGCTAAAGCCCTTAGACAGAGGCAGGTTCAGTTTTGGCAATCAAAACAGTAGAGGATTATCCTTTTTATATTCTCACCTTGTTGTGAGACCTGCAGGCACGAGTACTACTTTGTTTAAAAAGGTGAAAAAATAGTGCTTGAAAAAGAAGAAGAGAATGAATCAGGAGGAAGAAGAAGCAATGACAATAGTGTTGACTAAAGTGAACATATAGCACCTCTACATACCCTATGACTAATAATTGAACTCCTAGGTGTTTGCCCCACAGAAATGAATATATATCATCACCTAAAAAATGTCCCTAAAGGAACATTCACAGAAGTGCTATTTGTAAGAGCCCCAAACTAGAAACTACCCAATGCACACCAGTAGTAGAATGGGTAAGTAAATTGTGGATATTGAGCCAATAGACCACTCAAACCAAAGTAAAAACCCAAACTCATAGCCTTCAACCTGGTCTGACTGAGAATGACCACAGCCAGATTCTTTTATAAGAGGCAACAGCCCATCACTCTCCCAAAGATCCACTGGGGACTGAACCACCAGAGACTAGAGACTTTTGGTTGTAGTACCTCACACGATAGTCATCACCACTAGAGGAGTACCACTGTCCAGCAATGAAAATGAACAGCTTACTACTATATGCAACAGTATAGCCAAATTCCACAGACGTGATGTTAAAAAAATGAAATCAGACATAAAAGACAATATGCCAGACAGCCCATTGACATACAGATAAAATATAGGCTAAATAAATCCATGCAGGGAGAAGACATGCTACTATTTCCCCTAATCAAGGAGGAGAAACACGGTTTGGAGCAGGGAAGGAAGGGAATTTCTGACTGATTGGCTGCAGAGGGTCAAAGACATTTGCAATATGGATTGAAGTACAACATCAAGGAAACAAAGATTGTCCCCAGTGGGCCAATTTGGTAGCATTATGATAGGTGGAGAATAGATTGAGACTCTTAACAATTTCAGCTTGCTTGATTTCACAATCAACACTCCTCGCACCACCAGTCAGAAAATCAAAAGATGAATTGCATAGGAAAATCTGCTGTCAGGGACCTCTCCAGAGTGCTGAAGAGCAAGGATGTTAGTCTGGAGACAAAGGTGTGCCTGATCCGAGCCATGACATTCACAATTACTTGCTTTGCATCAGAGAGCTGGACAATGACCAAGGATGGCAGAAGAAGAATTGATGCCTTTGAGTTGTGGTGCTGGAGAAGAGTATTGAACATACCATGGACCAACAAGAGAACTAATAGGTTTGTCTTGGATGAGGTGAAATGGAGCTACTCCTTGGAGGCAAGGATTTTTGAGACTTTGTCTCAATAGTTTGGGCATGTAGCCAGGAGGGACCAGTCCTTGGAGAAGGATATCATGCTTGGAAGGGTTGAGGAACAGCTAAGGAGAAGAAGATCCAGGGTGAGGTGGATTGATACAATAACTGGAGTAATGAGGGTGTGTGTGTAAAAATACGGGGAGATTGGCTCAGGATAGAGCAGGGTTCAGAGCTATTGTGCACAGGATTGCTACTAGTCATAGTAGAGCCCCCAGCACATAACAAAATTAACAAACAATCAACAAACAATGGTCTAGTGCTTATGATTGAAAGCTTGAAAATAAAAAGATAGAGGGGGAAAAAAGGTTGAAAAAAAAAGAGAAATGATTGGTTCAAATGTGGCTTTGGAGAAAAATTTTCAGTGTAGCATAGACTTCCAAAAGAACTAATAAATCAATCTTAGAAGCAATAATAGTGTCAGAATAAGCCTAGAAGTGATGGTGACAAGACTTCTACTTGCTCGCTTTGGATATGAGGAAAGACAGATTACTAGAAAAAGACACCTTTTGCAGTATCAAGGGGTCAATGAAAATGAAGAATATCTCCAATGAGTTTGAATGAGCCACAGTGGACTCCGTCATAGCACAGAACATGAAGAAGGCATAGGTCGGGGGAGCTCTGGTGGCCTAGTGGCAAGGAACTGCAACTACAATCCCAGAGGCGCACAGTTCCAATCCACCAGATGCTCTGCTGAGGAAGGAGGGACAATCTCCTCCTGTACCAGTCAGATCTGATTTGACGGTACAAGCACGCGCACACACACACACACACACACACACACAAAAATTAAAATAAAATAAAAAAAAAAGAAGGCATAGGCCAAGAAAGCTTTTGTTCCTTTGATCATGGCCACAGGCAGAGCTAACGTCACTATGCCCTTCCCTGCATGTAGACTATTATATTTCAGTAAAAATGATAAATAAGAAGGAAAAGAAAAGATCTTGATTACTCAACATGAGACCAGAATGTCTAGGTATTCATCATGACCTTGTTAACACCTGGATTCCCAGCCAGCAGACCAGATTCTGGGTCAGAGAAGAAGGCCAAGCCCTTGGGAAAAAAAAAAAAAAAGAACAAAACCAAAACTAAAAACACCACAACAAAACCATTTCCTTTCTATAGATTGGAAAATGTCCATAGAAAACCAATTGGAAAAAGGATTTTATCTATATCTTAAAGGGAATAAAGGTCATTATTCAGAGTTATTGCCACTGAGTCAGAACTGATAGTTGGCCCTCCAGGGGATTTTCAGAGGCTGTAAATCACATGAGAGGAGATTGCCCATCTTTCTCCCTCAGAGCAGCTAGTGGATTCAAATTGGATTGAATTCTACTTTTGGATTGGCAGCACAACTCCTTGCCCACTAGGCCACCTGAGCTTTCTGAAGACCAGGAGTAGGGTCAAATGGGAATGGGGGAAGGTAGGGAGATAAAATTCTATCAGCAACTATGAAATGAAGAACTTACGGCTTACTACTAACAGCTAGACGTAGAAGGGTCTTCAGTATGTACATCCTTCTAACCTTACATTTGAGGAACAGAGGCCATGAACTCCTGGAGTCATCTCCCCAACACTTTCATTTATCAGCTGAAATGATTATGTGGAATTCTCATTCATTGAAGAACTGTCAATGACCTGACCTGCAGGAGTGACCCTGTAAATGAATGGCTCTGTCTGTCTTAGAGGAAATGAAGCCAGGGTGCTCCTTAGAGGCAAAGATGGTAAAATTTAGTCTCACATACTTCAGGCATATTGTCAAGATGAGCCAGTTCTTAGAAAAAGACCTCATGTTGGAAAGAGTAGAGGCTGAAAGAAAGAGACGGCCTTCAACAAGGTAGATTGACACAGTGATTGCAACAACTGGTTTGAGCTTATCAGAGAGAGTGAGAATGGCAGAGGATGGGGCCAAGGTTAGTTCTGTTGTTCAGAGGGCTGTTATGAGTTGTAGTTGATTTGACAGCTCCTAACAACAACAACAAGTGACTCATCATCCCCAAGCCCTTGAGTTTTGAATATGGCTTTTGGTAAGAAGGAATCAGAAACATTAGTAACAGCAGTATTTTCTGGAACCAAACACTTCCTTGTATAATGAGTAGGCTTTTCCTATCCATTGTATTTAGAAACAGTAGAACAGTGGTGGAGTTTCTTATTGTTGATCCAGAGTCCTGGAAGAATAGGATCACTATTGGTAGCTGTGACTGTAAAACTCTTTTCATTCCTCAGTTACAAAGAGTTGCCGTGGGGACTTTTCCAGTTAAACACTGGGGGGGAAAAACAGGACCATAATTTTCCACAGCTCCTTGAGCCCTCAACTTGAACTCAGAATCTATAGGTGTGACTCATAACCTTGATCTCTGAGGGGTTGGTGTGGGGTGGTTTTTTAATACACTAAACAGAGGAAAGTAATATTTACATAACAAGAGAATTCAGGGAAGGGTGATGCCATATGTAATGTCTTTTGAATTTAACATCCAGGTGGTCAACCAGTTCTTGAAAGGAGAAAAATACATTTCTTCTTGATGCTGGAATTTACATTCTACTTTTTAGTGATCCTTGTATTCATGGTTTGGGGTCAAACCTTCTTAGCATACAATTATGAGCTTACGGCATTCTGAAGGCTGCCGCCCAGAATGAGCTGAGACTTGAAAAGGATATAAAACTCAGTAATAGGAAAATATGGTGGGAAATTACGAGGGGGGTTTTAACTTTTATTTGAGAAAGAGAACAAGGAAATGATCTGTCCACTGCCTGGGGCAAGTGATGTAATGGTGATGGATGTCAAAAAGAAAGCAGAACAACTCCAGGATCATCTGCAGACCAGGTTGCTCAGAGGAGGGGAGGCAGATCAATTTAGATTTATGGAGAGGTTATGAGGCGAACACAAAGCTAATCAGGGGAGCTGATCAAATGTTGTTCTGGTAGGTTAGGATGAAAACATAAAGAACAGGGTTATTGACTCACAAAAAGAAAGAAGCAGCATCTATCATTTTAATTTGAACTCTCCAAACCATAGAGCAGCAAGACTGATACTGACAGCATGTAAAAGTCTAGAGGAGTGTATTGAAAGGCTGCTTTGCAATGTGTGTTGTATGATTGGTTTGTGAAGCATGAGATGTGACTGGTTTGTGATGTGATGGTATAGTGTGGTCCTTCAGAGACATGGTCATTTGGGGAGACAGTATATAGTTCCCAGAAAAAGTGCCAGTTCCCAGATAGTGCTCATTTCCTTTTTGATAGGTTTACTAGAGAAGTAGAAACAGCACAATTTAGGCAATAAAAAAGGAAGATCTAAGAAGAATTGATACTTTTCAAACGAATATTTAGGAAGAATATTGAATATACCACCAAGCTTTTGGTTAGTAGCCAAATGCCATAACCACAGTTTCACCAGAGTTCTTAGTTCTACATGTATAGAACTGAGTTTTGGATCTAAGTTCAGGATATTTATGAGTGGTTTCTAAAATTGTATATTAATATATAGAAGAGAGAGAGAGACTGATCGATTTATAAAAGTGATATATAGAAGAAAATGAAAGGCGACGACTTTTAATATGGTTTTTATTTCAAGATCAAGAAAATAAAACTCCTCCCCAATAAGCAACATTATGATAGATGGAGTAAAGATTTAAATTCTCAAAGGTTTGATTTTACTTGAATCCACAGTCAACATTCATGGTAGGAAAGAAACAGTTAAGAAATTAAAACACAGGTTGAATTTCACTCTCTAGGATCTCTTCAAAGTCTGAAAGAGCAAGGATGCCAGTTTGGAGACTACACTGCACCTGATCTAAGCCATGACCTGTTCAATGACTTCCCAGGCATCTGAAAGTGGATAACAAATAAGGAAGACTGAGGAAGAATTGCTGTCTTTAATTATGGTGGTGGTGAAGATTCCTAAATATCTTATGAACAGCCAAAAGAATAAACAAGTCTTATTTGAAGGACTTGCAGCCAGGGTGCTCCGTAGAGACAAGGATGATAAAACTTTGCCTCATATTCTTTGAGCATGTTGCCAAGAGGTTTCTCAAAAAGAGACGTTATGCTGGGTGAGGTGGTGGGTCAGAGAGGGGAAGACTCTCAATGAAATGGACTGAAACAATGACTGTGACAATGGCCTTGAGCAAGGTGGAGATCATGAGGGTGGTACAGGTTAGGGCAAGGTTTCAAATCATCATCATCATCATCATCATCATCATCATCTGTTGTTCAAGAAGGTACATCTTCCTCTACTACAAGCTCTCCGAGAACGACTTGAACTTCATCAAGCAGAGCAAGAACGGCTTTGGCTTTCTTATCAATCTCATTAACTCACTGAGGCTCATAGACTTCTCCTCTGAGGTAACAGCTGCCCAGGTCATCGACAGGGCCGTGGTGGTGGTGGTGGACTGCATGTGTGTTTGCATACTGACTGAGAAGGTGCTGCAGCAGGCCATCGCCGAGCACATCAAGCCTTCACTGATGATGAACAAGATGGACCGGGCCCTGCTTGAATCGCAGCTGGAGCTTGAGGAGCTCTACCAGACCTTCCAGAGCGTTGTAGAGAATGTCAACATCATCATCTCTACCTATGGTGAAGATTAGAGTGGCCCCATGGGAAACAGCATGGTTGACCCCACCCTGGGTGCTGTTGGCTTTGGGTCTGGCCTCTATGGCTGGGCCTTCACTCTCAAGCAGTTTGTTGAGATGCATGTTGCCAAGTTCACTGCCAATGGAGAGGGCCAGCTAGGGGCCTGCTGAGTGGGCCAAGAAAGTGAAGGGTGTGATGAAAAAGCTCTGGGGTGACTGTTATTTTCACTCCACCAATGGCAAGTTCAGCAAGAAGCTTCCTTGGACATTCTGGCAGCTCATCCTGGACCCCATCATCAGGTGTTTGATGCAATCATGAACTTCATGAAAGAGGAGACTGCAAACCTAATTGAGACATTGGACATAAAGCTGGACAGTGAAGACAAGGACAGGGAGGGCAAGCTGTGATGTGCTGCTGGCTGCCCACTGGGGATGCCCTGCTGAAGACTATCACCATCCACCTGCCCTCACCTGTGACAGCCCTGAGGTACAGCTGTGATCTGCTCTAAGAGGGGACACCCTGATGATGAGGCCACCGTGGGTATTAAAAGCTGTGAGCCTAAAGGTCCCCTGATGATGTTCATTTCCAAAATGGTGCCAACTTCTGACAAAGGTCAGTTCTATGCCTTTGAACAGATCTTCTCTGGGCTTATGTCCACTGGCCTGAAGGTCAAGATCATGGGGCCCAACTACACCCCTGGGAAGAAGGAGGATTTTTTCTGAAGCCGATCCAGAGGATGATCTTGATGATGGGCCGCTATGTCGAGCCCATGTAGGACGTGCCATGCAGTAGCATTGTGCATCTAGTGGGTGTGGACCAGTTTCTGCTGCAGACTAGCACCATTGTCACTTTCAAGCACACCCACAACATGTGTGTCATGAAGTTCAGCATCAGCCCTGTGAGCAGGGTCCACGTGGAGGCCAAGAACCCTGCCGACCTGCCCAGGCTGGTGGAGGGCCTGTGGTGGCTGGCCAAGCCAGGTCTCATAGTGCAGTGCATCACTAAGGAGTCAGGTGAGCACACCATCGTTGGGGCTGAGGAGCTGCACCTGGAGATCTGCCTGAAGGAGGAGGACCACACCTGCATCGCCATCAAGAATTCCAACCCTGTGGTCTACTAGGAGACCGTCAGTGAGGAATCCAACGTGCTGTGCCCTTCCAAGTCCCCAATAAGCACAACCGTCTGTACATGAAGGCATGGCCCTTCCCTGACGGCCTAGCCAAGTACATCGACAAGGGCAAGGTGTCCGCCCGGCAGGAGCTCAAGCAGCGGGTCTGCTACCTGGCTGAGAAGTATAATAGTATAAGGGGATGTGGCTGAGGCTCACAATATCTGGTGCTTCAGGCCGACTGCACCGGCCCCAACATCCTCACCAATGTCACCAAGGGTGTGCAGTACCTCAGCAAGATCAAGGACAGTGTAGTGGCTGGCTTCCCGTGGACCACTAAGGAGGAGGTGATGTGTGAGGAGAACATGTTGGGGGTGCATTTCTATGTCTATGATGTGATTCTGCATGGTGGTGGCCGGATTATCCCCACAGCCTGGCACTGTCTCTATGCTAGTGTGCCGAAGGCCTCATGGAGCCAATCTATCTACCTGGTGGAGATGTAGTGTCCTGAGCAAGTGGCCAGTGGCATCTCTGGTGTCCTGAAGAGAGGGCACGTCTTCAAGGAGTCCCAGGTGGCTGGCACCCTCATGTTTGTTGTGAAGTCCTACTTGCCCATCAACGAGACCTTTGGCTTCACAGCTGACCTGAGGTCCAACACTGGTGGCCAGACCTTGCCGCAGTGCATGTTTGACCACTGGCAGATCCTGCCCGGGGACCTCTTTGAGAACACCAGCCACCCCAGCCAGGTGGTGGCTGAGATATACAAGCAAAGTACTGGGGGGCTGAGCTATTAGTCAGTTCTGACTGGAGAGCACACAACAACACAAACATGTTAACCTGGGAAGAAGTTCAATCTGCTCTGAAGGAATGGTTAAAAAACAAGGCCTCAGGAATTGATGGAATACCAATGAACATGTTTCGACAAACAGATACAGCCCTGGATCTACTCACCAGTTTTGCCAAGGAATCTAGAGAACAATTACCTGGAACAGAATTACCTGGAAGAGAAACATATTTCTTCCCATTCTCAAGAAAGATGCTCTTACAAAGTATGGAAGTTATCAAACATCATCACTAATATCACATACAAGCAAAATATTGCTGAAGATCTATCTATCTATCTATCT
Organism: Elephantulus edwardii; assembly: GCF_000299155.1. Classification (NCBI taxonomy): domain Eukaryota; kingdom Metazoa; phylum Chordata; class Mammalia; order Macroscelidea; family Macroscelididae; genus Elephantulus; species Elephantulus edwardii. The sequence goes on along the minus strand of NW_006399789.1, from coordinate 5,886,980 downwards.
ATCTATCTATCTATCTATCTATCTATCTAATCTATATCTCTGTCTCTATATCTATTCCCATTTCAAAGAAAGGTGACCCAACAGAGTGCAAAAATTAACAAACAATATCATTACTATTACATGCAAGCAAAATTCTGCTGAAAATTATCCAAAACCAACTGGAATAGCACATCAGCAGAGCCAGCCAGATGTGCAGGCTCTATTTAGAAAAGACTGTGGTACTAGGGATACTATAGCTAGATCTTGGCTGAAAGCAGAGAGTGCCTGAGGAATATCTAACTGTGTTTCATTGACTATGCAAAGGCTTTTGACTGTGTGGATCATAACAAACTGTGACTAAATCTGAGAAGAATGGGAATCCCAGAACACTTGATTGTGCTTATGCAAAACCTATACTCAAACCTGTAGAGGCCTATAGAGGCACTAGAGACATTATCGCTAATGTCAGATGGATCTTGCCAGAAAGTAAAGAGTAGTCTATAGAAGGGTATATCTATCTGTGTTTCATTGACTATGCAAAAGGATTTGACTGTGTGGTTTACAATAATTTGTGGTTAAACTTGAGGAGAAAGGGAATCTCAGGTCACTTGATTGTGCTTATATGAAACCTATACTTGGACTAGGAATCAGTCCCCAGAACAGAGCAAGGAAACACTGCATGGTTCAAAATCAGGAAGGGAGTGCATCAGTGACGCATTCTGTCTCCGTACCCTTTCAATCTATATGGGCCTTATGAGGAGGAATGTAGTATCAGGATCAGAGGAAGACTCATCAACAACTTATGTTATGCAGATGGCACAACCTTGCTTGCTGAAACAGAGGCAGACCTGAATTGTTTGCTGCAAAAGGTCAAGGACTGTAGTCTTCAAAATGGATTGAAGGTCAATATGAAGAAGACAAAGATTCTCACCGCTGTCAACTGGAAGCACCATGATAGATGATGAAGAGATTGAGACTGTTAATAGCTTTTGTTTGTTTGGTTCCACAATCAACCCTCTTGGTTCCAGCAGCCAGGAAATCAAAAGACAAGTTGCACTGGGAAAATCTGCTGTCAGGACCTTGCCAGACTACTGAAGAGCAATGATGTCAGTCTGGAAACCAAGGTGCTCCTGATCCAGGCCATTGTCTTTGCAATTGCTAAGTATCAGAACGCTGGACAATGACTATGGATGATAGAATGAGAATTGATGCCTTGAGCTGTGTTGCTGGAGAAGAGAGTCCCAGATGGATGTCTATTTGTGTCTTATCAAATATAGAAAGATATTTAACTATGTGGATCACAATGCATTGTGGTAATGTTGAGAGGAATGGAAATCCTAGAACACTTGATTGTACTAATGCAAAACCTCTACCTAAGGCCAGGAAACTGGTGTCTGATCAGAGCAAGGGAACACTGCATGGTTCAAAATCAAGAAAGGAGTGTGTCTTTCCCCTATATTTTTTTGATCTATATGCTAAGCAAATCATTCTGGAAGCTGTTTTTACGAAGTAGAATGTGGCATCAGGATCAGAGGAAGAGCCAACAGCAACCTGCATTACGTAAATGACACAACCTTGCTCACCAAAACTGAAGAGAACTTGAAGCTTTTGCTGCAGAAGGTTAAAGAGTGTAGTCTTCTTTGTGGAGTTCTGACACTGTAATGTGTTACATTTTGCACTGTAACCAAAGGGCCAGTGACTTGAATCCATCAGCTGCTCTGTGGGAGAAAGAGGCATAGTCTCCTGTAAAGATTGTCTCAGAAATCCCCTGGAAGGTCACTATGCTAGGAATTGACTCAGTGGCAATGGGAACCATGTGTTAAGCATGAGGCAAAATGTGTGCCTTATTATTCATGATCTTATTAAATCTTCACAGTAACCTTTTGAAAAACATAATCTCCTCACTTTATAAGTGAAAAGATTAAGACTACAATACAGTAAGTCTATCCCTAACTTTAAATCTATCCCAACAACCTGTAAAAACCTTTTTTTGGTTCTCATTGAAAGTAAGGATGGGAAGACTTTGTCTTTCATAAATTGTACAGAATGTGAAGGAATTCCCTTTTCCGGGAAGTTGCTGGGAAAAGAAGTCATGCTTGACACAGCTGAGGATCAATGAAAAAGAAGAAGCACAGTAAGACAAATTAACACAAAGGCTCCGACAATGGGCTCAAACACCGTGACCATGAGGTTGGAGAAAGACTGGGCAGGGTTTTAATTTTTCTACTATTGTCACTATAAATAGTAACTGTCTCAGTATTATGTACCAAAGCGACAGTTTTATGAGACTGGCTAACATTTCTATTTGAATCCTCTTTTCTCCCACAAATGCACTCACAGATGTAAGCTGTACACCCAGGAAGTTCTCTTCAGACAGCTGTAGCCATGTGCAGCGTGTGCAGCATGGAGTTTTGCCACTAAGAACCTCCATCCATGATGCATTATGCAATATTTTAGGACAGATGTTGTTTTTGTTAAGTGCCGTCGAGTCAGTCACAAACCACAGGAACCCTCTGAGCAGTGAATCTAAACCCTGCCCTTCCCTGTGCCATCCTCATCATCTCCAGCATGTGTGAGCTCACTGTTAGTGCCAATGTGTAAACCCCTCTTGCTAAGAGTCTTTCTTTCCTTCTGTGTATTCATTAATATGGACACACTTTTCCCATTTGATTGCAAGGATTCCATGGGAAACTGGGTCAATGTCATGCTCACCTCTGTGTCTTCTGTTCCTGTTGTTGTTATTGCTGAGGTTGGTTTCCCTGTATCTGTCCTGACTCATGATGATATTTGATGTTGTTGTTATGTGCCGTCGAGTCGCCTGCGACTCATAGCGACCCTATGTACAACAGCCCTAAACTCCACTCTGTCCATGCCAATCGCACCATCTCTGACACTCCCATCCCAATTATCCCAGTCACTGAATCAATCCACCTCATAGAGGGCCTTCCTCTCCTGCGCTGTCCCTCCACCCTCCCAAG
>NW_006399789.1:5845334-5856696 GCF_000299155.1 Elephantulus edwardii | reverse complement strand
TCAATCCACCTCATTGAGGGTCTTCCTTTCTTGCACTGTCCCTCCACCCTCCCTAGCATGACATCCTTCTCCAAGGACTGGTCCCTCCTTGCAACATGTCCAAAGTATGTCAGATGAAGCTTCAAAATCCTTGCCTCCAAGGAGCAGCCTGGTTTAACCATCTCCAGGATGAACTGGAGTTGATAGCAGTTCTTAGCAGTCCATGGTATATCCAATACTCTTCTCTAGCACCACAGCTCAAACATATCAATTCTCCTTCTATCATCCCTAGTCACTGTCCAGCTTTTCTGATTAGCAAGTAATTGTCTGGGAGGTTAGGCTCTCTGAGGAGAAATGTGGCATCAGGGTTGGAGGTAGACTCATCAACAATCTGCAGTATGCAGATGACACAACCTTGCTTGCTGAGGAGGACCTGAAGCTCTTGCTGCAGAAGGTCAAGGACTACCGCCTTCAATTTGAATTGAAACTCAATATCAAGAAAACAAAGACTCTGATCACTCAGCCAATTGGCAGCATCATGACGGATGGTGAAGAGATTGAGATTGCCAACAGCTTCAGTTTGCTTGGCTCTATAATCAATACTCTTGGTACCAGCAGCCAGGAAATTAACAGACAAATTGCATTGGGGAAAGTCTGCTGTCAGAGACCTCTCCAAAGGACTGAAGAGCAGCGATGTCAGTCTGGAGATTAAGATGCTCCTGATATAGGCCATGGTCTTTGCAATTACTTGCTATGCAGTATCCCTTTAGAAATGTTAATATCTTTAGACTTTCCTACTTCTGCTGGGAACCATTTTGTTTTCTCTCCATAAATTGACTGTGAGAAGTGAATGGGGGTTATATCTTTATACCAAATTATTTTGAGGTGCACCCCTGAGTTTGTCTTAGAATATAGCTGAGAATTGTATATTTTAAAGTAAATGAAAATAAACCCAATAGTAAGCCTTAATAAGAGGATTCTAGCTTTTATTGAAGTTATAATTTAGTCGCATTATAGTTTGGGATAGCACTAAGGGATAATCTAGTTCAGTATCTTAATTTTAGAAGTTGAGAAGTTCAAGCTAAGAGAAGCATAATAATTTGCTCAGAATCAAATTTCAAAGGATTTACAAAGCCTGGTAATGAAATACAATAGGCATCTTGATTCTTGATGTTGTGTTCTGTCATAGGAACCCTGAAAAGCAAGAGGGCATGGGATTTCATTGATCATCAATTGATAATAAGGAAGGCAGACCATGCAATGATTAATTGATCACTAGGCTGCTGAGTCTAAGTTTTGAGAACTGAATCCACTTAGTCCTTCTACACAAGAAAAGACCTGGATCAGTTCCTGTAAAAACAAGAGCCTAGGAAACCTACCATGCAAAGTATCTGCCTCTGAAAACCTCCTGGCAGTTCAACTATGGGTCAGTTCCAATTCTAAAGTGTACAACAATGAATTCCAGGTTTCTTTGAAGGTTGCTCACCAATTATCTAGCTTCCTTCTCAACAAAACTCATCAATTGTGAGGCAAAATAAAATACTGACAATGACTTCTAAGCAAAATGGACTATCTTATATTTATTAGGAACACAGAAATTTGTTTATTGTGACTCTTTGCCAAACTAAATGAAAATCAAAGGGATATTGTCAGCCCTGTGGCACTTTTAAAGTGGATGCTTATATGTGTACAGTTTCCTTTTAATAAAAATGCATAGGAAAGTGACTAAATGACTCTTGATTAACTTTTAAATAAAAGGTTTTCTTGATGTTACTTCCACATAATTTTCTGAATTTTCCAAAGAAGTTTGATCTGAAATCCCCAGGGCAACTTCTGCCTGCAGAAAGCAAGGATAAGTCTGGACTTCCCAAGTGATGTCACAGTAAGATTCTCAAGTTTTGAAGAAGAATTTGAAGATCGAGCCAATACTTCAAGAGAACAGTTTGAGAATGTCTTTGTGAGATGTTCAATGGAAATTCAGTATCCCTGTTTTCACCAAAAGTCCGTAATTACATCTTGTAAATGAGCTTTTAAAAGAAGACATTACTTTCCAGTATTTGAATGTCTTAAGAGGATATTTGCAAATGGTTTATGAAAATGTTTATAATGCAGCATTTTTAACTGATTATGAAACAATTCAGATATTACAAGTCTAATTTTGCTAAGACTGAAAGAAAGGATGAATGGAAGGGAGTAGTAAAGAAAGGAAATTACTTGTGGTTTGTTGCTATCTGAAAAGAACTTCATAAAGCATAAAATATATCTGGAAAGAAATAAACTAAACTGTTATATATCTAATTACCTCCTTAAAGTTGTGCTTTGAAAGGGTGATTGTTGTTGTTATGTGCCATCGAGTTGTCTGCATTTCCTAGTGACAATAATTCATACTCTGCTCTATCCTGAGCCAGTCTCCCTGTCTCCCTCTGACACACCTATCCCCATTATCCCAGTTACTATGTCAATCCATCTCATCCAAGGTCTACCTCTCCTGCACTGTCCCTGCACCCATCCAAGCATGATGTCCTTTTGCAGGGATTTGTCTCTCCTGGCAACATGCCCAAATTATGTGAGACAGAGCTTCAGAATCCTTGCCTCTAAAGAGCAGTCTGGTTTCATTCTCTTTAGGTTAAACCTGTTTGTTCTTTTGGCAGTCCGTGGTATGTTCAATACTCTTCCCCTGCACTACAACTCAGGGACATCAATTCTTCTTCTGTCATCTTTGGTCATTGTCCAGCTTTCTGAGGCACAGCAAGTAATTGTGAAGAACATGGCTTAGATCAGGTGTACCTTAGTCTCCAGACTGCCATCATTGCTCTTTAGCACTTTGAGAGGTCCCTGACAGCAGCCTCCCCTGAATAATACATTTCTATTTCTTTTTAAAAAAATCTTTTATTTTATATTGCTTTTATTCCAAAGTTTGTATACATTACATTGTGTTTCACACTATTTTTCACTCACATTGTACTTGGTAGAATCATTCCCATTCATTATGTTTTACAAAATTAATCACCATTGGACTATGTCTACCATTACCCTATCTTTTCAGGTTCCTGCTGTATCTTTCCCGTTTCCCTTACCCTCTCCCTCCAGCCACCAAATTGTGTAACTCTATGATAAGGATAAAAACAGCATAAAACCATTAGTATAAAAATTGAAGGATAACTAGTAAAACATGTATGGTGATCCAAGAAGCGAAGGAGTGGAAGCAGTGGGAGAGGATGGGTTAGGGGTATCTTTTAATCTCCTGACTGCCGGTGCCAAAAATGTTGATTGTGGAGCCAAGAAAGTTGAAATTGTTAACAACCTCAATCTCTTTTCTGTCTATCATGATGCTGTCAATTGGCCCAGTGGTGAGAATCCTTGTCATCTTGATGTTGAGATTCAATTAATACTGAAGCTGTAGTCCTTGACCTTCTGCAGCACATGCTTCAGATTTTTCTCAGTTTTTGCAAGCAACATTGTGTCACCTGCAAAGTGCAGACTGTTGATTGTCTTCCTCCAGTCTTGATGCCACATTCTTCCTCATAAAGTCCAGCATCTCAAAAGATCTGTTTCACATATAGATTGAAAAGGTATGGAGACAGGATACATCCTTGATGTGTCCTCCTTTTGTGATTTTGAGTCATTCAGTGTTTCTTTACTCTGTTATGATGACTGCTTTCTGGTCAAGTACAGGTTTTTCCTGGGCACAGTCAAGCATTCTGGTTGGCTACAGTTTGCTGTGATCTAGACAGTAAAATGCCTTTGCGCAGTCAATGAAACAAAGACATTCTTCTGGTACTCTTTGTTCCTGCAAACATCCATCTGAGGTTGGTGATAATGTCTCTGGTGCCACAGCTACTTCTAACCTGGACTGTGTTTCAGGTAGTTCTCTATTGATGTACTGTTCCAGTTGTTTTTGAATAATCTTCAGCAGGATTTTGCTTACCTGTGATACCAATGATATTGCTCGATAATTTCTACACTCTGTTGGGTCGCTATTTTCTGGAATGGGAACAAATATGGATCTCCTACTGTCAGTTGGCTAGGTAGTTTTCCTCCAGATTTCTTGGCACTACTTGGTGAGCACATCCTGGGTAGCAACTGTCTGTTGAAATATGTTAACTAGTATTCCATCAAATCCTGGGACCGTGCTCTTTGCAAACATTTTTAGAGTAGCGAACATCCTCCTTCATCCTTGCCTCTTGAAAGAATGCTTTCTCAGGAAATTCTTCTGTGTCAGTCAATTCTCTTTGGTACGCTGACTACCTGTACTCCTTCCATCTTTTTTTTATCGTTTCCTGGATTCTTTCCATTGTTGTTGTTGTTGTTATGTGCAGTCAAGTCACCTGTGACTCATAGCGACCCTATGTACAATAGCACTAAACCCTGCTCTATCCCTTACCAATCCTACTGTCTCTGGTACACCTATCCACATTACCCCAGTCACTGAATCAATCCATCTCATTGGGGGTCTTCCTCTCTTGCACTTTCCCTCCACCCTCCCAAGCTTGATGTCTCTCTTCGAGGACTGATTCTGCCTTGCAACATGTCCAAAATATGTCAGACAAAGCTTTTGTGAAGACTATGGCCTAGATAAGGCAGACCTTAGTCTCCAGACTGACACTGTTACTCTTCAGTACTTTGGAGAGATCCTGACAGCCAACTTTCCGAATGCAATTAATCTTTTGATTTCCTAACTGTCGGTACCAAGAGTGTTTTTCATGAAGCCAAGCACACTGAAGCTGTTGACAAACAATCTCTTCACCATCTATTGTGATGCTGCCAACTGGCCCAGTGGTGAAAATCTTTGTTTTCTTGATGTTAAGTTTCAATCCATATTGTAGGCCGCAGCACTTGACCTTCTGTAGCAAGCACTTCAAGTCCTCCTGAGTTTTAACAAGCAAGGTTGTCTCACCTGCATAACACAGGTTGTTGATGAATCTTCCTCCAATCCTCATGCCACATTTGTCCTTATAGAACCCAGACTCCAAGATAATCTGTCCTGCCTATAGGTTGAAAAGGTATGGTGCTAGGATGCTTCCCTGGTATACACCCTTTCTGATTTTGGAACTCTGTTCTAATGACTGCCTCCTGATCCAAGTATAGAGACAAGATATCTGACCTGGAACTATCTGCTTAGGGCTGTGGCCCTGGTCCTGTGATATAATTTCTAGTGGTCTCAAAGGAGCCTTGAATAGTCTGCCCAGCTGGGGATTATATTTTTGCTAGTTTAGTAGGTAAGTGTTGATGGGTACCCAGTCAGGTATGTCCAGCATAAAGAGCTCGTCACTGCTTACCTGATATCCCCAAAGATCGTATACTTAGAAAAAAAGCACACTGTTCTAAAGTGGTGTTGCCATAATCTAGGGCATGACTGTAAAACAAGCATGGTGCATTCCACTGGGAGAGAGAGAGAGAGAGAGAGAGAGAGAGAGAGAGAGAGATAGTTAGTTTAGAGCTGTATAAGCTCGGGAAAAGCCACTATTCTTGTCTCTAGAAAGGCATGGGAAGTAAAAAGGAATAGCACACTTTTATTGTCTCCTAGTTACCAGTGTAGACAGACATCTCTACCAACCTGGATTCCCAAAACAAAGAGATTGCTGTTCAGAATGCCTGACTTGTATCATTTATGGTTCTCTGTTCCTAGTGTTTTTCTTCAGTTCTTTTTTTTTAAATATCAGGGTTCCAGGATATTTGTTTTCTTTTTTCCTCATTGTTTTTTATTGTTTTTCTACTAGTTTATTTAGAAAATTCAAATACAAATGTCATAAAATTATTTCAATTTCCCTCACTCCCCCAACCCATCAGAATGTACAACCTAATGACTAATCCTCTCTTCCCCCTGCATATTCACATCCCTCTACATCTAGCCTCTCCCACTCCTCTTGGATCTTTATACATTTTTATAACATTATGAAATCCTAAAACGTGGTTCATATGTCTTTTTGACAGGGTGAGAACATTTTTTGGAAAAAGTCATTCAGATGCAAATAAAAGGCCTTAATCTTCTATTGCCTAGATTAAGTAAGACTTCATTTCATATGTGAAATACCCAAAATAGAGAAAAGAAACTTTGGGAAATATTTGTATTTCAAAGATATATTATTGTGTTATATTATGTTATCATAAAAATAACATTTTTATAAAAATATTTATCCTTATGAGACTATGTTCTCCAGTCCCTCCCAATTTAGGTAATAATTTACAAAGTTATTAAAGCTCCTGTGTGCTGCATAGTATTCCATGTGTGAATGTACCATAGTTTCTCAATCCATTCATTTGTGGCTGGACATTTGGGTTGTTTCCATGTTTTTGCAATGGTGAATAATGCTGCTATTAACATTGGTGTACAAATCTCAGTTTTTGCCTCAGTTCTCATATTCTCAGGGTATATTCCAAGTAATGGAATAGCTGGGTCATATAGAATTTCTATTTTCCATTTTTTGAGGAAGCGCCAAACTGCATTCCAGAACAGTTGCACTATTTTACAGTCCCACCAACAACGTATAAAAGTTCCTTTCTTGTCACATCCTCTCCAACATCTGTTACTTGCTGCTCTGTTAAACTTTGCCACTCTTACTGGAGTGCAGTGGTACCTCATTTTGGTTTTGATTTGTATCTCTCCTATTGCCAGTGATTTGGAGCATTTCTTTATATGTCTGTTTGCCATTCGAATACTTGATTTTTTATGTCTTTGGTCAAGATAACCTGTCTGTGCATCTGCTGCGTTGTTTTCCTTGGAAGTGGATCATCTTTTTTTTGCTGTTTATCTTTTTTGAAAGTTCTAGAATTACACATGTTTCTTCCTATTTTGGATTGTTTTAATTGAGAAATGAAGAGTTTCTTGCAACAAACATCTTCATCTTGAAATGAATCTTCAAGATTGCTTGTTAAGCATTTAACATTAGTGACATAATAATATATCTTTGAAATACAAATATTTCCCACAGTTTCTTTTCTATATTTTGGGTATTTCACATATGAAATGAAGTCTTACTTAATCTAGGCAATAGAAGATTAAGGTCATTTATTTGCATCTGAATGACTTTTTCCAAAAAATGTTCTCACCCTGTCAAAAAGACGTATGAACCATGTTTTAGGATTTCATGTAATAAACAGTAAAGCTCCAGAGATTTTAGCTTTCTCATGCAATTTTTAGATTTAGAATAACATTATTTTCATCTTTAAAGGGAAATACAGAGTTGTATTTGATTTGTCTTGGTTGTGAAATTTATATAATTAACTCAGCTTTCAAATCTCATTTTTCTGAAAAATAATTAAATCTTCATTTAATAAAGAATATTCTTATTCATCAAGTAATTTTTCTCTTTTTCACCAAGTAATTTTTCTCTTTTTCACCATGAGATATTTCAAATGCTGTATTCAACTTGTGGCTTTGATTTGAAGAATTTTCTTGTTGATTTTCATTATCTCAATTAGTAATTAAAACATCACTAACTATAGAATTTAATAGCTTTTTTACAAATTTAATGTAGGCTATGTTTAACCCACATATGCTCGTTAGTTGTTTTCAAGTTTTAAAAATTTAAGCAAATTTCTTATTTGAAGATTTTTTCTTTTTTACTTTAATTTCATATTTTCTGCTTCTTTCATAGGTTCGACTTTTACACAATTATTTATTTTATGAGTTTGATTTATATGCATGCCTAAAAACGAAAATTATCAAAGTTTAAGTAATTTTAATACATACTCATCCCAAATTACAACTTAAAATATATGACAAAATTTCTAAGTAAATATGATTTTCCCCATTACATTATTTTTCTTCTAAGGTCCTTTAAATCAGCCACTTAATTTTTTTAAACCAAACAAATAATAATGAATGTATATCATCACTTTATCAGATGAAATTAATTGGAGATGTTTTGATGACATTTATAAAAATAAACACATTGAATTCTACCACTTAATGTCCAATTATTTGTGAGGGAAAACAGTCTGTGTATTGCTTAAGTCATATTATAGAAAGTGCTATCAATTGGATCCTACTCAGAGTAACTCTATGTATAACAGAGAAAAACACAGTCTAGTCCTGCATTATAACAACTGCTTCTGTTCTTGAGTACATGTTGCCATCATTTTGCCAATGCAAGTCCTTCAAAGCCTTACTTTTTAAAAAAATTCACTTACTTAGTTACACATGATGTCTTTCTCTCTAAACAATGAATCCAAAGTACTTGAGATGAAATCTCATCATCCTCACTTCCAAGAAGTATTCTGGCTATATTCTTTCAAGAGAAGATTTGTGTACTTTTCTTGAAGTTCTTGTTAAATTCAGTACCATAATTCAGAGACAGCAACTCTTCAATTGTCCTTACTGAGCTTTTAATATGTATGAAAGTATATGTCTCAAATCACTGTACCTAAATGGGTTTTTAACAAAGTGAGAGGGACAACTAAGAACACAAATGAGGAAAAAAAGCTAAATTTTTGTCTGTTTATCCCTCATACAAGGATAGAGTTCAAAATGGATTGTTTGCTATTGAGTCAACTGTGACTCACAGAGGCCCTATAAACAATACAACAGAACTTTACCCTATGCAGCTTGCTTGGCTCCACAATCAACTCTTGGTACCTGTAGCCAAGAAATAAGGTAAATCTGCTGTCAGGGACCTCTCCAGAATACTGAGAAGCAACAATGTCAGTCTAGAGACTAAGGTGCACCTGATCCAGGCCATGGTCTTCTTAATTGCTTGCTAAGTATCAGAGAGCTGGACTGTGACTGAGGATGACAGAGGAAGAATCGATGCTTTTGAGTAGTGGTGCTGGAGAAGAGTCTTGAACATAGCATGCACGACCAAGAAAACAAGGAGGTCTATCTTGGAGAGGGTAAAACCAAGTTTCTCCTTGGAGTCAAGATTTTTGAAGCTCCATCTCACATTCTTTGGGCATGTTGCCTGGAGAGATCAGTCACTGGAGAAGAACATCATGCTTGGAAGGGTGGGGGACAGGACATGAGAGGAAGACCTTGGATGAGATGGATTGATACAATGACTGGGGTAATGAAAGCAGGTGTACCAGAGACAGTAAGAGTGGCTCAGGACAGGACAGGGTTCAGAGCTATTGTGTATAGGGATGCTATAAGTTGAAAGCAACTTGAAGGTACATAACAACAACAACATACAGAGTTACCATTTATCACTCTTACATTGATAAATAGTTAAAAGTTTGACTTTTCACTCACTTTTCAAGACGGGGAAGTAAGTACTTTTAAGCATTTATTGTAGCAATGAAAAAGTGACTCAACCCACATAAAGGAGAATTTGTCAGTGTATAACATGCATGTGAGCAGGAGATCTGGAGTATTAGGGAACTCTATTTCCAGCTTAACTATTCTTAAAAATTTAAAAGTGCTCTCTGAAAAATAAAATGTATTCATTTAAAAAATCCATTTACATTTACTCCTCAACCCAGAAATCCTATATCTAGACATTTGTTCCAAATACATCTTCAAATTGTGCAATTATGTATGTACAAAGTTAACTGGAGACTTACTTATGACAGTAACATACTTGGAACTTCTGAATATCTAGGAGTATCTCACACAACCGAGTGCTATTTTATTATTAATTTCTTTTTCTTTTTTTTAATTGTTATTTTAGGGACATTGACACATAAAAAAATCAGTTTTTATTCAACCAAATTTTGTTCTAGAATACAAATTTCAATAGGCATAACATAATACATTTTCCCCACTTCATCCTGGTAATTATTATTTCCATTATAATACCTTTCTGTTTATACCTCTCTGTTTTCACTTTCTTTAGTGATTTTATGCTAATTGTTATTGTTTTATGTCAAGTTGCCTGTGACTCATAATTATTCTATATATAACAGCTCTGAACTCTGCCCTATCTTGAGTGAGTCTCACTGACTCCGACACACCTAATCCCATTGTCCCAGCTTTCGTGTCAATCCATCTCATCTAAGGTCTTCCTCTCCTGGACTGTCCTTCCACCTTTCCAAGAATGCATGATGTCTTTCTCCAAAGACTGTTTCCTCCTGGCCACATGTCCAAAATATGTGAGATGGAGCTTCAAAATCTTTGCCTCATAAAATCAGAAATTAAGTGGGAAGCATAATACTCCCTGACCTCAAAACCTTCTATACAGTGGTAATAACCAAAACATCATGCTACTGGTACAATGACTGGATCATAGACCAATTGATCAGAATTGAGAACCCAGAAATGAACCCAGCTATCTATGGTAAACTGACATTCAACAAAGAAATAAGACTTATCAAATGGAAAATTACAATCTCTTCAAGATATAGTGCTGGAAAAACTGGACTGCTACCTGCAGAAAGCTGAAACAAGATCCACATCTCATAATATTGGGAAAAAAAAATCAACTCAAGGTGATCAGAGACCTGGGAGTAAAGCCCAAAACTATAAAGTTCATAAGAGACTAACTGGGATCCAGCTTAGACATCCTAGTCTATGGTATAAAGAGACTGCGAAATAGAGCCAGCAATGCACAACCAGGAAAATTGATGAACTGGACCTTCTAAAGATTAAATCCCTGTGCTCCTCAAAGAATTTTTCCAACAGAGTGAAAAGAAACCTACTGGGGAAAAATATTTGGCAGTACCATTTTAGACAAAAGTCTCATATCAAAAGTTTACAGAATCATGCAGGGCCTCCACAAGAAAAAGACTTATAACACAATTACAAAATGGGCAAAAGACATGGAAAGATTTTTGACAGAGGAAGATATTTGGATGGCCAACAGATACATGAAGAAATGCTCAAAAAGCACTAACAATAAGGGAAATGCAAATCAAAACCACAATGAGATAACATCTCGCTCCAGTAGCACTGGGAAAGTTTTAACAGTTTAATTTTTACAGCAAGTAATAAATTAAAAAGTAATGAATTAAATAAATTATTATTTAAAGTTCATAAATTACACTGGAGAAGCTCAATATCAGCAGTGAAAACTAGGCCAGGAGCTGACTGTGGAACAGACCACCAACTACTCATATGCAAGTTCAAGCTGAAGTTGAGGAAAATTAAACCAAATCTAAGGCAACCAAAATATGACTTTGAGTCTATCCCACCTGAATTTCAGAACCATCTCAGTAACAGGTTTGAGGCTTTGAACACTAATGAGCAAAGACCAGACGATTTGTGGTAGGACATCAAGGGTATCATCCAGGAAGAGTGCAAATGGTCGTTGCAAAGACAGAAGAGAAAGCGAAGTCCAAAATGGATGTCAGAAGAGACTCTGAAAATTGCACTGGAGCACAGAGAAGCCAAAGCACAAGGAAGAGCTCAAGATACCAAAGAGTTGAATAGAAGATTTCAAAAGGCAGCACGGGATGACAAAGCAAAATATTACAATGAAATGTGCAAGGAGTTGGAGTCAGAAAATCAAAA
>NW_006399789.1:5839033-5843868 GCF_000299155.1 Elephantulus edwardii | reverse complement strand
GGTGACTCCTTGGAGGCAAGGATTCTGAAGCTCCATCTAACATACTTTGGACATGTTGTGAGGAGATGTCCTTGGAGAAGGACATCATGCTTGGGAGGGTGGAGGGACAGAGCAGGAGGGAAGGCCCTCTATGAGGTGGGTTGATTCAGTCACTGGGATAATCCGAATGGGAGTGTCAGAGACAGTGCGATTAGCACAGGACAGAGCAGAGTTTAGGGCCATTGTACATAGGGTCTCTATGAGTCGCAAGTGACTCGGCGGCACATAACAACAACAACATATTACAGTAAGAACTGTGTTGGGGAATGTTGGGAAGGAAGGGAGAGCCTCTGGTCGAGACAGGTCACCTAGCTCTAGATAAGTGCAAGTCTCCCAATGGCCTTTAATATGGGGGCGAGAAAGCTCCCCTGTGTTTGGCCATGCTGACTTGAGAAAGTTCGCCACCTAGAAAGATGGCTGTTGCATCTGTTGAGCTGGGAGTAGTCCACACGAGGCTGAGGTTCTCCTATCCAATCCACATGTCCCATGTCTGCAAGCCCACCCTATCCTATCTTCCTGTTTACTTACTGCAGCCCCCAATAAAGTTGAGTTGGATTGACTCTCTGGATGGCTCCCAGAGGGGTGTATCTCTGTTGCGCTTACTCTCATTAGGGTGTTGCTGTTCGTTGCTGGTGAACAGACAGCGACAGAACTGGTGTGAAAAACAATGTATAGGAACTTTGTAAGTAAACAAGTATAAACTAAAAATTTTATTAAAAAACATAAATCCTTGCCTCCAAGGAGAAACTTGGTTTGACCCTATCCAAGACAGATCCATGGTATATTTATACTCTTCTTCATCACCACAACTCAATAGCATCAATTCTCCATCTGTCTTCCTTAGTCATTGTTCAGCTATCTGATAAATAGCCTATAGTTGTGAAGATGATGGCCTGGATCAGGAGCACCTTAGTCCTTAGATTGACGGCATTGCTCCTCAGCACTCTGGAGAGGTTCTTGGCAGCACACTTCCCCAATGCAATTCATATTTTTATTTCCCAACTGCTGATACCAAGACTTGATTGAGAAGCTGAGCAAACTGAAATTGTGAACAACCTCAATCTCTTTTCCCCCTGTCATGGTGCTGCCAATTGACTCAGTGGTGGGAATCTTTATCTTCTTTATGTTTAGCTCTAATCCAATGAAAGACTATAGTCCTTGACTGTCCGCAACAAATGCTTTAGGTTTTCCTCATTTTGGCAAGCAAGAATGTATCATTTGTGTAACACAGGTAAGCCTTCCTCCAGTCTTAATGTCACACCCCTCCTCGTAAAGTCAAGTCTCTTGAATGATCTGTTCTACATAGAGATTGAAAAGGTATGGAGACAGGATGCATACCTCATTCACTCCTTTCCTAATTTTGAAACATGCAGTATTTCCTTGCTCTATTCCGATGACTGCCTCCTGGTCCAGGAGCACAATCATGTTGTGCTGTTCATTCCTTTAAAACATACTGCTTTTTCCTTCCTCCATTTAGTATCTGTCTATTAGCGATATACTATGTTTTACTCCTCTCTACCTTCATTCTCATTCCTGCTTATCATCCAAATATTATTCTATAGCAGTATAAATCTTTCCTTACTTTTTAAAAATGGCTTTAAACAATATTTGTCCTTTTTGTTCTTTCCTCAGCACTATGTACTCTAGATTTATCTATGATATGGAAGAATTTTTATAAATTCTTTATTAGTTTTCAGCGTTCCATAGTACTCCTTTGTGTGAATTTTGTATCCATTCATCTTTTAATGAACTCATGAGATGTTTCTATCTTATTGCTTTTGTAAATAATATTGTGATGGATATAGATGTACATATATTTGTTGATATCAAAGCTCTCATTTCTCGAGTATATACAGTAGTATTAGAAAAGCTGAATCAAGTGATATTTCTATTTCCAGTTTTCTAAGGAAGCACCAAGCACTCTTTTACAATCCTACCAGCAATGTATGAGAGGTCCAATCTCTATACAACCTTGCTTTTATTTGTTGTTTAATGTCATATTTAACTTCAATGTTCCTTCTGGTGTGAGATGATATCTTATTGTTGTTTTCCTTTGCATCAATCTAGTGTCTGGGAATCCAGAACACTTGATTGTGCTTATATGAAAACTATTCTTGGACCAAGAAGCAGCTGTCAGAACATAGTGAAGAAACACTGCATGGTTCAAAATCAGGAAAGAAGTGTGTCAGAGATGTATCCTTCCTCTGAACCTTTTCAATCTACTTGCAGTACAGATCATTCAGGAGGCTGGATTTTATGAGAAGGAATGTGACATCAGGATTAGAGGAAGACTGATCAACAACCTGTGTTCAGCAGATGATAGGACCTTGCTTGCAAAAACAGAGGAGGACCTGAAACATTTGCTGCAGAAGGTCAATGACTGTGGTTTTTAATATGGATTAAAGATCAACATAACAATAAAAACAAAACAAAAACTAAGATTCTCACCACTGGTCCAATTGACAGTATCATAATAGATGGGGAAGAAATTGAGGTTTCTTGATTCTACAATCAACACTATAGGCACAAGCAGTCAGGAAATCAAAAGATTAATTGCATTAGGAAAATCTACTATAATGGAACTCTCCAGAGCATTAAAGAGCCAAGGATGCCAACCTAGAGTACTACTTGATTCAGGCCATGATCTTCACAATTACAGGCTATACATCAGAGAGCTCAATGATGACTAAGGATGAAAAAAAAAGAATCATTGCCTTTGGGTTGTGATGCTGGAGAAGAGTATTGAATATACTATGAACCACCAAGAAAACGAACAGGTCTGTCTTGGAGAGGGTAAAATTGGTTACATACAAGAAGTGAGGGCAAATGAAACCAAAGTGATAAAGAAGATCTATGTATATATATATGCATGAATAGGTGGACTATAGTGAAAAATACGGAAATAGATTAAACTACAAATGAAAACCTAAGACATATAAGGCATTATCATGCATCAGTGGGCTTTGGATACATGTGTGTAGATTTTTTTTTTAGTTAACATCATGACAACACTGAAAAGAGAAGAAAGTAGAGCAAATTCAAGTAACTTTTTTTAAAATCATTTTGATGAATATTTACAGAGAATTTGGATTTCCATTCATTCATTGTTGCACTTCTTAAGCACAATATTTGGCATTATAACTGCAATGTTAAAGTCACCAGAAGACTTACAAATGCATATTATATTTTTTAATGTACATAGTAATTATTGTTGTTGTCGGTGCTGTCATCTTCAACTCCCAGCAACCCTATGAACAACGAATCAGAACCTTACTCTCTCCTACACCATCTCCAATATGCTTGAGCCCATTTTTTTTTCAGTCACTGTCAATCTAGATTGCTAAGTCTTCCTCTTTTTCACTGACCCTCTACCTTTGCCAGTATGATGCATTTTCCCAAGAACTGGTTCTTCCTGACAACATGCTTCAAGTATGTGAGATGAAGTTTCACCCTCATTGCCTGTAAAGAACATCCTTGTGGCAGTTCCTCCAAAATACAGTGGTTTTTTTCCCTTCTGGTAACCCAGATGATAGTCAATACTCTTTGCCAGTATCACACAATCCAACACATTGATTATTTTTTGGTCTTACTCTTTCTCCAACTTTTGGATGCATAAAAGCAATTCAAAATACTATATATTAGATCTTCCTTTGTAGCTCTTTCGAAAAGTCCTTGTCATTTCCCATTGCAGCAGATGTTCTGGTTTCTTGACTGCTACTCCCCTGGATTTTCATAGTGGATCCAAGTAAAATTCAATCCTTGATGACTTTAAATTTTTCCCTCTTCCATCATGATGTTGTCTATTGGCCCAGTGGTGAAGATTTTTGTTCTCTTGATGTTGAAATATAATCTACATTGAAGTCTGGAGTCTTTTGTATTCTGCAATGAGCACTTCAAGTCGTCTTCAATTTCTACAAGCAGTGTTGTGTCATCTACATGAGGTAGGTTGTTGATGAATCTTCCTCTAATCCTGATTCCACATACTTCTTTTATATAGTCCACCTTCTCAGATTATTTGCTCAACATCAAGATTGGATAGAAAAAAATACAACCCTGGTACATACATGTTTTGATTTTAAATCATGTAGGGTCTGTTTTGTTCAAACAACTGCTTCTTGGTCTAGTACAGGTTTTGCATGAACAGAATTAAGTATTCTGAAATTCACATTCTCAGTATTATTCATAATTTATTATGATCCACCCAGTCAAATACTGTTGTTTAGTCAATTAAAAACAAGTAAACATATTTCTGGTGTTTTCTGCTTTCAGCCAAGATCTACCTGGCATCAGCAAAGATATCCCTCGTGTTATGGCATCTTTTGAATCTAACTTGAATCTAAAAGTTTCCTATGGATGTCTTGTTCCAGAAATTTTTAAAATAATCTTCAGAAAGATTTTACTTGCTTGTATTATTAATGATACTTTTTTTGATAATTTATACACTCTGTTGGATTGCCTTTTTTAAAAAAAAATTGGAACAAATATGATTCCGTGTCAGTCAACTGTTCAGGTAACTATCTTTCAAATTTCTTGGTATAGGCTAGTGAGCATGTCCAGGACTGCTTGTGTTTGGTATCTCATAAATTCCTAGGGCCCTTATTTTTTTGTAAATGCCTTCAGTGTAGTTTGAACTTCTTCCACCATTCATCCTTAATCATATATAACTTCCACAACTATTTCATTGTGGACCAATTATTTTTCATACAGTGGGAGGTACAGTATATACTCCCATCTTATTTTGATGATTTCTGCAGCATTCATAATTTCCATATATAATAATTTGTTGTTGTTGTTGT
>NW_006399789.1:5835718-5837274 GCF_000299155.1 Elephantulus edwardii | reverse complement strand
ACATTTCATTATAGCTGCCTTTTGAAATTTTCTGTTCAGCTCTTCGGTTTCTTGATTTCTTCCTTTAGCTTTGGCTTCTTGGCACTCTAATGCAATATTCACAGTTTCATCTGACATCCATCTTGGTCTTTTCTTCTTCTTTAGCCTTTGTAATGATCTTTTGCATTCTTCTTGATATCCTCCCAGAGCTCATGTGAATTATGAAACTATTTTATGTGTGTTGTGGTATTAGAGAAATTCATTATCATGATATTGGCAACAGAGCATTATTAGAATGGTCAAGTTCTGCCTTTGCTGCCAAAAAATATCTTGGAAACTGGGATTGGCACTGAAAAATCATAAAATTATTATATACCTGCATAAAGGAGACTGGCATATGGGATTCCCAAATCTATCTCAAGAAAGAGTAGTTTAGAAGCAAGAGCCTTTCCCCATGCCCTTAATCTAATCTGTAAATGTTCTTTCAATAGTTTCAAAGACTCATGTTGATATAGCATTTCAAGACAGGAAGGAGAAGGGGAATATTATAATAAAAAAGGAGACATTAAGCAAATTAGGAAGTGCCTTCATGATTGTGTTTATCTGGTTAGGTACTTAATAATGGTTGGACAGATAATGTACCATCCTCCTCACAGCTTCTCTCTAGGAGGTCTTATAGGGCCATTCTTCTTACCTCTGCATATTATGGCAAATGAAAATCCACTCAAAAGAGTAGTTATTAGTAAAGTAAAGGGTTTTTAGGAAGGAATATCTGGGGAGGGAACCTTTACATTAGATGACTCTCAGTCTGCATACTGAGGATGTGTGATGATGGTACACATCTGGAGAGGCCTTATTAGCTGGTGTTGCTGGTCATAGTCTGTACTGTCTTAGGGAGGAAAATACTTTGTTATGGAAAAGAAGATGGTTTTATTAATCAAGTCATTGAAAGAAGGAAACAAAACAAGAAATTCTGTGATTCAGAGCAAACCCAGCTATAGTCAAAGTTTTCTTTCATCTTCACTGAACAGATCTTCATTGCAACAAGATCAGAAAACTTTACCTATTATGTTACAAAAATGTAGTTAATTTCATCTACAGATTGCAAGGTGGAGAGGCAAACGTCAGCTAAGACTTCCAGCTTGATAAGAAGGTAGACTGCTGGATGGAGAGGCAAACGTCTACCAAGGGCTCCAACTTGAAAAGGAGTTCCCTTTCCGTTGTCTTAGACCAAAAGGACACTTCTTCCTTTTAAAATATTATGAAAGAAATGTACTTTCAACCTATTGCAGGGTATTTTAAAAGTTCATTTCCTCTAACTTTCTTGTCTGTTGTAAGAGTTCTCATTGTGGAACAAGTGAAATATTGATGTGGAGTTGGGGAGGTAACAATGAATTTGGTATAGAGAAATTGACACTGAAGTATAATTTCAGAATTTCTATTACACTTATAGACCATCATTTGTGTGTTTCTGCAAATTTTCTCTATGAAAGGAACCAAAATAAAAACACTCATTAGTAATATAAATATTTCTAGTGCCCGTATTTTGGTTTCAAAATACCATATATTTTTTTAAA
>NW_006399789.1:5775345-5835553 GCF_000299155.1 Elephantulus edwardii | reverse complement strand
GAACCGTGCACCTCTGGGATTGTAGTTGCAGCTTCTTGCCACTAGGCCACCAGAGCTCCCCCAAAATACCATATATTACATTAAAAGGAAACAAGGTATTCTCAGAGAAATAGCTGATTCCAGTGATAGAAGGAAAATTTGCTGAATCTGTAGTATCTTACTGTTGTACCAAATAGTTGGAACCCACCCTCCAGCAGGTCTCCAGAAGCAGTTAGTCACATCGGAGAAGACGGCTAATTTTTCTCTCTTGGAGCAGCCAGTGGCCTTGCCTTGCACCATGGGCCTTCAAGACTGCAGCGCAGCTTCTTGACACTAGGCCACTGGAGCTCAGTATCTTTTTTTTTAATTTATTGTATTATACTATTTATTTTTAAAAAACACATAAAAAATAAAACTTTATATAAACAGAGCTTAGTATCTTATTGGCAGGGAAAAAAAAAACAAACCCTCCCACCATTTTTTTTTTTAAATGAAGACACATTAAAAAAAGACAAGGAGCTAATTTAAGAGGTTTCGTTTTACCAAAATATGGGATTATTATAGCATTAAAATAAATAAGGACAGAAATTGATTATAACATGGGATAAAATTAGAATCTAGAAAACCTTACTAATAATAGAATCAGATATTGCTAGATGACAAGAGCTCTTTTTATAGAAGAAAATACTATTTACTGGTAAGCAGGGAGGAAAGAGTGTGATGCATGAAAGTTAACACTTTGTAATCAACAAACAGTTTCATCCTGGAAAGGGTTAAACTGGGTGGCTCCTTGGAGGCAAGAATTCTGAGGCTCAGTCTGACATACTTTGGACATGTTGTAAGGAGGGACCGGTCCTTGGAGAAGGACATCATGCTTGGGAGGGTGGAGGGACGGTGCAGGAGGGGAAGACTCTCTATGAGGTGGATTGCCTCTGACACACCCATCCCTATTACCCCAGTCACTGAATCAATCCACCTCATAGAGGGTCTTCCCCTCCTGCGAATGGCACAGGATAAGGGCTGTTGTACATAGGGTCGCTATGAGTCGCAAGCATCTGACGGCACATAACAACAACAACAACAATCATCACAGTGAAGATTGTTTAGGAAAAACACTGTGATGAGGAGCAGGACACGTGCTTAGGTATAAAGGTCGACCCACAAACTGCTCACTCGTTGGAGGAGAGAAATTAGTAACTCTGCAAAGAAAAAACAGACAATGGTTTAACGAAGTAAGCACAATCAATAAAGGCAGTGGTGGATTGGTGGATAGGTGGATTATTGTGTGTTTGAAATTACTGAGAAGGACAGATCATATGTACCATAGTCTGGCCAGAGAAGCTTAACCTAAACTTAAATCGTGAGAGACACTTGACCAAGCCAAGCTGAAGGAACTTTCTAAAAAGTTATTGGATTTTGTCATGAAAGGCAAAGGGACAAATGACTGTTTAAAATGAAAAAGTACTGAAAAAGCCATAAAAATAAATGCAGCGCTTGACATTAGACTTGTTTCTAGTCTGGGGGTGGTTGGTGGTAGTTAAAAAATAACATTATGGGAATAATTGGGGGGGGGAAACCCTGAAATGTGAATGATAGATTCAATAAACTTTGCATGTCTGGTGCAGGTCTCAAATGTAATAACTACACTCAGGTTATGTAAAAGAATAGCAGCTGTATGCTTAGGACATACCTCTCTCTGATGGTTGCTGAATTGGAACTCATAGCTAATCCTTTTGGGGTTCTGAGACTATATGTTACAAAGGAAGAGTTTGCTAGACTTTTCCCCAAGGAGCTTCTCATGGATCTGAACCACCAGAAAGACATACTCTTTGAGTTTAGTAGTGAAACTCCCTATGGACTAGACCACAACTCCTACTGGAACATATGGAAGCTTTAAAAGTAAAAACAAACAAACCCACAAACCGAAAAACCCCTCTCAAATAGTTTAAGAAAAAAATAACTCATGCAAACATATATAGGAAACAGAATGAAATGTCACAAAAATGTTAAAAATTGGTGAATTTAATGACTATATTTTAAATTACTTACAGCATTTCCCTGTGCTTCAAACTATCACAATTTAAGGTTTTAAAAAGTATTTGATTAAAAAATTTTACTAGTTCAGATAGTTCTTGTACTGATTAGTTTGAATTAGTGGGAAATGGTTCTAATTTGGTGAATAGTACCCTGGGGGCCTGTGAAAAATTCTTGTATCAGTGACCCATATGGTCCCTATGGGTGAATACAGACCAGAAACATCTGCTTGTGTGATTCTACCGGGACTTCTGACTTTTATAAACTTGAGGGATTATGTTTGGGAAGAAAAGCAGAAGTTTCCTACCACTTAGGTCTAGAATGAAACAGATCTCAAGCACTAGATTTCATCGCTAATCAAGTGGAAATGCCAATGGGGAAATCCAGGTCAACTTCAATTCCCCATCATGAGTAAGCAGTATATGGATCCAGAATAGTGTGACCTACAAGTGACCTCGGGGAGAAATCACAGTTAAATCAGAACTGCTCATTTCCAGGATTCTTGGTAAGGTTGACTCTGCAATTCATAAGCGTCAACATTTATAATCAACAAAAACCTCAGTTACCACATGTGTTTTATCCTCTTTAGCAAACTTACAGGACTATGCTAAGCTGCTTCTCAGGGTCATCTGTAGCATTTTACCGTCTTAAGAAAATTAAGTTCAGATGGAGATAAAATATAGAACACATAAAGAGAATGTGTACGGCAAGAAACTGCACTGCAGTCCCAAACGCACACAGTTCAAGGCCAACAGCTGGTCTACCGGAGGAGGATGGGCAATCTCCTCCCATGCAATTAACGGCCTCTGAAAACCTGCTGGTTTTGAGCTATGAGTTTTGACTATATGGTGCACAAAAACATGGCTATCTTAAATGTTGATTATAAAATATTAGAAAGTTAGTATGCTTATGAGCTAAAAGTTATCATTTTTCTTCATAAGAAACAGAGACAATACTAGTTTTCCCCAAAAATTTGTTCAACTCTTTCAATTAAAAAAAAAAATGCAGTAGTGCTTTAACTTGCGAGATACACAGTAAAACCCATCAAAGTCAGATTTACAGAAGGCAGAAACTCGTCAGTTAGGAAACACCAAGCATTTTCCATTATAGAGAGAACAATAGAAAAGTGGTGACTGAACCTGTCAAAGCAGAAACCTTGTGAGACCTGGAAAAATGAGGCAATGCCCATGAGTTTTGGCTTTCAAAGTTTCACTGATAAAATCATACAAATTATTTGCCCGATTGCTCATATAATGTAAGAGTTCTTCTCATGGTACCCCTACCCTCTCTGCTCCTCTCGGCATTATTCACAATGGGTGCATATGCGGTTCAGTGAATTTTTTTTTTTTAACTTGCATGTGGGGCACTGATCTTTGATTCCCAGTCAATCATTGTACTGTATGTGTAGCCGTCAACTATCTATCAGTATTGGCTTGTATGTTTCTATGGTTCTAGACATGTTTCAGCAGAGCTTTCAATCCAACGCAAGTTAGGAATAAAGGCCTGGTGATCTACATGTGAACGTCGGTCACTGAAAACTTACGGATCCCTATGGGTCTGATGAGAAATCTCTGATGGGCTACTGATAAGGAGTTGGGCTGCCAATCCAAATGCTGGCAGTTCAAAAATGCCACCTTCATGGGAAGAAGAAAGACAGCTGCCTCCTGTGAGATTTACAGTCTCTGAAATTCCACCAGAGGGTAAGCCATGAGTGCGTTCTGACTCAATAGCTATAACACACCATGAAGCATCTGATGAATGAGGATGGTACAAATCATGTTATCATTTGTTCCTTTGTGTATAGAGTTGACATGAATTCCAGGCTGGCTCAACAGATACAAACATCTACAATTATCCATGTTGTTGTTGTTGTGTACCATCAAGTCCAAATAGACCCATAGCTGACCCTCTGATGAGTTGTCAGAGACAGTTAATTGTGCATGGGAAGATATTGCCCATTCTTTTTCCATGGAGCATCTGGTGGATTTGAACTGCGCGCCTCCGGAATTTTAGCACAGCTTCTTGCCACTAGTCCACCAGAGCTCTCTCATTATTCATTATTGTTGCTGTTGTTATGTGTTGTCAAGTCATCTGTGACTCATAGTGACCCTATGTACAATAGTTCTTAAGCCTGCCCAGTCCTAAGCCAGTCTCACCAACTCCAATACACCTACCCCCATTGCCCTAGTTGCTGTATCAATCCATCTCATCTAGGGTCTCTTTGGCGCTGTCCTTCCACTATTCTAAGCATGATTTCCTTCTCCAAAGATTGGTCCCTCCTGGCCACATGCCCAAAGTGTGTGAAGCAGTGCTTCAAAATCTCAGCTTCCAAGGAGAAACTTGGTTTCATCCTCTCCAAGACAGACCTATTTGTTTTCTTGGTAGTCTACGGTATGTTCAAGACTCTTCTCCAGCACAGCTCAAAGGCATCAATTCTGCTTCTGTCATCCTTAGTCATTATCCAGTTCTCTGATGCATAACAAGTAATCGTGAAGACTATGGATTGAATCAGGTACACCTTAGTCTTTAGGCTGACATCATTGCTTCTAGTACTCTGGAAATATCCCTGGCAGCAGTAGTAAAGAAAAATATTTGTTATATTGTTAATTAATGCATTACAGATAATGATGAATACAAATACCATTTTGAGCAAATATGTTTAAAAGTCTCAGTTATTTTATGAGATGAAACTTCTATAGAAAAGTAATCAGGACAGTGCAATATCTAAGACTATATGATTTAGAAAATGGTTAAGAGCACCTTGGAAATGTAAGTCTAGAGAAAAATGAAAAATGGAAAAATAAGCCTTCTTCCCCTGGTGATGAAGAATGACACTTGGCTAATGCAACTCATTGGGTAGAATTAACCTCAAAGGTGAACATACCAGGAACATAGACAAACACTTAAAAGATTATATGACCACCCCCGCCCCCTAACAATTGAGCTATACTTCATGGGGAGGGTTATACCAGGCAATGTTAGTAGAGTTAAAGGCTGATTTAAGATAGCAAAAGTCCAGTACCATGTGGATGATTGGACTTCTAAATGATCAAAGGGCCCAAATCTATACTACTATGATTCTTTGTTTAGTCAAAGATTCCATTAGACTTTTTTTTTCAAATTAAGCTCTTGACTCATATTAAACTTGAAACCAATTAAAGCCCCCAGATCTTTTTCACAAGAACTCTTGCCAAGTCAAACTTCCCTGTACCTGTACTTGTACAGTAAGTTCTTTATTTTCCTGGGTGATGTAAGTGAGGAAAGACTTAACATAGATAATTGTCAACACATGAAAATTAGGCAATTGAATAGGCAAATTATACAGCATACAGCAGTGAGTCATTGTCTAATTATATTTGTGAAGCTGGTCAAACAATCTAACTTCTTGAGGTGAAGAACCTAAATTTACATTTTCTTTTGTGAAGTCTGATGTAACTGATTCAAAGCACTACTGGTGTAGTCGTAATGTGCTGCCCTGCTAACAAGAAAGCCCTGTGTCTTAGAGGGTTTGAATCTACCAATAGCTTCGCAAAAGAATGTTGAGCCTCCTGTTAAGATTTATAGCCTTGGAAATCTGATAAGAGATCATTATGAGTAAAAGTCAGCTAGACAGCCGTGAGTTTCAGTTTAAACAACTGTTTCCTTCTTGTTGTTAGGTGTCATTGGGTTGTTAGGTGTCACTGAGTTGCTTTCTTTTTCATAGTCACTACAACTCATAGTCACCCTATGAACAATAAAAGAAAACCATGCAGAGAGTAGCAGAGCAATGTCTATCTGTGTTTCGTTGACTATGCAAAGGTATTTGACAGTGTGGATCACAACAAATTATGGCTAACCTTGAGTAGAATGGGAATCACAGAACACTTTATTGCACTCATGCTAAATCTGTACTTGGACCAGGAAGCAGTCATCAAAATAGAACAAGGAAATACTGCATGGTTCAAAATCAGGAAAGGTGTATGCAGGTAGTGGATCCTATCTCCACACCTTTTAAATGTATATGCAGAAGAGATCATTTGGGAGGCTGGACTCTGTCAGGAGGAGTGTGGTATCAGGATTGGAGGGGAGCTCGTCAACAACCTGCATTATGCTAAAGACACAGCTTAATTTGCTGAAATTGAGGAGGATATAAGGTGTTTGCTGCAGAAGATCAATGACTAAGATCGGGTGCAGCCTCCGCCTCCTCAGAGCTGGCCCTGGCTGAGGGTGGTAGCATTTCAGTGGCACTGAAGTAACCTGGGTCCAAAACGGCTCCCCTCCCGGGGCTGCTCCCCTCCTGCCGGTGAGTTCCCTCGCCTCGCAGGCATCCGGGAGCTGATATATTGGGGTGAGGTGCAAGGAGGCCTGAGGAGAATAGTTATCACTGAGGAGCCACCGTCAAAATCACGATGATAGAGGTACTGACGACACCTGAAGCTCAGAAACTGCTACACCAGCTGAAAGTACTTTGGGACCAGTAGTTGAGATGTCAACCAAAAGTCTGCATCTTGAGACTAATCAAGTCGGCTCATGATAATGGCCTCAGAATGACTGCCATGCTAAGGTACTTTGAAGTGAAACATCTTAGTCTAACTCAAGTTTTTGGATTTGACACTGAAATATTTTCTCTGCCTGTGAATTTATTGGGCAGATCTCTGTCTAAAATGAAGGTACAGCCCAAGCACCTTGGGTGTGTGGGACTGAGCTGCTTTTATTTGGCTGTGAAATCAACAGAAGAAGAAAGGGATGTCCCATTGGCAAATAATGTGATCCCCATAATCCACTACAGATTCACAGTTTCAGACTTGATGAGAATGGAGAAGATTATATTAGAGAAGATGTGTTGGAAAGTCAAAGCTACTACTGCCTTTCACTCTCTGCAACTCTCTTATGCTCTCACTCAAGAGAATTTGTCATTTGAAAGGAGAAACAATCTTAATATTGAAAGACTAGATGCTCAGCTTAAGGCGTACCACTGCACGATCATATTTTCTAAAGCAAAGCCTTCTGTATTGGCACTATCTATCATTGCATTGGAGATTCAAGTGCAAAAGTGTGTACAATTAGCAGAAGGAATAGAAAGTCTTCAGAAACATTCAAAGGTAAATGGCAGAGATCTGATCTTCTGGCAAGATCTTGCATCCAAATGTTTAATTGAATATTCGTCAAACAAATGTTCCAAACCAAATGTTCAGAAGTTGAAATGGATTGCTTCTGATGAACTGCAAGACAACTGTAGCATAGTTACTGCAGAATAACCCACCTTCCAACAATCCCTGAAACAGTTCCTCAGTTGGATTATTAAAAAAACAAAACACTTTTCTCTATAACACTGAGCTATGGCGTCCATGCTTAGTGTTTTAATGGATTCAAGCAACAAAGCCTCAAACCATCACCATCACCACTAGATTAGCAATGAAGTTCTCAGACTTGGGAAAATTGCCTACTTAACATTATGTTATACCGGAATTATATTTAGATTTTAATTCATCTGTGACACATACAAATCAAAGCTAAGAATATAAATGTGAAAATGTAACAATAAACTTGGAAAGGTAAATTGCAAATCTTTATTTCTAATGTAGAACTAAATTTACTGTATTGGCTCAATTAATTTAGGTGGTATGGAAGTGGAAACCTACTCAACTTAAACTAACTCACCTTAAATGTGTTTATTGTGAAGTTTAATCAAACCTAACATTTTATAAATTCACTTTTAAGACAAGCATTATTATTGAAAGCAGTATAGGTGGTCAACAGTGCAGATATATAATGTACTTCAGTGACAACTGGAAATTGCAATTACATGAGGATATTTTATATAAAGCAAAAATATAGACATGGTAAATTTGGCATACTCATTATCTTTAATGATTTTTCTAGGAAATAAGATGTATCCATAATAAAGGATTTTTTAATACAAAATCTACTGACTCAATCTATTGCAATATTTAGGGTTTTTTTTTTAATTACTATCTCAGCATAAATTACCACTCTGAAAACTTGCTTTTCCCCATTAAAGCAAGTTCAGGCTAGATTTTACACTCCAGAAGTTCTCACTAAGATGTTTTTATAAATCTTCCTTTCCTCTAACTTGGAATTTCCTTTAAAGGAAATAGAGTATACTTTCATTAAATGACCTTTCTGTACCAAAATAGAATCTTAAGTAAACTAAAACCCACTGTTATCAAGTTGATTCCACCTTGTAGGGACCCTGTAGGACAGAGTGGAACAGCCCCATACAAATTTCCAAAACGAATAAATCTTTAAGGAGCAGATTGCCACATTTTTTTTCCTGTGGATCTGCTTATGAACTACTGCACAACTACCTTAATTATTACAAGGTAACTGAAGTAATGTTTGGATTTTCCATGTAAGTCAATGATCATAAAGAGATTTACAAAGTTAAAGCATTGTAAACAGTTATTCAGTGCATCATGTAGTCTGAGACTATCAAGAACGGTTGTAATCCATGTTAAGACTATTATGCTTAGGTACACATTGAAAAATAAACCAAAGAACCATGGTATATCTTATATTTAACATTTGTAAAGTCTTTTTTGTGAATAACTTTTCCGTTTTCACAACCAACTAATACATTTCAATATTTTTAATACATCAGTGTTAATTTCAATATAGATTGAAATTCAATATAAAGAAATCAAAGATTCTCATCAGTGGGTCAATTTGCAACATCATAATAGATGGAGAAGAGATTGAAATTGTTGACAATTTCAGCTTGCTTGGTTCCAAAATCAATACTTTTGGCACCAGGAGTCAGAAAATCAAGACTAATTTCATTGGGAAAAATTTGCTATCAGGGACCTCCCCAAAGTACAGAAGAGCAATGATGTCAGTCTAGAGACTAAGGCGTGCTGAATCCAAGGCATGGTCTCTGCAATTGCTTGCTATGCATCAGAGAGCTGGAAAATGATTAAGGATGACATAAAAAGAATTGATGCCTTTGTATTGTGGTGCTGCAGAATAGTACTGAACATACTATGGAATGCCAAGAGAACAAATGGGCTTGTCTTGGAGAGGGTGAAACTAAGTTACTCCTTGGAGACAAGGATTTTGAAGCTCCATCTCACATACTTTGGACATGTTGCCAAGAGGGACCAGCCCTTGGTGAAGAACATCTTGCTTGGAAGGGTAGAGGGACAGCAAAAGACAGGGAAGAAGTTGAGTGTGACTCAGTAACTGGGGTAATAGTGGGTAGGTGTGCCAGAGAAAATGAAATTGGCTCAAGATAGAGCATGGTTCAGAGCTATCATACATAGGGTTGCTATGAGTTGTAGGTGACTCTACAGCACATAACAACAACAAACAACATGCCATATAGCATTATCTCGATCATGTTCAAGTCCATTGTTGCAGTCACTGTATCAAGCCATCTTGCTGAAGTTCTTCTATTTTGTCAGCCTTCTTTTTTCCCCAGCACTGCAGAAGATCAAAGACTACAACCTTCAATATGAATTTTATCTCAGTACCAAGAAAACAAACATTTTCACCACTGAACTGATGATGGCCGTTATTGGACTGCTGCTTCTTGACAACATGCTTAAGTATGTAAGATGAAGTTTCACCATCTTTATCTCTAACAAGCACCCTAGTTAAACTTCTTCCAAAACAGATTTATTTATTCTTGTGGCAGTTCATGGTCTAGTCACAACTTCACCAACACGGTGATTCAAAGGCATTGAATCTTGCTTGATCTTCCGTACTCATTGTGCAACTTTCAAGGGCATAGAAAGTAACTGAAAATGCCATAGCTTGGGTCAGAAACACCTTAGTCTTGAAGCTGACATCCTTGCTCTGTAGCATCATAAGAGGTCCTTGACAGCAAATCTGCCTACTACAATACATCTTTTGAGTTCTTAACTGTTGCTTTTGTGGATGTTATTTGGGTATATATTTTAAAGAAAATCACTGACAATTTTTATCTTTTTCCATCTATAATGGTGCTGCATATCTTGTTCAGAAAGGTGACGGATATGTGAAGGCAGGAAAGACCCTGGTTGATATAGTGACTCTAACAATGGGCTCTAGTAAAGCAGAGGTGAGAGGATGGCACATAGTAAGGCAAAGTTTAGATCTGTGTGTAAGAAGGTCACTGTGAGTCATATACAACTTGACAGCACCTACCAGTAACAGCAATTGTTTCAGTGGTGAAGATTTTTGTTTCTCTTGGTGTTGAGATAAAATTCATATTGAAGGCTGTAGTCTTTGATCTTCTGAAGTAATTGCTTCAAGTCTACTTCACTTTCTGCAAGCAAGGCTGTGTCATCTGCATCATGCAGATTGTTTATGAGTCTTCTTCCAATGCTGATGTCACGTAATTCTTTATATAGACCAGCTTCTTGAATGATTTGTTCAGTATACTTATGAAGAGTTATGGAGAAAAGATCCTATCCTGATGCACATCCTTCTTGATTTTAAACAATGCAGTAATGAGGGTTGCAGAGTGGATTATATTTGGGGGTGGAGGGTGGGGTTTGGGGAGGTGCGGGGGGATTGTGTACCAATGAGGGAGTTTTTCTTTTGCTTTTCAAGGAGAGGAGCAAACGGGGGGGGGGGGTTTGTGCGGGGAGAAGGGTGCAACAATGAATGAATGGAATTCCAAAATCTCTGTAGATGTTCATTGAAATGAAAAATAAACAAACTAAATTAATAAAAACAAAACAAAACAAAACAAAAACAATGCAGTATTCCCTTGTTCTGTTCAACTACTTCTCGGTCTATGTATAGCCCTCATATGAGCACAGTTAAATGTTCTTTGAACTTCAGTTCTCATCTAAGGTAGCACAGACAGTTAAGCACTAACCAAAGGGCAGCATTTTCAATCTACTCTGAGTCTCTTTAGAAGTAAGCCTTGGTATTTTTTTTAAATCTACTTTTCAAAGACCTATGGAATATAATTTTACTCTGAATACTTGGAATCCCAATGAGTTGTATGTGACATATGAGCAAAAACAAGTAAAACTGTTTATATACTGATGCAGAGCTGTTGCTAGCATCATTTTATTAGGGATTCTATTTTTTGTTTGTCTATATTTAGTCTCTTCACTTTTGTTGTAGGTTAAAGTAGTGTAAATAAAAAACTCACTGCTATCAGGTTGTAATCAACTCATAGCTAATTTCCAGTGAGTTTTCAGGGGCTAAGTCTGTACTGGAGAGAGTGAAACCAGATTTCTTCTTGCAGACTAAGATTTTGAAGCTCCGTCTCACATACTTCAGGCACGTGGCCAAGAGAGACGGGTCCTTGGAGAAGAACATCATGCTCAGAAGGGTGGAGGGACAGTGTACGAGAGGAAGATCCCAGATGAGATTGATTGATATAGTAACTGGTGTAATGGAGGTTGGTATATCATAATTAGTGAGACTGGCTCAGGACAGGGAAGGCTTCAGAGCTGCTGTACACAGGGTCACTGTGGGTCACAGGTGACTTGATGACACTTAACAACAACAATTACAACATTACATGGAAGGATATTGTTCATCTTTCTCTCACTGAGCCATTGGTAGACTCAAACCTCTGCTTTTGGGGTGGCAGTGCAACTCTTTATCCATTTGACCACCAAACACCCTAAAATATTTATATTAATATATAAAAGATGATTACATAGTGAAAAAAGAAGACTCAAATAAGATAGTTTGACCAAAAAAAGCTGAAACAATGGGCTCAACACAACAGTGTTCAGGAAGACGGAGCAGCACTGGGTAAGGCTGAGTTCTGTTATATATATGAGGATGATGTTGTTATCGAGTTGGAACCGACTCATAGCTGACCCTCCAGTGAGTTTTCAGAGGCTGTAAATCACGCCAGAGGAGATTACCCTTTCTTTTCCTGCAGAGCAGCTAGAATATTCAAAGCACCTGTTTACACTTCAAAAACAACAACAGTAACATAAATGATACACGTGAGCCTCACTGGATAGAAAACATAGGAATTAAACCCACTACAGCATTGGAAAGAGACAATGGAGAAACTCACTATTAATCACATCCAGGTTAGGGGCCAACTATGAAAGAAACTACCAATTGCACATATGCAATATTGAAGCTGAAGAACATGAAAACAATTTTAAAGGAGCCACAATATGATCCTGAGTATATCTCATCTGAATTTAGAGACCATACTAAGGATCAATTTGACTGGTTGAACACTAATGGCAGAAGGAAGACTAGACAAAGTGTGTGATGCTACTATCAAGAACATCATACATGAAGAAAGCAAAAGGTTATTATTACAAAGACAGGAAAGAAAGACCAACATGAATTCCAGTGGAGACTCTGAAAGTTGCTCCAGAATATAAAAAAGTGTTAGAGAAAAGAATAAATGAGAAGATGAGAGCTAAACAGAAGATCTCAAATGGCAGCTCTAGAAGACAAAATCAAGTACTATAATGAAATGTGCAGAGATCTGGAGAAAACCAAGAGAAGAGATCATAATCTCTATTTTACAAACTGGAAGAACTGAAGAAAAAAAAATCAAAGCTTCAGTTTGCAATAGTAAAGGACAACAGTAAAAGGCATCAAGATGTGGAAGGAATGCATTCTACCAAAAATATTTTATTAACATTCTACTACTTTTAGTAGGTAACATATGATTAAGTACTGTTGTTGTTGTTGTTGTTGTTGTTGTTGTTATGTGCCGTCGAGTCGTTTCCGACTCATAGCGAAGCTTACTAGAGGTTTTGGAGAAAAGCAAGGCTCCAAGAATTGACAGAGTATCTCTTGAGATGTTTCAACAAAGAGATACAACACTGGAAGGAAACACTGACTCATCCATGCCAAGAAATTTTTAAAATGGTTCTATAGATAACCAGCTAGAAGA
Organism: Elephantulus edwardii; assembly: GCF_000299155.1. Classification (NCBI taxonomy): domain Eukaryota; kingdom Metazoa; phylum Chordata; class Mammalia; order Macroscelidea; family Macroscelididae; genus Elephantulus; species Elephantulus edwardii. The sequence continues at coordinate 5,822,724 of NW_006399789.1, read as the reverse complement.
GGTCTATATTTGTGCCAATTCAAAGAAAAGGTGATTAAGTTAGGAAGCTGTGATAGTGGTGTAATTCACAGAGAGTTGTGCTGCAAATCTAAAGAAATACAACCCAAGAGAACGTAGAAATCATCAATAATATCACGTTGCTGTTATGTTCCATCGAGTCACCTGCAACTCATAGCGACTCTAAGTACAACAACCCCAAACTGTGCTTTATCCTGTGCCAATATCATTAACTCTGATAAGCCTACTCTCATTACCCCAGTCACTGAATCAATCCATCTCATCAAGGGTCTTCCTCTTTTGTGCTGTCCCTCCACTTTTCCAAGCATGGTGTCCCTCTCCAAGGACTGGTCCTTCCTTGCAACATATCCAGAGTATGTTAGATGAAGCTTCAGAATCCTTATAGCCTGATTACACCCTTTCTAGGACAAACCTGTTTGTTCTCTTAGCAGTCAATTCAATTTTTAGCAGTTTATTCAATAGTATTCTCCAGCACCACAGCTCAGAAGTATCAATTCTCTATCATCACTAGTCATTGTCCAGCTGTCTGATGCATAGCAATATCATATGACAATATCATATGAAAACAATATTTTATAAAAGTAAATTTTTTTCTAAATATAGATTTAAAAGTACTAGAGAAGTACATCAATAGGAAATTTCCAGAAATTTAAGCTAGATTCAGAAAAAGACATATAATAAGGGCTGTCACTGCTGTTGTCAGATGGGTCTTAGCTGAAAATAGAGAATACTAGAAAGGTGTTTACCAGTATTTTATTGAGTATACAAGGAAATTCAACTGTGTATATCATAAAAATTATGGATAACATTGAAAAGAGTGGAAATTTCAGAATAAGTAATTGTTCATATGTGGAATTTGTTTATAGACCAAAAATTAGTCTTTTCAATAGAACAAGAAATACTGCGTAGTTTAAAATCAGGAGAGGTGGGACTAAAGATTCTATCCTTTCACTCTACCTGCTCAATCTATACAGTGGGAAAATAATTCAAGAAGCTGGACTATATGAAGAACAATGTGGCATTAGGATTGGAGAAAAACTCATCAATAACCTACATTTATACAACTACCTTGCTTGCAGAAAGTGAAGAGGACTAGAAGCCCTTGCTGCAGAAGATCAAAGACTACAGCCTTCAAGTCGGAGTGAATCTGAACTTTCAGAAAACAGGCAACAATGGCAAAGCTTTGTTTCACATACTTTGGAGATGAAGAGAGATTGTTGGGAGAAGCTATTCATTGGAAAGGAACACCATGCTTGCAAAGGTGAAGGGTTGGTGAAAGAGAAGAAGACCCTCAATGAGAGGGATTGACACAGTAACTGTACAAAGGGGCTCACATGTGTTGAGAATAATAAAGATGGTTCAGGTCTGTTGCCCATAGAGTCACTATGAGTCAGATGCGACTTAACAGCACTAACAACAACAATTTAATGTATCTTGAGCAAATAATCCAAGAAACTGAACTATGTGAAGAAGAATGTGATAACAAGATTCAAGGAAGTCAATGAAGAGCCTGTAATATGCAAATTAAATAATCTTGTTTGCATAAAGTGAAGAGAACTCAAAGCTTCTAATGAAGAAGATCAGGAATCACAGTCTTCAGTGTGAATTACACTTTTGGTTTTCATATGTAACAAAGAACACAAAAGCCACACAGTTGAACAAAAAAGCCACATCATTATAAAGAGAGAAAAGACTGTTGTCAAGGATTCTATATTAGCTCATTTCTGTGGATCAACACTCATGCGTGACAGCAGGAGTCAAGAAAGCAAATGATCTCTTGCATGAATCTGCTCAAAAGGATGTCCTAAACTGTAGAAGAGCTGTCATTTTGAGGACTACAGTTTGCCTACCCCAATCCATGATATTTGCAATCATCTCAGTTATAGGAAAACTGGGACATGAATAAGGAAGACTGAAGAGGAATTGATGCTTTGGATTATTGTGTTCATAAAGAATACTGTGTATAAAGGATACAAAGATTCTTACCACTGGACCAACAGGCAGAGTCATGATGGATGGAGAGAAGATTGAAATGTCAACAGCTTCCTCTTGCTTGGATCTCCAATTAACACCCTCGGTATGAGCAGTCAGGATATAAGGAGACACATTGCACTGGGGAAATCTTCAGTTAGGGACCTTTCTAAAGTCTTGAAGAATAGTGATGTCAGTTTGAGGACTAACATGCATCTGATTCAAGCCATAGTCTTACCAATTACTAGCTATGTATCTGAGTCTTGGACAATGAATAGGGATGACAGAAAAAGAATTTATGCCTTTGAGCTGTGCTGTTGGAAAAGAGCACTGAACATTCCATGGACATCCAAGAGGACAAACAGATTATGTCTTAGAGATGGTGCAGCCAGAGTACTCTTTGGAGGCAAGAATGATGAGGCTTTACCTCATATACTTTAGACATGTTTCTAGGAGGTGCTATTCCTTGGAGAAGGATATGATGTTGGGAAGGGTGGAGGGTTGGCCAAGGAGAGGAATGCCCTCAGCCAGGTGGATTGAAATGGTGAATGTTGCAATCGGTTCTAGTGTGTCAGGAAGTGTGAGGATAGACCAGGGTTCAGATCTTTTCTTCACAGAGTCACTATGAGTTGTGATCAACTTGACAGCATCTAACAATAATAACAACAACAAATAACCTCTTCTAAACCCAGCTCTCACATTTGGCAGTTCTCTGTCAATGTGCTTTTCCAGTTGTTGTTTAATAATTTCCATCAGAGTCTTGCTTGCATGTGATATTAATAATTTTGTTTGATGATTTCTGTACTTTGTTGGGTAACCTTTCTTTGGAATGAGAACAAATACAGATCTCTTCCAGTCAGTTGGCCAGGTGATTATCCTCCAGATTTCTTGGCACAACTTGGAGAGTGCATTCAGAGTAGCAACTCTGTTGAAATATGCCTATGCTATGCCATCAATTCCTGGAGCCTTGTTTTTTGCCAATTCTTTCAGAGCAGCTCGAACTTCTTCCTTCATCATCACAAGCTCTAGTTCATTGCTCTTGTTCATTGTTTCATGAAATTCTTCTGAAATTCTCCAGCCAATTCCTTTTGGTACAATGACTCTGTGTACTTCTTCCATAACTTTTTAATGCTTCCTGGATCATTTCCTATTCTGCCCACAGCATCCTTAAATATTGCAACTTGAGGCTTGAAATTGTTCTTCAATTCCTTTATCTTAAGAAATGCTAAGTGAGTTCAGCCCCTTTGATTTTCTGACTCCAGCTCTTTACACATTTTATTATAATACTTTGCTTTGTTTTCCTGTGCTGCCCTTTGAAATCTTGTGTTCAGCTCCTTAACTTCTTGATTTCTTCCCTTTGCTTTGGTTTTGCGGCATTCTAGTATAATATTCAGATTGCCTTCTTGTCTTTTCTTCCTTCTTTGTCTTTGTAATGACCTTTTGCATTCTTTTCATGAATGATATTCTTGATATTATTCTTGGAAAGGTAGAGAGCTAACAAAGGAGAGGAAGACTCTTAATGAGATTAATTGACATAGTAAATGCAATAATGGGCTCAAATGTGTCAGAACCGATGGGGATGGCACAGTATGGAATATGGGTCAGATCTGTTATTCATCATATGAATATTCTCATATTCTATGAGTCATACTTGACTTGGTGACACCTAACAATGACAAGGACTCCCTCGTGACAATATGCTCCCAAAAATGTAAGACAAAGTTTCACCATCCTTGACTTTAAGAAGCATCCTGGTTGAATTTCTTCCAGAACAGATTTGTTTGTCCTTCCTGCTTTATTCAGGCCTACTGTAGAAAAAGAAACAGTAGATTGATAGAAGTTTCAGAACTGGACAGTCAGCAAAGTTAGCTAAACTTGAAAACTCATCTTGTTTGTTCTATTAGCAGTCCATGGGATATTCAATACTCTGTCAACACCACAAATCAATGACATTGATTATTCTTCTTTCATTCTTATTCATTGTCCAACTTTCAGGCATATGAAACTAAGAATAACATGAATTGGATAAGGCACATTTTAGTTTTTAAATTATAACCTTGTTCTAAAATTGATAGTAATCCAATAAGTAAGAGTACTATTCATAAAGACCTACTCAAATATTTAAGAATTGACTGACACTAAAAAATTTCAAGAAGTACCATATTTAAAAGAGCCAATGGTAATGATGGAAGAAGTTGAAGTTACACTGAAGGCATTGGCAAAAGAATAAGATCCCAGGCATTAGTGGGACAGCAATGGACATGTTTCAACTAACAGATGAAGCCCTGGATGTGCTGACCAGTCTATGCCAGAAAATTTCGAGAACAATTGCCTTTTCAACCAGCTGAGAGATCCATATTTGTTTCCATTCCCAAGAATGGTGAACCAATAAAATGTAAAAATTATTGAATAATAACATTAATATTCATACATGCAAAATACCAATGAAGATAATTTTAAAAATAGCAAGAACGCTATGTAGAAAGAGAACGGCCAGAAGTTTAAGCAGGATTTAGAAGAGAGGCTGTGACACCAGGGATATCATTGCTGATGTTAAATAGATCTCGGCTAAAGATAAAGAATACCAGAAGAATGTCTATTTGTGCTTTATTGACCATGCAAAGGCATCTGACTGTGTGGATCACAACAAATTGTAGCTAACATTGAGAAGAATGGGAATGCTAGAACATTAAATTGTGTTCATATGAAACCTACACCTAAACCAAGAGGATGTTGCGTGAACAGAGAAAAGGAACATGATATGGTTTAAAATTAAGAGTGCATAAGGGTTGTATCTTCTCTCCATAGTTATTCAATATGTATACTGAGCAAATTATTTAAAAAGTTGGACTCTCTGAAGAAGAATGGGACATCAGGATTGATGAAGGAAGAATCATCAATAACCTGTGTTATGCAGATAACAGAACCTTGTTTGCAGAAAGTTAGGAAGACTTGAAGCATTTGTTGCAGAATATCAAAGATCTTTCAATAAGGATTATATCTCAACAAAAAGAAAAGAATAATTCTCACCACTGGACCTATAGGCAACATCATGATAGATAGAGGAAAGATTGAAACTGTCAACAACTTCATCTTATTTGGATCCACAATCAATACCCTTGGTTCCAATAGTCAGATCAGGAACATATTGCCCTGGGAAAAGCTGTAGTCAGAGACCTATCCAAATTATCGAGGAGCAATGATATCAGTTTAAAGACTAAGGTGTGCCTAATTCAAGCCATGTATTTTTCAATCATTGGCTGTGCATCTGACAGCTGGACAATGAATAAGGATTACAGAAGAATGTCTGTCTTTGAGCTGTCATGTTGGATAAGAGTACTGAAAAACCCATGGACTGACAAAAGAACAGATATGTCTTGATGGAAGTGTAGCTGAAGTACTCCTTGGAGGCAAAGATGATAAAACTTCATCTCACATACTTCCCTCATGTTGTTAGAAGCTATTCATTGGTGAGGGACATCATGCTTGGAAAGATGAAGGTTTAGTGAAAGAGAAGAAGGCCTTCAATCAGATGGATTGATACAGTGACTAATGTAATGGTCTTGCGTGTGTCAGAAAGTATGAAAATAGTACAGGAGAGGACAGGGCTCAGATCTGTTCTTCATAGGCTTGCTATGGGTTGTACCTGACTTGGTGGTAAATCAACACAAATATCAACACAAAATATTTAAGTAATATTACTAGATAATAATCTCTCCATTATAAATGCTTAAGAGAAAAACAAGGCAACTAGCCATCAAAGATGATGTCACTTTGAGGAGAGAATCTTTTGTCTTAACAAATGATGAATAATCAGTATTTAAAGAGTAAGGGTATATATTACTTAATGAGGTAGTTGGTTTTATGGTTGATCATCTATAATTACGTGCCTTCCTCCTCTGATAATGATCCCCAAATCTGCCTAGATGGTCTTACTATGAAGAAGATGATTGATCATCTGTAATTATTGGTACTTTTTTCCTCCAGTAATTAGCTCCAAATCCTTCCAGTTGCTCTTATTTCTGCTTTCTTGTATTATGAAGTATGTACAATTCCATAAGATCTTCTCTAAGCAAAATATTTTCACTTCCCTTGGTTTTCATCTTCCATCTTTGTTCCTCTTCTCTGATCACCCTCCAAGTGATCACTACCTTTTTTTTTCAAGTGTGCACCCACAACTGACAATCATATTTGAGGTTCAATTTAAGCTGAGCAGAACAAAAAGACTATCGACACTATTGTTCCAGATGCTGTACTTCGTCAATGCAGCAAACTATTCCATTCTACTTTCCGGCAGCTTCTGCTTACTCTTGACTCATTTGTAGTCAACGGCTCCCCCGTACTCCCGCCCCCATTACTCTTTGCATGTGCTCATATTTGGGCATGCACATCTGTGAAATGTTTATTGGAAATAAAGCATAAACGTTTCTATTAATCATATTACATATTTTATTTCCTTGTTGAATTCAGTTCCTTGTTCTAACTCATCGAGTTCCTTTTGTACCCTGACATCAGTGTTTTAGATAACCTTTCCAGACTTAAATCATCTACAGATTTGGTTGAAAGACAGCTGGACACATAAACATTAAAATAGAAATGAGGTAATAGAGTGGACAGAACCTCTTAGAGGTCTCTCCAGGATGACTCGAGTTCGTAAGAAGCATTTGCTTGGGTATTGCCCCTTCAACAGTTATAAAAACACTCAACTGATATGTTATATTCTTGCTTATTATTCTTCTTCTCATCTCTAATGAGATTAAGGAAGACTCCATTAATGTTCTCCACCTAAAATTTCCCATTTAGATAGCGTAAGAGTTGTACTGGTGAAAAAAAAGGCGGGGGGGGGGGGAACCACAGAACAAACAAACAAAACCAAAACCAATAAAATTAGTCTGGTATGATTTTATGCTTTAATGAATCTGTATTTATTTCTATTTTGATGACGCATGACAATCTCCATCGCCATTCTGGAAGCTGTGCCATTCTTTGTCATCATAGTCAAGGCATGCATTAATAAGACTTACCAAGCAAGTTATTTCAAAGTGTTCATTAATCTAGGCTAAGAAACTTGAACTCGCACTGTACAGTTGTGTTTCTGGAGTCTTTGAAAGTTTGATCCAACCTAGCAGCTCTGAAAATTACCCTCATCGGCGAGATGATGGAAGCAGGAGAGTGGTGAAGGAGTGCTATTACTCCGCGCTTTTTGTTGACTTTATGCACTCTGCCCAGCAGCAGAGCTGCCTGTCTGGTTCAGCCACACCTAAAATCACTCCCTTTCCACTTCAACTCTTCACAAATCTTAATTCCTTCTAAACATTATCTTTCCAGATCCTGGACTTATTGTGCTTTATTTGTAAAGTTGTCTGCATTTCCGTATGTCTCTCTCAAATCTCAGCTGAGCTCCCTAAAAGTCACATCCCCATCTTTGCCTACCTCTCAGATTTTAATTAAGTTAGATATGCAGACACCATTCTCATCTCACTCATGCCATCAAATAGGCACCAACTCAAGACCCTCCAGCAGTTTTGGGGAAGCTGTAAGTCACACAGAGGGAGGTTGTCCATCTGTCTCCTGCAGAGCCACTACTGGGTTTGGACCACCAGAGAGGCACCAACTTTGGCTTAGCAGTTCAACCCTCCCTAGACTCTACCACTACAGCACCCCAAGACGCAGCAGCAGATGGGAAATTACCCAGAAAAGAAATCAGGAGAAAACGAAATGGTGCAGCAAACAAAGTGAAATGCACCAACAAAACAGGCATTCTTAGTCTTTCAAATCTCCTTAAACTAGTCCCATTTCCTTAGGAGAAAGATGGACAATTTCCTCTCATATGATTTACAGTCTCTGAAAACCCACTGAGCAGTGGGTTCAGTTCTGACTCAATGGTTTGTAACAACAGCAATTCTATTTTACAATTCAAGTCATGTTATTGTTGTTTTTAAGTGCCCTCGAGTGGCTTGTAACTCACATCAACCCAGTGTACAACAGCCTTAAACCCTGTTCTATCTCTTGTCAATCTTATTGTCTCTGACACACCTATCCGCATTACCCCAGCAATTGAATCAATCAATCTTATCGAGGGTTTTCCTCTCCTGCTCTGTCCCTCTACCCTCCCAAGCATGACGTCCCTCTCCAAGGACTGGTTCCTCATTGCAATATGTCCAAAGTATGTCAGATGAAGCTTCAGAATCCTTGCCTCCAAGGAGCAGCCTGGCTTCACCCTCTCCAGGACAAACTTGTTTGTTCTCCTGTCATCACAGATCTAGTTTAAAAATATCTGACAGAGGTTAGAAAATACAGATTTTCAAGGAGGTAAATTGTAGAAAAGTATGGATTCTGAATCAGTACTTTTCTTGAGCCCTACACCTGTTCTAACAAGCGGGGTGACCTTAAACCAGTTATGTAATCTCTTTGAGGTTAAACAAAGATGAGTATGCATTACTCCATGAAATTGTTGAGATGAATAAATGAGATGATATATTTTAAATGCTTCGTGTGAGGCACAATAGGTGATGAGTATTCAGGAAATTGGTTCCCTTCCTCTTACTTTCTCTGCTCGTTTTTTCAGCTCACCATCCTTTTCTCACTTGTGTTTCTTAAATTACTAAACATCAGAGTTCCTTTTGTCTGATTTTGTTCTTTTTTTTTTTTTTTTTTTGAGATTCAATGTCCAACAAGGTAAGTCAAGAATTTACCAGGCTTCTACTTTTGGCTTGGATGAATCCAGCTTTGTCAGCACAGCAGAAATCCCCACAGGGACCACATATTGTCGATGTGTTACTTTTGTAATCTGGGTCAAGCCCTTAACCATTTCCCCCATCTGGTCAGGTGCTGATCACTATTAACTCCAGACTTGTTTTTAAAAATATTACAGCCTTGAACACATTACAGCACTTGGCTTTCTGTTGTGGAACAAAGTCATCTTTTCATCACAAGGGTAGTTTTTATCCTAGTGAAGAGCTCAACTGTAAAGAATCTGGATGGAAAAAGGTTCATGGAGATGCCAAAACAGAGTTCCTTTCACAATTACTGGAATGCTAAGGGACAAGTTTCAGCTTGGTAGTTTTGAGTTGGGCCCTGTATAATCACCACTCTTTATTTCCAAATTCAAGACTAAGCCAAAAATGTCAGCATCCTCAAATGCTTTGACTTTCTTAGCTTCCTTCAGTTAAAAATGCCTACCCTTCTGAGTTTGGGTTAGGATAATGTTTTACACTAAACATCCATTACATTTCATTTGATTTATTTCTATCTGCTGCTGGGCCTTCCTCTGGTAAACCTAACCCAAATATTCCAAGACACCTGGAACTAAACCTTCCTGTTGGGCAAAATGTCCCATTATATCAAAGAGGCAAGGATATGGTATAAGATTAAGAACTTTCTCAGACTCAAGCTTCCTAGGCTTTCTTCTAAACTTAAACTTACTGCCATCAAGTAAGTTTAAACTGACCATAATCACACCTGCAGCAACCCTATCTGCTGTAGAAAAGAGCTCAGGTGGTGTAGTGTGTTGGGAGTTGCACTGATAAATCCAAGGCAGTGTTTCTCTGGTAGTTCAAATCAGCCATCCTCTCCTAGGAAGAAGGGGGAAGGTTGGTAAGTGTCCTTCTATTAGATTTGCAGCTTCTAACAACCCTCTGGAGAGTCAACTATGAGTGGGTTCTGACTTGATGGCAATGAGAGAGAGATATTGTAGAAGAGAATATGATGGGTCTCGGTCATTGTCAAGCTCCTGCTAGGGAGCTAGCTAATGGGACAAGCTTGCTTTCACCTCCCGCTCCACATTGCTAGAGGTTTTTATGAAGCAGCTCATTGTGGACAAGAGGCATTAGCCATCTTTTTCAGCTCCTCAAACCCCATGAAATTTAGCTTCTATGAACTGTTATATGAGAAGTCTTTCCCAATCATTGACTTGTTTGGCCCAAAAGTAAGACAACTCTGCAGAACCTCACCCACCCAGGACAAGTACAAGAAATGATTAAACTTTACAAGAACAAGATCCTGCCAGCACCTGTTATAGGAGAAGCAACTCCTATAGTTAGGAGACCAAGTTGCTCTGAAAATGAAGGAGGAGGAGTCACTAAAAGATCAACTGAAATGCACTGGATCCTTCTGAGCTGTTTTGAGAACTCTGTTGCCTGGTAAACTTTTAAAAGAACCATTCTGTGGGCACACAGCTCAAGATAAGTAATGATGACATTTCTCTGTGTAGCTTTTTGAGGAAGCGCCAAACTGCCTTCCAGAGTGTGTGAAAGTTTCTGTCTCTCCACATCCTCTCCAATATTTATTACTTACTGTCCTGTTAAACTTTGTTATTGCTAGTGGGGTGAGATGGTATCTCATTGTGGTTTTTATTTGCACTTCTTTTATTGCCAGTGAATTTGAGCATTTCTTCATGTATCTGTTTGCCATCCAGTTGTCTTCCACAGTGAGAATTCTATGTCTTTTGACCATTTTGTAATTGGGTTATCAGTCTTTTTCTTGTGGGGGCCCTAGAGTATACTGTACACTTTTGTTATGAGACCCTTGTCTGAGATGGTGTTACCAAATAATTTTTTCCCCAGTTAGTAGGTTTTCTTTTTACCCTATTGAAAAAAAGTTTTTATATACCTATAGATTTAATCTTTAAAAGGTCCCATTCATAGGTTTTGATTCATCCTGGAGAGGATTAAACCAAGCGGCTCCTTGGAGGCAAAGATTCTGAAGCTTCTTCAAACATACTTCGGACATGTTGTAAGGAGGGACTGGTCCTTGGAGAGGGACATCATGCTTGGGAGGGTGGAGGGGCAGTGCAGGAGGGGAAGGCCCTCTATGAGGTGGATTTATTTAGTGACTGGGGTAATCAGAATGGGTGTGTTGGAGACAGTGCGATTGGCACAGGACAGAGCAGAGTTTAGGACTGTTGCACATAGGGTCGCTCTGAGTCGCAAGTGACTCGACAGCACATAACAACAACAACAACAACAAGGTCCCATTCATCAATTTTATCCTCTCCTGGTTGTGCATTTCTGGCTATATTTGTCAACCTCTTTATACCAAAGGCTAGGCCTTCTAAGCTTGGTCCCACTTTGTGTTTTATGATCTTTGTGGTTTTGGGCTTTATTCCTAGGTCTCTGACCCACTTTGAGTTGATTTTTTTAATGTAATGTGAGGTGTGAACTAATTTAGTCTCATAAGGACAAATACTACATAAGACCATTATTGTAAAAATCAAAAGATAACTAGTAAAACATGTATGGGGGCTCAAAGAAGGAAGAGGTGGAAGAAGTGGGGTGAAGATGGACAGGGGACAATCTCACGGTCACACAATATTTGGTGGATGGAGCGAGAGGGTAAGGGAAATGAGAAAGATGGGGTGAGGACTTGAAAAAACGGGGCAATGGTAGGCATAGTTCAGTGGTGATTAATTTTATAAAACACAATATGTGGGATTGTATGAAACACAATGTGAATGAAGGAAAGCGTGAAAGACGTTGTGTACTAACTTTGTATGCACATCAATATAAAACAGAAAAATTTTTAAAGGATAAGTAATTATATCCTATTAATAGTGAAGATTCCGTTCTAAAATCTTGCTTAATCTCTTCCATGTGTATGTGTGTGTAGTGGGGGTAAAAGGACAGCAATCCTCCAAGGGAACATTCCATCCCAATAAGTGTGAAAAATCCTGAATATGCTTTAAACAACAGGCCTCTGGAAACTCTATGAACTTTGATAAATGTCCATAGTTATAGAAAGGCTCCAGGCCTTTTGTTCATGGGGTCACTATAAGTTGTGCTCAACTCGACAGCAATCACCACCACCAACAGTCTCATTTCACATACCTGGTGACCCTAATAAAGAATGATTTTGATTTTTTTTTTCTTACGTGGACTGGATGTGATGGTGCAAGACCTAAGACCAGAACAATTCAGGTCAGGTCTGTTGTAGTAAGCTGGGTTTTTTTGCGGTAGACCAGAGCCAAAGCCAACCCATTGCTAACCCTGTAGAGGGTTTTCAGAGGCTGAAAACCACATAGGAGTTGATTGCACTTTCTCCTATAGAGCAGCTGGTGGATTACAGTTGTGTTTCTTTGGAATTTCAGCACCGATTCTTACCACTAGGCCACCAGAGCTCCCTAGTGACCAATAGAAGTCTATATTATATGATCACACCTATTTAACGTGTTTAGGAAATTTGTTCCCCAGGCTGCAACAGTTCCAAATAATAGATAATAATAACCTGAGACCCCATGGGGAACAAAAACCTAGATCTGATGAGGAGAGAGTGTCATTTCTATAACTATTCTCAAGACTTTATACATTCAAAACTAATGACTGAAACTTAGATGAGTTGTAGGATGACATTAGGGACATCATACATGAAGAAAGCAAAATGTCATCACAAACACGGGGGAGAAAGATAAGATCCAAACAGATGTTAGAAGAGTCTCTGATTCTTAGGTTACAATGTAGAGGGGTCAAAACAAAAAGAATGAATGATGAAAGGAAGAGAATTGAACAGAAGACTTCAAAGGGCAACTACAGAAGAAAAAGCAAACCAAGGGAAGAACACACTCAGTATTTCTCAAGCGGAAATAAGTGAAAAACAAATTCAAATATCAACTTGCAATACTGAAATGTTCTATGGGCAAAATCTCGAATGATTCAGGAAACATCAGAAGAGGATGGGAGAAATCACTATACCAAAACCAATTAGTAGACACTGAAATATTTAAAGAAGTAGCATATGATTAAGAACCAATGGTTATGAAGAAAGAAGCTCTGAAGAAGTTGGCAAAATAGAAGGCTCCAGGAATTCATGAGATACTGGTTGACATGGTTCAAAAAAGAGATACAGCCCTGGGCACACTCTTTAGTCAATACCAAGAAATTTGGAAAACAGCTACCTGGCCAACTGACTGGAAGAGACTCATATTTTCTCCCATTAAAAAAAAAAAAGCTGATCCAAAACAATGTGTAAATTACTGAACAATATCAATAAATATGAACAATGTGACATGTAATTAAAATGTTGAAGATTTTGCAAAAATGGCTGTAATATTGTATGGACAGTGAATTGCTAGAAATTTAAGATGCACTCAGAAGGAGAAATAAATAGTCTTCTGAAGCTATGGGAAGAGAGATATTATTGCTGATGCCAGATGGTTCTTGGCTGAAAACAGAAACTTCCAGAAAAAATGTTTACTTGTGTTTGACTGACTATGCAGTGACATTTGACTGTGGATCTTAACAAATCATAGGTAATATTGAGATGAATGGCAATCCCAAAACATTTAATTGTGGGTATGGAAGAACCTATAATCTCAACAAAATAAGAAAACACTGCACTATTTAAAATCAGGAACAGTTTGAATAAAGGTTGTGTCCCTGCTCTACACATGTTCATTCTGTATCTAAGAAAATCATTCAAGAAGCTGGACTCTGTAATGACAGCGGCTACATTATGCAGAGGACACAACCTTGTTTGCAGAAAGGGAAGAAGACTTGAGCACTTGCTGCAGGTGATCCAAGACTAGAGCCTTAAATATGGGAGCAGTCCTTGGAGAAAGACATCAAAATGGGAAAGCTGGAACACACATGAAAGAGATGAAGACCTTCAACAAGATGGAATGACGCAGTGACTGTAACAATGGATTCAAGTACATTAGAGGTCATGTAGACAGCACAGGATAGGGCAAACTTCAAATATGTTGTACACAGGATAACTATGAGTTACAGTGTTCTCGAGGACACCTAACAACTACTGTGCAGATTTTTAAATCCCTTCTCAGCAAGGAGCAGCTGAGAAAACAGCCCTTCTTTCATACCTCTTCAAGAATAGATGCGTGAAATCGCCCATGGAGAGAATGTTAAGAAGAGGATAAGTTCCCTCTGCCTTTAGCTTACATTATTTGTAGATGTTTGTAAAAACCTACATATCCACGCTGGAAATTTCACCTCAGCTGTTCTTGATATCCTATGATTGCCTAAAATTGATAGCCATTTATATCAGGTGGTTGCTAACTTTTCCTCATGATAAGATATTGTTCTCTATAGATGAATGTCCCACAAATCTGATCTGAAGTGAAACCAGTTCTAATCAGTTCCTGGAGCCTGTACAGAAACACTCATTGTGGCAGAGTGTTGAACTTCCTAAGGGGAATTGAGACCAAGGACGTTGTGGTACAGCCCAATCATCTCCTGATAAGTGGAGGCATGCATGCCAGGACTCTTCACATCAGTCCATCTTGAGAAGCCAACTGCGTGGACCACACCAGAAGAACTAGAGACACTTACTCTTTAAGTTCTAAAAGAAGGGATAAACTGAGTTCTACCACATGATTGACTATCTTCCTCCACATTGTGCCTTGCACAAAAACCCAGCACAATCGAGCCTCCTGGCCTTTTACTTAATGACCCTGCTGTCACCATCTCTTACAATAAATGTTATTTTGATTTGCTTTCCCTCAAAAAAAAAAAAAACTGAAATAAGGAAAGGTGGTGGGAGGCATGCTGCTACAGTGGACGAGCCAAGGTCAGACTTGAATGGGATGTTTTGTTCCTGGACTCTGTTGGTTAAACATGGATAGAAGCACAACGGAGGCTTGTAGGAAGTGGGCATGGAACTCCCCAACATTCCATGCCAAGTAGTGAACAGAGCAGATGACAGCAGGATGATAAGCACAGTATCCCACAGCAACAGAAACGTGGAAACTCATTTGGAAAGAACTAAAGTGGAAAGGTCAAGAAAATAACGTCAGCATCTCCTCTATGTGGGTAAAAATATGTCTGGGAAAACTTGGCTCCAAGAATTATGAAGGCAAAGGGGAATGTCTTGAATCAAAGTGAAGAAGTTTCCAGAAATGTTCCCTAGGTGGGTGCAGATGCCTTAGATTCCCTGAGCATGATTAAGGTTGTCTCTTGGCCCAAGTGCTTGCTTTGGCTTATTTTTGTTGCTGTTTGGTTTCTGAAAGTTGTGAAAGTTACGGCTAATAAACGTAGAAAAAAATCTTTCAGCAATGAAAAAGAGATGACATCATCTCCCTCACCCCTGGATTTAGAAAAGAAAATTAGAAAAACCTTAAGAAAGAAAGTTTGAGTTGATCATCCACTGTTCATTATTTCCTTCTCATTTAGTTTGCTATTGCTCACACATTTACTGAGTATTTGCTTTGGGCCAGATCCATGCGAAGCTTGATCAACAATGTGTACTGAAGGGACCACTAAACTGAGGAGCTGGCCAAGTGGTTTCTGGGGAAAGTCACTGAGAGAGCCAAGGACCAAGGGAACAAACCTAAAATGTTCATATAGATCTCAGGGAGCTCTGGTGGCCTAGTGGCAGGAAGCTACATTTCAATCCCAGAGATGCATGGTTCAAATCCACCAGATGCTCTTCTGGAGGAGGAGGGACAATCTCCTCCTGTACCAGTCAGATCCGATTTGATGGTACACACACACAAATTAATAAAATAAAAATGTTCATATAGATCTCAAGTCATCACTGTCCAATTGATTCTGACTCACAACAATCCTGTGGAGCTCTGGTGGCTTAGACAGGGGTGGTGCTGTTAACCCAAACATCTAAACCCAAAGGCTGTAACCCTTGTACTAGAGGGATTAGCTATGAGTCAGTTTCAACTCCACAGTACACACAACAACAACAACAACAACAACAATAATAATCGTAAGTTTAGTCTGTAGAACAGAGTAGAATTGTCCCATGGGGTTCCTAAAAGATGTCTGGTGGCCAATGTATTATATGTTGGACTGCTAACTCAAAGATCAGTAGTTTGAATCCAGTTCAGGAGAAAGAAGGGTAGGTTCCTCTCATGATGGTTTACAGCTTTGAAACCCAATTGAGGACTCCCATGACTCAGAACTGACTCTGCCAAAGCAGATTTGGGGGATTGGCATCTTTATGGAAGCGGTGCCACCATGCCTTCCATCTGAGGTGCAGTTAGCAAGCTTGAACCATCAACATTCCAATGAGTAACTGAGCACTTAACCACATGCCCTAAAGAGATGGAAATAGGAAAGCATTTAGAAGACAGAAGCTCTCAGGGCTTAGAAGCTTAATTCTCATTGCAATTGTTCAAGAACTTCCTAAATTTCTGACTGCTTGTTTCACTCTTTCAAAGAAAACTTCCACCTTTCCTAACTATGAGATAAAACATTTTAGAATATCCAATTGGACACAGAACAAAAATTCTATGACCAGAAAGACAATGAGACCTTGAAGATTTTACTTGCTTTACCTTCTTGAGAATTTTTTTCATCATTGAGGTTACCACAGTGATGAGATCCCAGTGAGAAATACCAGTTCATCGTTTCTGCTCAGGCCATCTTGGTTTGCTGGTTAACATTGGGATTTGCATATCAGTAGGCTGATGAGCAATGACATCAGGCTGGAGAGTAAGGTGTGCCCGATGCAGGGAGAGTAAGGTGTGCCCGATGCAGGCTGTAGTTTTCACAATTGCATACTATGCATCAGAGAGCTGGACAATGAATAGGAAGGTAGAAAGAGAATTGATTCCTTAGAGCTGTGGTGCTGGAGAAGAGTGTTGAGTATACCATGAACTTCTAGGAAAACAAACAGGTTTGTCCTGGAGAGGGGTTACTCCTTGAAGGCAAGGATTCTGAAGCTTCATCGGACATAGTTTAGGCATGTTTCAAGGAGTGACTAGTCTTTGGAGAGGGACATTATGCTTGGGAGGGTGGAGAGAGGAAGACCCTTGAAGAGATGGACCAATTCAGTGACTGGGGTAATGGGAGTAGGTGTGTCAGAGACAGTGAGGTTGGCACAGGATAGAGCAGATTGTAGGGCTCTTGTACATAGGGTCACTATGAGTCACAAGCGACTCAGTGGCGCATAACAACAATAACAACAACAGGCTGAATCTGTATCCTGATTGGCCCATCACTTGATTTCCATAAGGAGAAAATTGTTCATCCAGTTGCTGTAAGTCATAGTCCACCCAAAGGCCTATAACAACAGTGATAACAGTCTTGAGAATTAAATAAGTTAATTCAAGTAGTGGCCCTTGAACAGGCCTGTTGTTAATGTTAAATGGCATTAAGTCAAGCATGACTCATAGCAACACTATGAACAATAGTTCTAACTCTGTCCTATCCCACTCCATCCTTATCATTCTCAACACATTTGAGTTCATTGTCGCAAACCCTGTATCAGTCTATCTTGTTGAGAATCTTCCTCTCCTTCACTGACCTTCCACATTTCCAAGTATGATGTCCCTCTCCAAGAAACAGTGTCTCCTAATAATGTACTTAAAATATGTGAGATGAAACTTTATCATTTTTGCTGAACATTCTGGCATTCTGGAACATTTGGTGTTTTGGGAGTCTATGAGATAGTCAGTGCTCTCCAACACCACAACTCAAATGCATCAGTTATTCTTGTGTCTTCCTTATTCATTGTCCAGCTCTAAGATGAATAACAATTGATTATAGATCTAAGAAAGATGAAATCATTAACAATGACTATATATTCTCCATCTATTATGATGCTGCTTATTGGCCCAGTGGTAGGTATTTTTATGAGATTCAATTCATATTTTTTAAAAATTTTATATTGTTTTGCTTATAGAGTTTGTATACATTGTGCTTTACACTATTCTTCATTCACATTATCTTTCGTATGATAATTCCCAAGTATTGGGAAGGGCGTATGCCAGGGATGCATCCTATCTCCATATCTTTTCAACCTATATGCAGAACAGATTATCCAGGAGGCTGGGCTCTATGAGGAGAAATGTGGGGTCAAGATTGGTGGACGATTTATCAACAATCTGTGTTATGCGGATGACACAACCCTGCTTGCTGAAACTGAAGAGGACCTGAAGCACCTGCTGCAGAGTGTCAAGGACTGCAGCCTACAATATGGATTGAGGCTCAATGTCAAGAAGACAAAGATTCTCACCACTGGACCAAATGGCAGCATCAGGATGGATGGTGAAGAGATTGAGATTTTACACAGCTTTAGCTTGCTTGGCTCCACAGTCAACAATCTTGGCACCAGCAGCCAGGAAATTAAAAGGCACATTGCCATGGGAAAGTCTGCTGTTAGGGACCTCTCCAAAGTACTGAAGAGCAATGGTGTCTCTCTGGAGACTAAGGTGCATCTGATACAGGCCATGGTCTTCGCAATCACTTGTTATGCATCAGAGAGTTGGACAATGACCAAGGAGGATAGAAGGAGAATTGATGCCTTTGAGCTGTGGTGCTGGAGAAGAGTATTGAGAGTACCATGGACTACTAGGAAAACAAACAGATTTGTCCTGGAAAGGGTTAAACTGGGTGGCTCCTTAGAGGCAAGAATTCTGAGGCTCCGTCTAACATACTTTGGATATGTTGTGAGGAGAAACCGGTCCTTGGAGAAAGACATCATACTTGGGAGGGTGGAGGGACAGCACAGGAGAGGAAGGCCCTCTATGAGGTGGATAGATTCAGTGACTGGGATAATTGGGATGGGAGTGTCGGAGACAGTGCGATTGGCACAGGACAGAGAGGAGTTTAGGGCTGTTGTACATAGGGTCACTATGAGTTGCAAGTGACTCGACAGCACATAACAACAACAACAACAATTGTATTTTATAAAATTAATCACCATTAGACTTTGTCCATCATTACCCTGTCTTTTCACATCTCCACTGGATCCTTCCCATTTCCTTCACTACCTACCAAATTTGCAACCTTGTGGGTTTGCCCCTACCCTTCCTCACCCCTCTACTTTCATCCTTTGCCCTCTTGGATCCTCATACATGTTTTACTTCTATTTTTACAATAATGATCTTATGCAGCAATTGTCCTTATGAGACTGAATTCGTTCACTAAGCATAATTCTCTCCAATCTTTCCCAATATTGTTCCTGAGTGCTGTACAGTATTCTATTATGTGGATATACCACAATTTCTCAATCCACTTGATTGTGGTTGGACATTTGGACTGTTTCCATGTTCTTGCAATTGTGAATAATGCTGCTATGAACATTGGTGTACAAGTCTCCATTTGTGTCTCAGTGCCAATTTCTTTGGGATATATTCCTAGCAGCAGAATAGCTGGCTCACACAAGTTTTTGTGTTTAACTTTTTTAGGAAATGCTAAACTGCCTTCCAGAGTGATTGTACCATTTTACAATCCCACCAGCAGTGTATGAGAGTTCCCACCTCCCCACATCCTCTCCAACATTTATTGCTTGCTGCCCTAATTGAGATTGTTAACAATTATAGCTTGCTTAGCTCCACTCTTAACAACTCTTCATCAACACTCTTAACATCAGTAGTCAGGAAATCAAAAGATGAATTGCATTGGGAAAATCTGCTGTCAGGGACCTCTCTAGAGTACTGAAAAGCAACTATGTCAGTCTAGATACTAAGGTGCACCTAATCCAGGCCCTGGTCTTCACAATTATTTGTTATGCTTCAGAGAGTTGGACAATAACTAAGAATGATAGAAGAACAATCAATGCCTTTGAAATGTGGTGCTGGAGAAGAGTCTTGAACATACCATGGAATGCCAAGAAAACAAATCTGTCTTGGAGAGAGTGAAACCAAGTTTCTCCTTGGAGTCTAGAATATTGAGGCCCCATCTTTCAAACTTTGGGCATGTAGCCAGAAGACACCTGTCCTTGGAGAAGGACATCTGGCTTGGAAGGGTCGAGGGACAGTGCAGGAAAGGAAGACACTGGATAACATGGATTGATATGGTGGCTGGGGCAATAGCGGTTGGTGTATCAAAATTAGTGAGAGTGTCTCAGGACAGGGAAGAGTTCAGAGCTGCTGTACATAGGGTTATTATGTGTCACAGATGACTTGGTGGCACATAAGAACAACAATAACCCTGCTAAACTTTGCCACTGCTACTGTGGTGAGATAGTATGCCATTTTGGTTATGATTTACATATTTCTGATGAGATGAAATTCATATTAAAGGTTGTAATCCTTGGTCTTCTGCAGCAAATACTTCAGGTCCTCCTCACTCTTTCAGCAAGCAAGGTGGTGACATGTGCATAACATAGGTTGTTGATGAGACTTCCTCCAATCCTGATGCCACACTCTTCTTCATAAAATCTGCCTTCTCAAATGACGATTTGCTTGGCATAGAGATTAAATAGGTATGGAGAAATGATACAACCCTGATACACACATTTCCCGATATTAAATCATGCGCTGTTTCCTTGCTGTGTTATGACAACAGCTTCATGGTCTAGGTATAGACTTTGTATAAGCATAATTATTGTTGATTGCCTTCGAGCACAACACATAAGCTTAGTTAGGTATGCTGAAATTCTCATTCCTTTCAAGGTTAGCCATAGTTTGTTAAGATCCACACAGTTCAATGCCTTTGCATATTCAATAAAACACAAACAGACATTTTTTTTTCTGATATTCTCTGCTTTCAGCCAAGTTCTATTTGTCATCAGCAATAATATCTCTGGTACTACGGCCTCTTTTAAATCCAGCTTAAACCTCTGGAAGTTCTATGTCAATGTATTATTCCAACAGTTTTTGATATCTCCTACAAGATTTTGCTTGCATGTAATACTAATGATATTGTTTGATAATTTTCATATTCTGTTGGTTCACCTTTCTGGAAAATGGGAAAAAATATGGATCTCTTCCAGGCAGTTGGCCAGGTGAATGTCTTCCAAATGTTCTGGCATAGACTGACAAGCACATTTAGGGAGTACTCAATAAATTTTGGTGTCATATGCCCAAACATCATTATGTCACTGTATCTAATATACCACTTGAGACTCCTATATGAGACCATCAGTGTCATTTTCTCAGCTTACTTTCCAGGAAAATTCAAAGCCTTAGAATATTTTCTAGCAGTTTAGTCAGAGAACCTTCTTTAAGCACTGAGTGGTAATGTATCCTCTGACAAAATAAATGGCTGAATATTTTTTTCACAAACAACTCTTTCTACCTTGCATGTCAGAAAAGACTATTAGAAATATCTTACTGAAAGGATATTGGCTGGTAGAAAATTTGTTTCTAAAATAAACATGTATACTTCCTCTCATTTATTATGTGCATATTATTGAGAAGGAGTACATCATACTAGGAAAAAATGTTGTTGTCGTCATGTGCCCTCAAGTTGCCAGTGATTCATAGCAAACACATGCACAACAGCTCCAAACCCTGCCCTATCTTGAATCAGTCTTACTGTCTCTGACACACCTAATCCCATTGCCCTACTTATGGTGTCAATCTCATCCAAGGACTTCCTCTTCTGCACTGTCCCTCGACTCTTCCAAGAATGCTGTCCTTCTCCAGGGACTCATTCCTCCTTGGCCACGTGCCCAAAGTATGTGAGATGGAGCTTCAAAATCCTTCTCTCCAAGGAAAAACTTGGTTTCACCCTATCCAAGACAGTCCTATTTGTTCCCCTGGCAGTCCATGGTATGTTCAATACTCCAGCACCACAACTCAAAGGCATTGACTCATCTTCTGTAATCTGTAGTCATTGTCCAGCTGTCTGATGCAGAGCAAGTAACTGCAAAGACCATGGCTTAGATCAGGCATACCTTAGTCTCCAGACCGAGATCATTGCTCTTTAGCACTTTGGAAAGGTCTCTGACAGCAGACCTCCCTAGTGCAATTTGTCTTTTGATTTCCTGACTGCTGGTGCCAAGGGTGTTGACTGTGGAGCCAAGTAAGCCAAAATTGTTAACAATCTCATTCTCTTCTCCATCCATCATAGTGCTACTGATTGGCCCAGTGGTGAGAATCTTGGTCTTCTTGATGTTGAGCTTCAATTCATAGTGAAGACTACTGTCCTTGATCTTCTGCAGTAAACATTTCAGGCCCTCCTCAGTTTCTGTAAGCAAGGTTGTGTCATCTGCATGATGCAGGTTGTTGATGAGTTTTCCTCATAGAAGAGTCTTTATAGAAGAAGTCCAGCCTCCTGTATTATCTGTTCTACATATAGATTAAAAAGGTATGGAGACAAGATGCACTCTGACGCACTTCCTTCCTGATTTTGAACTATGCTGTCTTTCCTTGCTATGTTCTGATGACTGTCTCCTGGTCCAAGAATAAGTTTCACATGAACACAATCACCTGTTTTGAGATTCCCATTCTTCTCAAAGTTAGCCACAATTCGTTGTAATCTACACAGTCAAATGCCTTTGCATAGACAATGAAACACAGATAGACATTCCTCTGCTACTCTTGCTTTCAGCCAATATGCATCTGACATCGATGATAATGTCTCTGGTGCCACAGCATCTTCTAAACTCATCTTGCATTTCTAGTAGTTCTCTGTTGACACATTTGAGCCCATCCCTGTAATCACCATGTCAATCCATCTCAATGGGCGGGGACACAGTATCCTTTTCCAGGTGATAGCCACTCCTAGCAACATGACCAAAGTATGAGAGACAAAGCTTTGCATCCTTGTCTTCAAGGAGCACTCTGGCTCACCCTTTTCAAGACATACCTGTTCATTCTTTTGGCATTTCAGTAATTCAATACTCTTCTCCAGTACCACAACTCAAAGACATCAATGCTTCTTTTATCATCCTCATTCATTGTCCATCTCTCAGCTACATAGCATCTGAGCATGGAAAAGACCATCGCCTAAATCAGGCACACCTTAGTCTTCATACTGACATCATTGTTCTGGACTATTTGGAGATGACCCTGACAGTGAGCTTGCTCAATTCAAAATGTCTCATGATCTCTTGATCGCAGATATCAAAGATGTTGGACCCAAGCAAGACAACAATCATTAACAATTTTTTTTAACAATTTCAATCCTTTCTCCATCTATCATGATGTTGTTCACTAACCCAGAAGTGAGGACCTTTGTTTCCTTGATGTTATGATGAAACCCATATTGAAGGCTGTAATCTTTGATCAACTACAACAAGAACTTAAGATCCTTGGTAAAATGGATTGACATAGTGATTGCAGCAATGAGCCTAAACGCAAAGAGCTTGGAGGCTGATGCAGGATCAGGCAGGGTTTCATTCCATTATAAAGAGAGTTACTAAGAATCAGAACTGACTCAACAGCACTCAACAATTACAACTATGGTTGTTGTGTGTGGTAGAGTCAGAACTGACCCATAGCTGACCCTCTGGAGTGTTTTCAGAGCCAGTTAATTGCCTGGGAAGAGAGTGACCATCCTTCTCCCGCAGAGAAGCTGGTAGCCTCAAACTGCATGCCTTCAGGATTGCAGTGCAGTTTCTTGCCATGAGGTCACTGAACTCCCTGACAATTATTAAGGGTGTGATTAATTCATTCAAGGAATGTACCTTCTAATACTAATGTTTGCAATTGCATTTTACTTATGGGCACATTTTATAAATAAGGCATTTGCTACATATGATAAAAAAAAATCTGAAAATACATTTTCCTGTTTCCTTAAGATAAATAAGTATATAGAAAAAGAATAGAGATGAATTGATAAAGCTAAAATCTTTCTTTTTGTAATAAATTATTTAGATAATTACCAATAATTTTTATTTCAAATTGATTGAACTCTGGGTGAACACAAGAAATCAAAGAGATAATTATAACACAAAAAGTTATTGAGAGTAAGCTCTGGTAGCCTAGTGGTGAGGAGCTACGCTCTCAACTCAAAGGCACGTGGTTCTAATCCACCAGTTGTTGTGCAGGAGAAAGAAGTAGTTTCCTCCCATGCTATTTACTGCCTCTGAAAACGCACTGGAGGGTCAGCTATGGGTTGGATTTTACTCAATGGTACATGACATAAAAACTATAGCATCAGCCTCAATCACATGCATACGTTTTCTTCCTCAGGGAATTTGAAGTTTTCCTCACTGAGAGATGTGATAGATGAGGGAGTGGGAGATCTAGAGAGAGAAGAGCTATTTGGGGCTGAGGGCTCAGACAGTCTTTGGCACATTGTGGAGAGGCCATCCATACAATGCAGTTGTGTATGTGGGAAGAATTGTTCAGAGAAAAGGCAATTGTCAAGAGTTGCTGTGGTTGTAAATTTGGATCCTGCTCACAGATGTAAAAAGAAAAGGACACTCAAATTACAAATTAAAAGGATCCTAAAATTGTCTCTCAGTCATTCTATAACTGTCACAAGAAAGTAGAACTCAATGAATGATTTGTAAATAAGCTTTGAGCTTGACACCCAAGTGTAACAGTCTATAGATTCTCTGTTCCCCTAATGCCATGACCTTTTATATTTTTCAGGAGGGAGGCAGGCGATACAGTAATTCTAGTGCTTGACTGCTAACTGAAAGGTTGGTGGTTTGAATTTACCAGTCAGTTTGTGGGAGCAAGAAGTGGCAGTTTCTATAAAGATTTATATCCTTGGAAACTCACTGGGTGGGTTTGTTCTACCCTGTTGAGTTACTATGAGTTAAAATTGACTTCATGGCAGTGGGTTGTATTTTGTTTTTCATACTTTTAGGAATACAATTCTTTTCCTGTTAGACTGCCTTTCTCAGTGCAAAATGCCTCTACCACTTTCATTTTCTTTTCCATCTCTCACCCTGTGCATAACTACAGGCTGCTTTCCTAACACAAAAGTCTGATTGCATTATTTGCTTTCCTTATCCTGTCAAGGAGGCCTGGGGTAATGCAAAGGTTAACTTAAGGGGCCTTTCACCAAAGGTTAGCAGTTCACTTCCATCCAGAGGTGCAGTAGATGAAAGGCTAAGAAAACCAAACATCCAGGGAACATTGTAGCCAGTGCAGCAGTTCTCGGACACCCAGGAGACCCACCAAGGATCTGACTTTAAAGCATTTTTGATTTTTTGTCCTTACTGTCTTTTTGTCTCCTCAGTACCTCTCACACAATATGGGTTTCAAACATGCTAGGCTACTAACTGAAGTGTGGAGGTTCAAATCTACGAGCTGCTCCAAGGTAGTATGACAGAAACTATCCTCAAGTTACAGAATCAACCCGATGGCACTGAGTTGTGTTGCACAATAGCACTAACTTTAGAAACTCAAACACTGGCCATTGAGTCAGAATTCACTCGTAGCTGACCCCCCAGCAGGTTTCTGAGTCTGTGAATTTCACAGTAGAAATGTGTGTGTCTTTCTCCCTTAAAGAAGCTGGTAGATTCAAATAGGATTTCTAATGGTGTGGTGGTGTTGAAATAGAGCACAAAGCTGTCTTCTCTGGTTGAACTTGAATGTACAACTTTTTAGGTAGCTGCAATTCACATTAATCATTTAAATCATTTTAGGACTCAAAACAGTAACGACTTTTTAAATGTTTACAAATCACATTGATAACTTCTCATAAATAAAAATCCTCAGAAGTTTTTGTTTTTTTTTTAAAAAAGAAGCTGGTAGATTCAAACTGCCAGAGAAATATGGCCTTTGGATTAGCAAGGTGACTCCCTATGGACTACAAGAGCTTCCCAGCATCACCAGCAGTGCCCAAACCTTAAAAAAAATTATACATAACTAATGTCTCATAACTGGAAGCAGAAGCGGCATCCACTTCCGAAATGGCTTGCCCCCGGAAACTCTATGTACGAACAGTGCTCAGGCTGTTCGTTCATAGGGTTGCTATGAGTCGTCTACCACTCGATGGCATTAAACAACAACAACAACGTCTCATAAAGAAACGTGATGTAACAGAGAGGGGGGGAAAGTAATGTTTTGTTTTGTGCTGTCGAGTTGCAACTGACTCACAGCTGACCCTCCCGAAGATGTTCAGAGGCAGTAAATCTCACAAGAAGAGATTGCCCATCCTACTGCAGAGTGGTGGATGGATTTGAACTGTGTGCCTTTTGGGATTGCAGTTCAGCTTCTTACTAGTAGGCCACCAGAAATGTGATGTCTCAGAAGAAGGAAAGAAATAATAGTAACATGTTAATACCCTAAACTTGTGGACTTTCTCACCTTCTCTACTCCTTCCCTGTCCTTGGGCTGCTGAGCTGAGTTGGAGAAAAGTCATGTTGTTGTTGTTGTTGTTGTTGTTATGTGCCATCGAGTCACTTGCGACTCATAACGACCATATGTACAAGAGCTCTATATACTCTTCTATCCTGTGCCAACCTAGCCATCTCAAACGCACTTATTCCCACCTCTCCAGTCACAGAATCGATTCATCTCCTCAAAAGTCTTCCTCTCCTTCGCCGCCCCTCCACTCTCCCAAACATGATGTCCCTCTCCAAGGACCAGTCCCTCCTTGCAACATGCCCAAAGTATGTCAGACGAAGCTTCAGAATCTTTGACTCCAAGGAGCATTCTGGCTTCACCCTCTCCAGGACAAACCTGTTTGTTCTCCTAGCAGTCCATGGTATATTCAACACTCTTCTCCAGCACCACAGCTCAAAGGCATCAATTCTCTTTCTATCAACCCTATTCACTGTCCAACTCTCTGATGCATAGCATCATAGAAGTAATTAATTCATTCTGTTGCAATTTCTTTGTCTTAGATATCATAAATTCTTAGTATTTCTTCTATGTTCCTAAGAAGTTGTTTTCCAAGTTTTTATTTTCTTGAAATCGTGTATCCTTTAAGAAAATAGAAGTGAAAAGAAGAAATCTTTGGTTCCACCACTAAAACATCACATGCATTTGAAGTCTGCTTTTAATTGGAGTTAATGCACTTGGCTGCCTCAGAAGAAAGGCTTGGCAACCTGCTTTCAAATAATCAATCATTTAAACCATAGGGAACACAGCTGTGCTCTGACACACACAGCGTTGCCATGTTGAAGTTGATTCCAACTCACAGTGACCCTGTTGTCTAATAGACTAAAACGACTATATTGGGTTTTCTAGACTATAATCTTTATGGAAGCAAATGCTGCATCTTTCCTCCACAAAGGCCCTTAAGGGGCTTAAAGCCATCATTCCCCATCAGGAGTGGAGCGTGTTGATTAACCATAATGTTACTTATTAAACCAAACCCACTGCCATTGAGGAGATTCCATTTCACAGTGACCACACTGGACTGCGTGGCACTGGTCCATACAAAAGGTTTCTTTTACAGAAGCCCGAGTGCCAAATCTTACCCCACTAGGCTGAGAAGCTGGGGGTAGAGACCACTGACCTTTTGGTTAGTAGCCTAATGCCTAACTAGTGCTCCACCAAGGCTCCTAGGTGACTGTCAGCAGGGCCCCGTTAACATGGGTTAACTGTAGGGCAGTTCTACTCTGTCCCATAGAGGTGCTTTGAGTCTGCCTTGACTTGAAGGATGGCTTTGGTTTGAGATTTTTAAGGGTAGCTCTGGTGGCCTAGTGGTAAGGAGCTACACTGCCATACTAAGGATATTTGGTTCAAACCCACCACCTTCTCCGTGAGAGGAAGATGGGCAGTCTTCTCCATGTGATTAAGCTGCCTCTGAAAAC
Organism: Elephantulus edwardii; assembly: GCF_000299155.1. Lineage (NCBI taxonomy): Eukaryota > Metazoa > Chordata > Mammalia > Macroscelidea > Macroscelididae > Elephantulus > Elephantulus edwardii. Next base: position 5,795,439 of record NW_006399789.1, on the reverse strand, counting down.
CTGCTGGAGGGTCAGCTATGAACCAATTCCAACTAGATGGTACACAACAGCAACAACTGTTCCCATCATTTAATGGTTAAAGAAAAAGACTCCTCTACTGTGAATACTTAGGCTGGGACTATGGAAATTAGCAGAAGGTAGTCAGCAATAATTGCTACTGATGACAAGAAGTGTAGCGACATTCATGTCACCTGGCTATTTGCACATTTGTCTGCTAGCTGGTTTTCATTCCCTCTCAAATGTACCCAAGGTTCCTGAGGAATGGTGGTAGGCCCCACCCCAGTCAGACCTTCCCAGGCCTCCCCTCCTCCCAAGCTGCTGCAGTAGGGAGTTTATCTGCTAAGCCATTGTTTTCAAATCAGGGAGAGCTCTGGACTTTCCCAGGAATTCCACTGGAATGTCAACAATCTTCAGATCCCAGGCAGAAGCCAGCGGATTTCCTGGTGAGCTGTCATCAAGTCACACTTGGTGGACTTCAAGTATCTGATGCATTCTGGTCTTTGCCTCAGGAGGTCGATGTCCTTTCCCCCTGTTTCTCAACATTACAATATATCTGACATCAGTTAACACTGACCATCTGAAATAGAAGAATGAGCCAGTTAGAAAAGAATTCTGTAATACAGATGCCATGCGAGCATTTTTACATGTTTCTTGACTCCAGAAACTGTTAGAAACATTATCTATTAATTCTCTACCTCAACATTGACTTGAGAGTGACTTTCATACATCTCCCTGCATGGTACAAATGGTTAAGTCACAGAATACTAGCTGAAATGTTGGTAGTTCAAATCCAGAAGCTGCTGGGAAGACAGGAAATCTGATCATGTAAAGTTACAGCCTAGAAAACTCCTGTCAAGTGCAGTTTTTCTCTGCAACACATCAGGTCTTTAAAAAGATCTTGTGACCTTCTTAACCTTGGAATAAACCCAATAGCAGCTAATAACAGTAACAATATCCTTCATATCTCCAGCACGGCTCTCTAGCTGCCTTCAAGTCAGCTTCAACTAACAGGAATCACATCCACATCAATCAACAGTACCTGGTTCTGTGCTGCTCCCACGACTCACTGCGGAGTGGACTCTTGTGACCCATAGGGTTTTCATTGATTGTTTTTGGGGGTGGATAGTCAGACCTTTTATCCCAGTTCATAATATGGCAATTCTATTGAAACATATTTAGCATTGGAGCAACACGCAAATTTACACTGACAGGTTACACAAAAGGTGCTCTGGATTGGAAGGAAACTCTGAAATCTCCTGTAATCCTATACAAAAGGCGAGAATTCCACCACTGAATCCTTAAAAGATGGAGTGCCACAGAAATAAACTAAAAAAACAAACTAAACAACCTACTGTTGTTGTTGTGTACCATCAAGTCAGAACAGACCAATATTGAGCACTTAGTGGAGTTTTAGGGGCAGTTAATAGTGTGAGGGAAGAGTGTCCATGTTTCTCCTACAGAGCAGCTGGTGGATTTGAACTGCATGCCTTCAGGATTGCAGTGCAGCTTCTTGCCACCAGGTCACCTACCACCATCAAGTCAATTCTAACTAATTAATGACTCTAAAAAAAAACGTGTACTTGCCTTTGGAGATTCCAAAGCTGGAATCTTTCATGGAAGTAGACTGGCACATCTTTTCTCCTGAGAAGTGGCTGGAGGGTTCAACCTGCTAACTAACTGTTCCGCTGGCACCTCAGTGTGTTAGTCACTGTGCCACCAGGTCCCCAGAGCTTGATGCTCATGTGCTAACACTGCGCTTCGTGTGGATCGTGCCTGCATCTCCTGTGTTCTGCTGCTCAGCTTCTCTGCCACATAATGGCTCAGAAATCACACTCTGCCTCCGCATTTCCCCAGCAGATGGGCTGGCCAGGTGCACTACAGCATGTATTGTGCAAAGGGGCAAAGAACAAGGACTCTGAAGATAAGATGACCCAGGTTTGAAGATTAGTTCTGTTCTTTTTAACCTTGTGACCTGGGGCACATTACCCAACATTTCTTGCACAGCTGTTTGCTCGTGAGTGCAATGGGAATGCTACTACTTACATTTCCTGTGATTGTGACGATTAAATGAGAAAAGCACAGGAGAAGCTTCCAAGTACAGACTCTCATAAAGTGGCTCACCAACCGTCGGGTAGGCTGGCTTGTCTCAGCCCTCTACTTCCTAGAGTTGAGGCCACCTGAAACAGTCAAGGGGAAAGGCAGCCTTATCTTTGACCAGAAGTAAACATACTGGAAGTAACTTTACTGAAAGAGTCTGTTCTGGTATAGAGTTGTCTGTCCCCTTATACAACTGTGGCACTGAGAACTAAATGAAGAGACATTCAGCTGGGACATCAGGATATACAGATAAATGTTTACCACATATTTCTTTCCTTTTTTGGTTTCCTTCTCTCTTGAAAGTCTCTCTGATCTCTTTGACGCCCCGCTGCCCTCTTCCTCTTTTTAAAAACGTTAATATCCTTCTTTCTCTAATGGGTTAGTTGACAGCTGGTGAGGCCACATAACTGGAATAGTTCCTCACAGGCTCTCCTTGGACTAATTTAGCAGGTCCTGTAATCAGTTTCCAAAGAGGGTCAGCCATTGCAAACCTTCTGGGCAAAGTTGTACCCTGATGCAAAAGAGCTCACCTAGAGTGGGCAGCAACTCAGTAACAAGTCATTTCAGGCAGTTTCACTCACTTATTCAAGTTGCTTCTTTGTGTTTTAAAAACCTCCATTAAAAGGTAAATATGGCATTTCAATAGGAAATTTGAACTGCCCCACTGGGATATGTTGGTGGAAATTTAAATGACATAAAATTTTTTCAGAAATTCAGACCTCCAATATCCTAGGAGCAGAACAATCTAGTAAAGGTATGAAGGGGGAACTGGTTCAGTCCAGCTCTTGCAATGATCTAAAAAGTCTGTCTTTGGGTCATTTTATTTGTTTCTTAAGAGCTTATAAAAACTGGAAGGCTAATATCCTACTGCTTTCAGATTATAGAGTAAAATACAGCCAGAAATAACTGTAAATGGCTCAGAGCTCTACCAAAATCAAGATGTATCTACAGGCATAATGTCCTACTGGAAACAGTAGCTCATCACCAAAAAACATTGCTGTTGTTGTTGCTTGCTGCTAGACTTGGAGTGACCTAATGTATAATACTGACTTATTGTTTGGTCCTACACTGTCTTTCAAAAAGGGTAAAAGAATTTAAATCTTAGGATAAAGAAGAGCTTGTTAAATTTAGCATATTCACAGTTAGAAAAACTTCTCTAAATTGTCTTTCTTTTTCTCATTTTGCCCTGAACAGATGAAACAACATTATAAACAACATTATAACTCAGAAAAGGGCATCAGGAGATCTGAGTTCAAATTCAGACTCTGATGTTGTATCCTTCAGGTTAAAAAAAAAAGTTGTTTTCTTCATTCTCTGTCTCGTTATTTCTTAAATGAGGGGGTTATATAAGTTGACATGTTGAGGGTCCTTCATGTTCTTTCTTTTTAAAAATTTCTCTGATGATAATGTGGAAAACTGCGAAGTCCCTCCCTACTAAACTACACATTTTATGTAATATTATGTAACACGTTTTGTTTCATTAGTTTCACCGTTTTGAACGCAGCTACTCACTTTTTCCAAGATAAATGAAGGCTTTTAATATAATATAAAACCCAGTAATTTTCCCACTACTCCGGGAGTTTCCCAGGAATTTCTGCCAAAGATTATTCTGGCATCTAACAACTTTTTTGAACTTTCCATCGTCAGTGTTTTTATCAACAACAACAAAAAATGTTGTTATATTAACAACCAAAATAGTGAAGACACGATCACACAATGTGTGACAATTGAGACAGCACATATGAGGGAGCAGTACTGTTTTCACACCGTAAACATGACGGAATCTGGAATATTGGTGATTATATTGGCAGTGCAGAAGGTTACATAATGAAGTTGGAGTTGGTGGATAGAGACTCATCTTCACTTTCACAATAAGTCCCAAAAGTGAGATAGAAAGGATCGTTTCATGAGTAGGCGTAGAGGGAGGCCCAGAGGATGAAGATTATATGGGGCAGGACATGGGATATCTTTTGCTAAATGTATCATTTCGCTAGTGTTTTGAAATGAGAATTATTTTGTCCTGCAGCTGATATTTGGGAATGTCCGGAAACGTTTTCAGCTGTCGCCACTGTGAGAAAGTTTACCCTTGACCTCTAGAGGGTGGAGGTCAGGGATCTTGCTCAGTATCTTACAATGCACAAGACACAATGAAGAATTATGCAGCCTAAAATGTCAACCGTTTGAAGCTGACCAATCTTGCATGAGAGTAAAGTGAGGAGTGAGAATAAGACTATCAGTAAGGGGACATTTAACGTTGGTGTATTAAACAAGGAAGGAGATTAATGTATGTTAGAGAAGCGGAGAGGGGCAGGGATGTCCCTTACTGGGAATTCTCATTATCTGTAGGCCCCAACATCAGCGCTAAACTACTGCTAGGAAGTTGACTCAAACTGATGGGGATCCCATGTAGTTCAGAGCAGAACTACTCTATCATAGGGTTCTTAATAACTGATGTTCCAAAACAAATCTCCAGGCCGTCTCTCTACCTCTGTTGTTGTTGTTGTTAGGTGCCCTCAAGTTGAGCATGACTCCTATGACCCTCTGATCCCTGACCTGTCCTGTGCCATCCTTATAGTTTCTGACATACTTGGGTCCATTGCTGCAGTGACTGTTGTCAATCTCATTAAAGGCCTTGTCTCTTTACCTACCCTCTACCTTTCCTAGCATTTCCTAAGGAAGAGCCTCTCCTAACAATATGCTCAAAGTACGTTAATGAAGCTTTGTCATCTTTGCTTCCAAGCAGCATTTTGGCTGCACTTTCTCCAAGACGTAACTTTGTTACTGTGGCAGTTCATAGGATCTATTGACCAGGTTGTTTTTTGGTTGTTATGTGCCGTCGAGTTGCCTGCGACTCATAGCGACCCTATGTACAACAGCCCTAAACTCCTCTCTGTCCTGTGACAATCGCACTGTCTCTGTCACTCCCATTCTAATTATCCCAGTCACTGAATCAATCCACCTCATAGAGGGCCTTCCTCTCCTGCTCTGTCCCTCCACCCTCCCAAGCATGATGTCCTTCTCCAAGGACCTGTCTCTCCTCACAACATGTCCAAAGTATGTTAGACGGAGCCTCAGAATCCTTGCCTCCAAGGAGCCACCCAGTTTAACCCTTTCCAGGACAAATCTGTTGGTTTTCCTAGCAGTCCATGGCATTCTCAATACTCTTCTCCAGCACCACAGCTCAAAGGCATCAATTCTCTTTCTATCCTCCTTGGTCATTGTCCAACTCTCTGATGCATAGCAAGTGATTGCGAAGACCATGGCCTGTATCAGACGCACCTTATTCTCCAGAGAGACACCATTGCTTTTCATTACTTTGGAGAGGTCCCTAACAGCAGACTTTCCCATGGCAATGCACCTTTTAATTTCTTGGCTGTTGGTGCCAAGACTGTTGACTGTGGAGTCAAGCAAGCTAAAGCTGTGTACAGTTTCAATCTCTTCACCATCCATCCTGATGCTGCCAATTGGTCCAGTGGTGAGAATCTTTGTCTTCTTGACATTGAGCCTCAATCCACAGGAGTCAGTGGTAATTAAGGAGGAAGTGGAAGCTGCACTGAAGGCACTGGAAAAAAAAATAAGGCCTCTGGAATTGATGGAATACCAATTGATTTATTTCAATTAACAGATGCAGCCCTGGATGTGCTCATCAGTCTATATCAGGAAATTTGGAGGAGAGCTGTCTGGCCAATGGATTGGAGGAGGTCCATGTTTGTTCCCATTCCCAAGAAAGATGATCCAACAGAATTTAGAAATTATCAAACATTATCATTAATAACATGTGCAAGGGAAATACTGCTGAAGAGAATTTAAAAATGGCCGTAACAATACATAGATAGACTACTGTCAGAGATTAAGGAGGATTTAGAAGATATCATGGTACCAGGTGTATCATTGCTGATGTCAGGTGGATCCTGTCTGAAAGTAAAGGATACCACAAGAATGTCTATTTATGCTTTATTGACTATACAATGGCATTTGACTGTGTGGATCATAACAAATTATGGCTAACATTGAGGAGAATGGGAATCACTGTGCTCTGTGAAACCTATTATCTACACCAGAAGGCTGTTGTGTGAACAGAGCAAGGGAACACTTCATTCTTTAAAATTAAGAAGGAAATGCATCAGGGTTGTATTCTTTCTTCATACCTATTCAGTCTATATGCTTTTGTGGTTGTTACATACCGTCACATCGCTTGTGACTCATAGCAATCTTATATAATTAAGCTCTGAAACCTGCTCTATTCTGTGCCAACTTTATTGTCTCTGGCACACCTACCCTCATTACCCAAGTCACTGCATCAGTCCATCTCATTGATGGTCTCCCTTTTTTTCTCTGTCCCTCTACCCTTTCAAGGATGATTGCAGAAACCTCTCCAAGGACCTGTCCTTCCTTGCAACGTGCTCAATATATGTCAGATGAAACTTCAGAATCCCTTGCCTCCAAGGAGCAGACCGGCTACACTCTCTCTAAGACAAGCATGTTTGTTCTCCTGGCAGTTCATGGTATATTGAAAACTCTTCTCCAGCACCACAGCTCAAAAGCATCAAGTTTCTTTTTATCATCCCTAGTCCTCATCCAGCTCTCTGACACATAACAGGAAATTGCAAAAACAATGGCCTGGATCAGGTGCACCTTAGTCTCCAGAATGACATCATTGCTCTTCATTACTCTGGAGAGGTCCTTGATGGCTGACTTTCCCAGTGAAATTTGTCTCTTTATTTCCTTGTTGCGGGTACCAAGAGTGTTGATTGTGGAGCCAAGTAAACGAAAGCTGTTACAATGCTGAGCAAATTATTTGAGAAAGAATCTATGAAGAAGAATGTGGCATCAGGATCAGAGGGAGACTCATCAATAACCTGTGTTATGCAGATGATACAACCTTGCTTGCTGACAGTGAGTAGCTGCAGAAGGTAAAAAAATGTATCCTTCAATATGGATTACAACTCAATTCCAAGAAAATGTCAATCTTACCACTGGACTGACAGATAACATCATGGTAGATGGAAAGAAGATTGAAACTAACAGCAACTTCATCATACCTGGATCCAAAATTAGCATCCTTGGTACCAGAAGTCAGAAAATTAGGAGATGTATTGTACTGGGAAAGTCTACAGTTAGGTATCTCTTCAGATTATTGAAGATTTATCAGTTTGAGGACTAAAGTGTGTCTAATTCAGGCCATGGTCTTTCCAATCACTTGCTATGCATCTGAGATCTGGACAATGAATAAGGATGACAGGAAAAGAATTGATATCTTTGAGCTATAATGTTGGAGAAGAGTACTTGAGCATCACATGGACTGCCAAAAGAACAAACAAATATGTCTTGGAGAGGGTGCAGCCAGAGTGCTCTTTGGAGGCACAGAACCTCACATACCTAGAGCAAGTTGAGGAAGGGCTGATGCTTGGAAGGGTTGGCGAAGCAGAGGAAGACCCTTAACTAAGTAGATTGACACGGTGACTACTGCAATAAGCTCTAATGTGTCAGAAAGTGTGTGGGTGGCACAGGATAGGACAGGGTTCAGATCAGTTGTTCATTGAGTTGCTATGGGTTGTACTCAATTTGACAGCACCTAACAACAACAACAGTGGGATAGTCAGTACTCTTCTCTAACACCACAGTTCAAAGGCTTCATTTCTCCTCCTGTCATCCTTACTCACTGCCCAAATTTCAAATGCAGAGCAAGTGATTGAAAAGACCACAGCCTGAATTAGGAATGCCTTACTCTTAAAACAGACATCATTGCTTCTCAGTAATTAGGAGAGGTATGTGATTACAATATTTCCAAGTGCAATAAATCTCCTGATTTCCTGACTGCTTGTACCAAAAGTATTGATTATGAATCCAAGAAAGATGAAATCACTGACTGTTTCAATCTTTTCTCTGGGTATCATGATGTTACCTATCAGTCTAGTGGTAAGAATTTTTGTTTTCTTTTGTTGAAATGCAATCCACATTGAAGACTATAGGCTTTAATCTTCTACAGAAGATGCTTCAAGTCCTCCTCACCTTCAGTTAAGCAAGGTTGTGTCATCTGCATAACATAGGTTGTTGATGAGTCTTCCTCCAATCCTGACACCACATTCTTCTTCCTAGGATCCAACTTCTTGATTGATTTGTTCAGCATACAGTTTGAATATGTACGGAGAAAGACTATAACTCTGATGCACACCTTTCCTGATTTTAAACCATGTAGTGTTCCCTTGAAAGTTACACAAGTGTTGATGACTTTGGTTCATAGGGTTACTATGTGTCTCCTATGACTCGATGGCACTTCACAACAATAACATCAACAGAGAGAGATATCAGATGGCCTAGTGGACAAAAAGTGATGCTACCAAGCTAAAGGAGGGTGACTTTTAATATGCAGCCCTTGGGCCTGTTATTCATTGTTTTTGGTCACACATTCTTCTGGGTCATATAGCCCTGGTGTGTCCACTTGCCGTACAGTGGTAACTGGTGGTTCCTGTGATGCTAAACACTGTGACACTGATGTGCCAAATGTGATAATGGTTAGCTCCCCAATTAAAACAAGCTTGGAAGCAGGAGTGGCATCCACTTCCATAAAAGCTTGCTTCCCTGGAAACCCTAGGAACCTGGAGAAAGGATGAAAGTCACACAAGTGTTGAGGACTTTCATTTATAGGGCCACTATGAGTTGCCTATGACTCGACGGCACTTAACAACAACAAGAACAACAACAACAACAACAACAAGTGTTCTCTAGGTCTTTTTGGGCACCAGCTTCGTGGTCTAGGTATAGATTTTGCATGAGCACACCCCTGATGTACATAAGTCACCTCTGGGAAGATTTAAACCTCCCACTTTTCAGGTAGCAGTTCTGGAAGCAAACTATAAAGATCAGGAGGTTTTATTGCATTGGGAAAGGCTGCAGTCCGGGACTGCATTACTGAGAATCAATGATGTCAGTTTGAAGACTAAAGTGTCTAATTATTTCCAAGAACTCTTAGGAAGTAGAAATGAAATTTTGAGGATCCTCAGCTGAGTGAACAGTTATGACCCAGAGCAGAGGAAGGTCCCAAGATGGAAGTGCTGGTGCGAAGATTGTCACAACTGAGACACGAGAGCAAAATCTCCAGATAGAGAGGGGAGTTTGCTGACGTCTGTTTGCTCCCTCAGGAGGTAGTAAGTCAGGCCATGCATCTCTCCCTGCATCAAGCAGCTGTGAACACAGGACCTCATCACCACCTGAGACTGTTCTTGCTACAGTTAGGTGTTGTTGAGTCAACTCCAACTTCCACTCATGGCTACTCTATACACAAGAGATTGACACTTTCCTTGCCCAATTTACATTACCCTTTCATAAAAGCCATGCTCTAAAATATTCTGGGTAGTTAAATAAGCCCAGAGAGGTGCTGAATGGGGTGGAGGGGGGAGGGTAAAAGGGGATGCTGGTGGATCAGGGAAAGGGCTGAGTCAAGACACACGTGCCAAGGGTGAGGAGCAATACTGAATCTATTGGTTACTTTTATATTTGGGAAATGTCTTTCATCTGCTCCTTTCTGTAAAATGCTTGTCTGTCAGATAAGGGACTTATATCCAGAATTTATGAAATACTTGAGCACCACAACAAGATAAAGGTAAATAATCGAATAGAAAAATGGGCACAGGATATGAACAGGCACTTCACCGAAGACGACATTCAGATGGCTAACAAACACATGAAGAAATGCTCAAAATCCCTAGCCCTAAGAGAGATGCAAATTAAAACAACTATGAGATATCATTTCACCCCAGTCAAAATAGCAAAATTTAACAGAACAGCAAGCAACAAATGCTGGCGAGGTTGTGGAGAAACTGGAACCCTGATTCACTGTTGGTGGGAGTGTAAAATGGTGCAACCCCTGTGGAAAGCAGTATGGCGCTTTCTCAAAAAGTTGCAAATAGAGATACCATTTGACCCAGCAATTCCACTACTGGGAATATACCCTGAAGAGACCATAGCTGACATCCAAGCAGATATATGCACACCCATGTTTATTGCAGCTTTGTTCACAATAGCAAGGAGTTGGAAACAACCTAAGTGCCCATCAACAAACGAATGGCTAGAGAAGCTGTGGTATATTCGCACAATGGAATACTATGCTGCATTAAAAAACAAGGAACTCATACAATATTATTCAAAATGGTTGACTCTGGAGAATATTATGCTGAGTGAAATATCCCAGTCACAAAAGGACAAATATTACATGATGCCACTGTTGTAGAATGGGACTGTCCTTGGGGTTGGGGAGAGACTGAGTAAGATGGGTTCAATAATGTATACTGCACTGAAACAGAGGAGGGAGAAAACTGTTTAAAAGAGATATATAACTAGGTTTTTCTGTCATCACAGGACACTAGAGTGAGGGCTACATGGCGGAGGGAACCTGGGGGAGGGTTTGTAAAACAATGAAAGAATCTTTTCTTTTACTTTTCCATAATTTTTGACTCATGTACTTATAACTTGTTAGTCAAATTTGTGTCTTCTAGGTTGCAACACCCCCATGATACATCTTCAAGGATATGAACATGTACGGCCAAGCACAATCAATAAGAGTACATCTAAATTCCAAAATCAATCTCCATAATAGTCTATGTGTTTCCTACTGCCAAAGGGGCCCTTTAGAGTAGTGAGAGAAGATCTTCACCCTGAAACCCACAGCGTCCCTTTTCAGCAGGAAGTAGCTAAGAGAATACGCCATCCCCTTTTCCTTATGACTCAGGGTGAAGTCTCTCTCAGGGAGGAGTGATAGGGAATGGCAAAGGACACACTGACAAAGAAGATTAATCAGAACTGGCTTTGACAAGCACTGTGGCATTTGGACAAGAACAAACTGGGAGGAGGGTAGAGAGAATAGTGCAACAATGAATGAATGGAAACCCAAAATCTCTGTAAATGTTTATGAAAAGTAATAAAATATAATTATAGGGGAAAAAAATCTTGAGCATTCAAATTGAGACTACAAAGAAGGACTGAACACCCACTTCCAAAACAACAGGCCTTCAAAAATCCTATGTACAATCAACCCAGAGAGATATATTAATATATCAAGTTGCCTTTGTCACCTAGTGCTGCTGTAATGGAAATACCACAGGTTGATAGTCTTAAACAACAAAAATGTGTTCTCTCATAATTAAGAAGTATGTAAACCTGGGTCTAGAGGAAGACTTCCTTTCTCTGTCAGCTCTGTTAGCTCTGCTTCCTGGTTCCTTGGAAATCTCCAGTGTCTTGACTCCTTCTGTGCTGGCTTATTTAATATTTCTTATATCTCAGATGGTATAAGAACTTTGAGTTGTGGTGCTAGAGAAGAGTGCTGAATCTCCCATGGACTGCCAAAAGAACAAACGAGTCTGTCTTGGAGGAAATGCAACCGGGATGCTCCTTAGAGGCGAGGACGGTGAAACTTTGTCTCACATACTCTGGACATGTTAGTAGGAGCCAGTCCTTAGAAATGGACACCATACTGGGAAGATGAAAGGTCAGCCAAAGAGAGGAAGGAAGACTCTCAGCGAGATGGACTGGCCCAGTGACGATACTGATGGATGTTAGCCTGAAATCATGAGGATGGCATAGGACAGGGCAAGATTCGGATGTGTTGTTTATACAGTTGTTAATGAGTTTTACTTGGCTCGATGGCATCTGACAACAACAGTGGCTTGATGGCTAAAGTGGTTGGCTGCTAATCCAAAGGTCACCAGTTCAAATTCACTACCTGTTCTGAATGAGAATGCTATGATAGTCAGAAAAATTTGGAGACCCAATGGGGCAGTTCTACTCTATCCTATAAAGTCACCTGTCTATAGTTGGGTATTGGTTGTATGCTGAGGCCACAGGTGGTGGACAAATTAATGTATTCAACTGCTAACTTAAATGTTGGAGGTTCAAGTCTACTGAAAGGCATCTCAAATGAAATGTCTGAGACTCTGCTTCCCAAAATATTAATCATTGAAAACTCTATGGAGTAGACTTCTAATACACATTATGGGGTTGCTGAGAGTTGGCATCGACTCTATGGTAATTAGTGATTTTGAGTATATGTTCAATATTGAGATCCTCTAATAGGAGTCCCTCTCTCTCACCCCCAGTCTTCTCTCTGAAGTCTTCCTCATCTCACCTACTGGCCAAGCAGCCTTCTGGTGCTCACACAAAAAGCCTTGGACCATCCCCAGCTCCCCCAGATCTCATATTCCTCAGTAACTCTCTCTTCAGATTGTATCAAGAACCCAGTCATTTCTCAGCCTCTCTAGTACAAGCCTGTGCAAGTCACCAGCAGCTCTCACCTGGGTTACTGCAATAGGGTCCTAACTGGTCTCTCAGTTTCTGCCTTGCTCACTCTCCCCTCCTACTCAATCATAAAATAGAAGCCAAATCAGTTCTTCTTAAAAGCTATGTCAGATTACTTTCCTCTTAGTAAATCAATATCATTAAGGAGCCCGTAAGACTCTCTTCCCTTCCTGAACGTCCTCTCTCCTCATGCCCACTGCATCTCTATCCGGCTCCAGCTCCAGCTCCACTGGACTCTTCCATGACTCCAGGCAGATCCTTGCCTCAGGACCGTTGCACAGATTTTCACCCTCAAGACTGTTGTGGGCTCTTCCACCTCCTTTGCAATGACTAACCCCGTACAAACTGCTATTTTCAGCTTAGAAGCTCACTTCTCCACAGGATCTGCTGGATCACCCAACTAAAAATTACAACTTACCCTCCACACACTCCCTAGACTTCACACCCTCAATCCTCTTTCTCATGTCCTGCATTGACTTAATTCTTTTATTTGTTCAAATATATGTTTATGGAGTCAGCGACTTACACCTCTTCATTCACTGGTGAATCCAGTATTGAGCAGAAGGTTGGTATACCTTATATATGAAACCTACGCTGGACCAGGAAGACCCGTCATCAGAGCAGAGCAAGGAAACACTGCTTGGTTCAAAATTGGGAAAGGAGTGCATTAGGGATGTGTCTTATCTCCTGGTCTTTTCAATAAATATGCAGAACAGATCATTCTGGAGGCTGGACTTTATGAGGAGAATTGTGACATCAGAATTGGAGGGAAAATCATCAACAACCTGCACTATGCAGATGACACAATTTTGCTTGCTAAAAATGAGGAGAACCTGAAGTGTTTGCAGTAGAAAGTCAATAAATATAATATTCAATGTGAATTAAAGTTAGACATCATAAAGACAAAGATTCTCACCACTGGGCCAATTGGCAGCACCATTGTAGATGGAGAAGAAATTTGAGATTGTTAACAATTTTAGCTTGCTTGGCTCCACAATCAAAACTCTTGGCACCGGAAGTCATGAAATCAAAAGACGAATTGCATTGGGAAAATCTGCTGGTAGGGACTGCTCCAGAGTGCTAAAGAGCAACAGTGTAAGTTTGGAGACTAAGGTGGGCCTGATCCAGGCTATGGTCTTCACAATTACTTAGGGATAAGAGAGCTGGACAGTGAGTAAGGATGACAGAAGACTAATTGGTGCCTTTGAATTGTGGTGCTGGAGAAGAGTGTTGAATATTCTATGGACCACCAAAGTAATAAACAGGCTTGTCTTAGAGAGGGTAAAGCCAAGTTGCTCCTTGGAGGCAAAGATTTTGAAATTCCATCTTACAGACTTTGGCATGTTTCCAGGAAGGACCAGTCCTTAGAGAACACTATCATCCTTGGAAGGGTGGAGGGATGTCACAGGAAAGGAAGACCCCAGATACAATAGATTGACACAGTACCTGGGGTAGTAAGGAGTAGCTGTGTTGAAGACAGAACAGGACAGGACAGGGTTCAGAGCTATTGTGCATAGGGTTATTATGAGTCACAGGCAACTCAATGGTACTAACAATAACATGTCACAGAATTTTAAGTTTGTAAACCATTGATATACATCCCACTGTTATAGTGCTTTATGTTCAACTATTTTAAAATAAAACCTCACTAGTATAAGTCATTAATTTAGTCAAGTTGCCTTGTGTTGAGACATTAAAATATTTTCACTGCAAACCTCTTAATCACCAGTTGTCTTCAAGTCCGTGTCTCCACTAGTAACCAAGCTGTGTTGCAGAGTAGATCTGTTCTGCAGGGTTAATTTTAGAGGCAGATCAACAAATGTTTCTTCTGAGATATCCTGGGTTTTAACTACCAATTACCAACCTTGCCAGTACTAAAGCGATTATTTCAACCAAGAATTCCATAAACATTTAAAATACAATTTCATTTTTATAGCTTCTCTTTGGGATATCTTACTTTTGGGGGGTTTTGCCTTTTAAATGAGCAGGGATGCTTTAAAGTGAAGGTAGGTAGCCAATGCTCGGGGTCCAGTTTCCCTAATAAATAAACTCAGAAGACCATTTACCATGCCTAATGTTTAGAATTAACATGCTTCAGTTTCGAGGGAGAGCCTGCTTTGTTTTGCTTTCAAGTTGCCCTCTGCACATAACATGATGATTTCAGAAAGCCAGGGAAGCCAACAGGCAGATCTGAAGGTTTAGAACAGTGTGTTCTTTGAAATCTTTCTCACACAGCCGACCCTGCCTCCTTCCCTCAAACCATCCTAAAGGGGAAGTAGTTGGCTTGGGCAGTGAAGAGACGCAGTGGGAATTCCCCCTTCCCTTTGGTTTACTTCACAGACAAGTTCAAAATGGGTCACTCTTATCGAGAGAGGTTTTAACTTGAAGCCAAGGCTTCCTGGGAAATGAAATAGAAGGAAATAAGCAAAATTCGCTTTTATTCTCCCTAAAGGAGCTATTTCTGAAGAACAACTCAAACGCAAAACTAAGACTTTAAATAGACTGTTATTTCCCAGCTTTGTCAAGAGGTGGCGGCACGTGCCTCATCTTTGCTCACCAATTAAGCATACAACCTACTTTTACTGGGGATTAATACTCCGTGCTTCCACCCCACTCAAACTCATCACACAACAGACTGAGGTGTGCAATGAGGTCTTGGTTGGTTAATTTTTTACCTTGTTTTCTAGATTAAGCCAGTTGGTGACCTCAAACCGCAATCACCAAGTTTACTGTGACCTGGAAAAATCAACAAGAAAACGGAAAACAACAAAGCCATACTGTCTGTGTTTGGTCTTTTTGTTGTGTGTGTTTTGGGTTTGTTTGTTGTTGTTTTTTTTTTAAAGAAAGAATGAGACTAGGGCAGACGGGCAGCTTTTAAGCAAAGTTGAAGATTAGCTTTGATCAGAAGAGCAAATGATAAAGGGAGAGATTTTTGTAATTTGCTTTTGTAAGGTTGCTCCATCCGCACTGAGGGAGCTCTAATGAAAACTTAGGTTCACGTCATGTGTACTGCACTGCGGTCTTGTGATATTCTAAAAAAAATTTAGAATTTTATAACTAAAAACTTTCAAGAGATAAATTTCTGAGAGAACAGAATTACTTCTCTGGCTACTGGCCAGACCAGGAAGCCCCTGTGGCAGAAGGTGTAGGGAAGGAGCTCCAGTGCTAACCCAAGGCCCAGGCCTTCTGGGGGCTCAAATCCACCTGAAGCTTCTGGAAGGTGGACAATCTCTTCGTGTGGTACTTCCAGCTTTGAAAACACAAGGATGAGTCTGTTTCGACACCAAGTTTGAGTTCTTTCACTGATCAGGCTTAATAGTTAAGTATACTGATCTAAAAGAAAAGAAAGAGAAGGGAAGGAGAACCTTCAGGTTAGTCGGGTTTTGTTGTTTTTTTATAAAATGAAGCTCACTCGCTGACAGCTGATCCTCCATTGGGTTCTCACGGGTGGGTGTAAGTCCGCTGGAAACAGCCTGACCATTTCATCTCATCAACGGGCCAGAGAAGCATGACCTTTGGGTTAGCAACACACTACCCTATGGCCTATGCCATCAGGATGAAAAAGAAACAAAAATCTCATGGATCTGGTCCCTCAGAACAGTGCTTTACGATGGCAGGTAACAACAGACAGGATTTCTGGAAATCACTTACATAGGCCTCATCACAAGTTGTGGCATAGTGAGTAGTAAGGTGTTCTGCAACCCAGCGTTCCCTCTGGTGCTTCAAATCTACCAGCTGCTCTGAGGTAGAAAGTTGGGCAGTTGCCTCCCAATTTGATTTACAGCCTTGGAAACTCAGTGGAACATCTGAATGACTCTACAGTGATGAGGGACATTTGTTGAATGAAAAAATGTAACAGAATACAATGATGGAATAGCTCAGAATGCATCCTGTGTGTAAAGGGCCTAAGGGAAAATTACTTACTCTGGTTGAAAGAGAGAAGAAAAATTCCAACTTGCAAAGCTCAGCCTTTTCTGCTTCTAAACTTGCCTTTTCTGCTTCTAAACTCTTTGATTATATTCAGACTAATACTGCTAATACAATCTTCTGTATCAGAAAAATCTGATTTTTAGATAAATTTTTAAATGCATGTTAGTGACATTAAGAAGCAAACCAAATTAAAGGGAATTAAAGGTCTCCCCAAGCACAGGCATTCAAATATGGAGAATTATGATACTCATCATTTCCCCATCCTATACCCATGATTTTCTAGAACAACTCCAATATTAAGTATTTTGCTTGATTCACTCATACTCTTCATGCTGTATGTCCTAAATTTCACTTTTGACACGAAAATGTCTAAAGAAGTCAGGTTCAGAGAAACTGAATGAGTGAAACAGACTAGGAGTAGCACATTATTTGAAATGTAGACGTTTTTAAAAAATGTTGAAAGTGACAATCAAAAGGGAAAAGATGATGTGTGGAGCCCACATCAGGCCTGAGAGCTGAATAAGTCTGTGGTCCACTAGATGGTAACCTTCGCTCCAGGTTGTAGCTGTAACTTCATCAACAGTAAAAATCTTTAGTCGTAGTGGTCTAAGTGTCACACTTCAGGATGGCTTTTAAGTCCTGCTACAACCGCAAGGATAAACAATAGGTACTTTATTCACTGAGCCAAGATTTCAAGAGTATGTGATTAAAACTTGTTTGCCTGTAGTAAACTTGGAAAAATAAATAAAATGCTACTTGAAGAGCATAGGAAGAAAATGAGAGCATTTTCAGAAGAAATGGGACCTTCAGAGTTTCAGAATGAGAACACATCACTCCCCACACCTCTGGGTTTAAAGAGAGATTGGCATCAAGTAGGGCAAGGACCACAGAATCTAACTTTCAGTTTCATCTTTTCTTCTTGTGCCAAATTACTTTGCTTCCTGTCCTGTATGCAATCATATATTTACTGTTTCAATGTTTTAAAAAATCATTTTTTAATAACTGGAATCGATGAAACTGCTAATAGCAGATTCATCTTGACTGAAAGCAGAAAATACCAGAAAAAAAGTCTACTTGTATTTTATTAACTCTGAAAAGTCATTTGACTGTGTGAGTCTTAATAATTTGTATGTAGCATTGCAAAGAATGGGAATTTTAGACCACCGTGCAGAACTTGTATATAGAGTAGGGAACAGATTGTCTAACAAAACAAGGAAATTCTACGTAGTTTGAAGTCAGAAAAGGTGTGTCTCAGGGATGTGCTGTTTCACCACACCTGCTTAATCTGTATGCTCAGCAAATGATTCAAAAATCTATATAAAGAGAAGCTACATGAAGAATTCTGGACACTAAGGTGTGCCTGATACAGGCCATTGTCTTTGCAATCACTTGTTATGTGTCGGGGAGCTGGACAATGACTAGGGAGGATAGGAGAATCAATGCCTTTGAGCTGTGGTGTTGGAGAGGAGTATTGAATATACATTCCATGAACTGCTAAGAAAAAGAACAGGTTCATCCTGAAGAGGGTTAAACCAGACTGCTCCTTGGAGGCAAGGATTCTGAAGCTTCATCTGACATACTTTGGACATGTTGCAAGGAGGGATCAGTCATTGGAGAAAGATGTGAGTGTAGGTGTGTTGGAGACAGTGAGACTGGCACAAGACAGAGCAGGGTTTAGGGCTGTTGTATGTAGAGTAGCTATGAGTCACAGGCGACTCAACAGCATATAACAACAACAACATATGAAGAATTAGGATTGGAGGAAGATTCATTCAGAGTTGTGATATGCAGATGATAAAACTTGCTGAAAGCAAAGAGAACTGGAAGTACACAGGGAAGAAGATCAAAGACTGCAGACTTTAGTGCAGATCACACTTCAGAATAAACACAAACTGTCACAAGCAGACCAATAAAGAACATCATAATAAATGGAGTGTGTGTGTGTGTGTGTGTGTGTGTGTGTGTGTGTGTGTGAAAGAGAGAGAGAGAGTCCTCAGGGAGGTGTAGTGCCTACAACAATGGCACGAACATAGCAATGTTTGTGAAGATTTGCAAGACAGTTATTTTGTTCTGTTACACACAGGGTTTCTGTGAGTTGGAAATGACACCATGATACTTAACAGCAGCAAAGACAAAATGTAGTTCAGCATGCAAAATGAAAAATGCAAAGGAGATAGCATATTAATAAGAGGTTACAATTTTAAATAGTGTGCTTGGGAAGTCCTTATTGAGATACTAAAGGAAGCATTTGCAAAAGCTGATGAAGTTAAACTATGGTGATACCTTGAGGAAGAACTTTCTAGAAGGATGAACAGGAGTGAGAGGCCCAAGCCTTGATCTTGCCTGTTAAGTCCAAGAACAGTAGAATTATTGTCAATACACATGTAGATTATGCAACACAACTTCTGTAATTTTGAAAAAGATCCTGAAATCCTGTACTTCCAAGAAACTCCAAAGAAAGGCTGATGACAACATTTAACATTTTAAAACACAATATTTTATTGTGAGTTTTGTGAAAAGGTACACAGAAAGTTAAGTAACTTATAATAAGACAGTTACATTTTTCATACTGCGTTGATATTCTCTTTGTGTTCTAGTTCCATTTTTGCTACTCCAGTTTCCCTGCATTCTTTTTTCTTTTTTTTAAATTTTATGTTGTTTTGAGTACATTTTGATCAACACTAATTATCAAACAATATCATTATTATTACATGCAAGTGAGATTTCATTGAAGATTATCCAAAAACGACTGGAACAGCACATCAACAGAGAACTAACTGCCAGAAGTGCAGGCTGGGTTTAGACAGGGCCATGGTACTAGGGATATTGTAGCTAATGTTAGATGGATCTTGGCTGAAACCAAGGAGTACCAGAAGAAAGTCTGTCTTTGTTTCATTGATTATGCAAAGACATTTGACTGTGTGGATCATAACAAACTGTGGCTAACTCTGAGAAGAATGGAATACCAGAACACTTGATCGTGCCAATATGAAACTTATAATTGGATCGGGAAGCAGTCATAAGAACAGAGCAAGAAAACACTGCATGGTTCAAAATTGGTAGGGTGTACACCAGGGTTGTTACCTGTCTCCATACCTTTTCAGTCTTTATGCAGAACAGTGTATCTGGGAGGCGGGGCTCTATGAGGAGAAATGTGGCATCAGGATTGGAGGAAGAATCAGCAACAAGCTGTGTTATGCAGATGACCCTCCTGAAACTGAGGAGGACCTGAAGCACTTGCTGTAGAAGGGCAGGAACTGTAGTCTTCAGTACGGTTTGAGACTCAATATCAAGAAAACAAAGATTCTCACCACTGGGTTGATTGGCAGCATCATAATGGATAGTGAAGAGATTGAGATTATTCACAGTTTTGGTTTGCTTGGCTCCACAGTCAACACTCTCGGCACCAGCAACCAGGAAATTAAAAGACGTATTGCAATGGTAAAGTCTGTGCTTAGAGACCTCTCTAAAGTGCTGAAGTGCAAAGATGTCAGTATGGAGACTAAGGTGTGCCTGATACATGCCACGGTCTTTGCAATCACTTGATATGCATCAGAGAGCTGGAAAATGACTAGGGATGATAGAATAAGAATTGATGCCTTTGAGCTGTTGTGTTGAAGAGTATTGAGGGTACCATGGACTGCTAGGAGAACAAACAGGTTTGTCCTGGAGAGGGTGAAGCTGGGCTGCTCCTTGGAGGCAAGGATTCTGAAGCTTTGTCTGACATACTTTGGACATGTTGTAAGGAGGGACCAGTCCTTGGAGAGGGACATCATG
>NW_006399789.1:5774224-5775245 GCF_000299155.1 Elephantulus edwardii | reverse complement strand
AAGGAGGGACCAGTCCTTGGAGAGGGACATCATGCTTGGGAGAGTGGAGGAATAGCACAGGAGAGGAATACCCTCAAAGACATGGATTGATTCAGGGACTGGGTAATGGGGGTAGGTGGCTTGGAGATGGTGAGATTGGCACAGGATAGGGCAGAGTTTAGGGCTGTTGTACATAGGATCGCTATGAGTTGTAGGCAACTCGACGGCACATAACAAAACAACAACCACCTTCATTTACATTGTGTTTTATATAATCATTCTCATTCATTATGTTTTATAAAATTAATCACCATTAAATCATGCCTTCATTACCCTATCTTTCCAGATCCCTGTTGGATCGTTCTCATTTCCTTTACCGTCCATCCTTCCACCAATCAAATTGTACAACCTTATGATTTCCCTACGCCCATTCTCACCCTTATGCTCGAACCTCTTTCAGCCTTGGATCCCCATACACGTTTTACTAGTTATCCTTCCGTTTTTATAATAATGGTCCTATGCAGTATTTATCCTTATGAGACGGAGTTATTTCACTCAGCATCATTCTCTTCAGTCTCCCGTTATGTAGTAATTTTCAAAATCATTGCCCTGAGTGCTGCATAGTATATCACAATTTCTCAATCCACTTGATTGTGGTTGGACATTTGTCTTATTTCAAGTGTGAATAATGCTGATATGAACATTGGTGTACAAATCTCTGTGTCTCAGTTCTAATATCCTTAGGGTATATTTCTAGGAGTGGAATAGCTAGATCATATGGAACTTCTATGTTCAGCTATTTGAGAAAACACCAAACTGCCTTCCAGAGTGGTTGTACCATTTTACAATCCCACCAACAGTGTATAAGAGTTTCTATCTCTCCACATCCTCCCCAACATTTATTACTTGCTGTCCAATTAAACTTTACCACTGCTACTAGAGTGAGATATTGATGTCTTTGAGCTGTGGTGCTGGAGAAGAGTATTGAGAATACCATGGACTGCTAGGAAAACAAACAGATTTGCCCTGGAAAGGGTTAAAC
>NW_006399789.1:5762544-5772739 GCF_000299155.1 Elephantulus edwardii | reverse complement strand
TTGATTGTAGAGCCCAGCAAATTGAAGCTGTCAACAATCTCAATCTCTTCACCATCTATCATGACACTGCCAGTCTTTGTTTTCTTGATGTTGAGCTTCATATTAAATGGGTTAATTCTAGGTTGTCAATTCTGTTCCATTGGTCTATATGCCTGTCATTGTACCAGTACCACACTGTTTTTGTTATTACAACTATATAGTAGGTTTTGAGATCAGGGAGTGCTACACGTACCACTTCATTCTTGTTTTTCAGAAGTGCTTTGTTTATTTGTGGTCTCGTTTCTCTCCAAATAAACTTGAGAACTGCCTTTTCTATCTTATTAAAAAACAAATTTATTGTCTGTATTATGATTGCATTTACCTGCATCCTTTTTTGGTCATCTTTGCTTTTGATTAAATGTTGATCTTTTGGAATCGTATAAGTTTTGGGGTTATTTTTTAAGTAGAACACTGATCTGGTGGATAATATCTTTCATTTTTATGTTACCTTTATATTTCTGCTTAAAGGATTGGTTTTGCCTCAGGGTTCAAAGAGATAGATAAAAGTGCAGATTTGGATCAAGGTTTAAAGGGCATAGTGGTAACAGATAACAAGACCCTAATCTTTTGTGCCCTCTCTCAGATGTGCCTATTTATTCTCTTAGCAGTCCATGGTATATGCAATACTTTTCTCTGGCATGTAACTCAAAGACATAGATTCTTCTATCATCCTTAGGCACTGTCCACCTTTCTGATACATGGCAAATAATTGTGAAGACCATGGACTAGATCAGGCAGCACACCTTTTAGACTGACATCTTTGCTCTTCAATACTCTGGAGAGGTCCTTGACAGTATATTTTCCCAACACAATTTGTCTTTTGATTTCCTAACTGCTGGTATCAAGAATGTTGATTGTGGAGCCAAGCGAGCTGAAGCTGTCAACAATCTCAATCTCTTTGTCATCTATCATGATGCTGTCAATTGGCCCAGTGGTGAGAATCTTTGTTTTCTTGATGTTGAACTTCAACTCATATTGAAGGCTATAGTCTTTGACCTTTTGCAGCAAATGCCTCAGGTCTTCCTCAGTTTAGGCAAGCAAGAATATGTCACCTGAATAACACAAGCTGTTGATGAGTTTTCCTCCAATCATTATGCCACACTCCTCATAGAGCCTTGCCTTCCAGATGATCTGTTCTGTATATGAATTATAAAGTATGGAGATGAGATGCACCTCTGGCATATAACTTTCCTGATTTTGAACAATGTCATGTTTCCTTGCTCTGTGCTTACAAGTCTGTCCTGGAGAGGGTGAAACCAGGCTGCTCAATGGAGGCAAAGATTTGGAAGCTCTGTCTGACATACTTTGGACATGTTGCAAGGAAGGACCAGTCCTTCAAGAGGGACATCATGCTTGGAAGGGGAGAAGGATAGCATAAGAAAGGAAGACCCTGGACAAGAGGGATTAACTCAGTGACTGGAATAATGGGAGTAGATGTGTCAGGGAAAATGAAGTGTGCTCAAGATAGAGCAGGGTTCAGAGCTGTTGTACACATGCTCACTATCATTCAGAGTCAACTTGACAGCACAGAAAACAACAAACAGCAATCTTTTGCAAAGTGTTTAAACATCAATGTCACAAAATGGAAAGAATACTATCTTAGGAAGTGGGAGATTTGAATTCTAGTCCAGAGTGTCATATAAACAGTACTGATCAGAAGTAGATTTATTATTATTTTTTTAATGTTCCTTGAAAGTCTGTTTTAATTGTCCTATTGCCACAGTGCTTGTCAAAACCAGTTCTGATTAATTTCCTTTGTCAGTGTGTCCTTTGCCATTCCCTATCACTCCTCCCTGAGAGAGACTTCACCTTTATTCATAAGGAAAAGGGGATGGCGTATTCTCTTAGCTACTTCCTGCTGAAAAGGGACGCTGTGGGTTTCAGGGTGAAGAACTTCTCTCACTACTCTAAAGGGCCCCTTTGGCAGTAGGAAACACATAGACTATTATGGAGATTGATTTTGGAATTTAGATGCACTCTTATTGATTGTGCTTGGCCGTACATGTTCATATCCTTGAAGATGTATCATGGGGGTGTTGCAACCTAGAAGACACAAATTTGACTAACAAGTTATAAGTACATGAGTCAAAAATTATGGAAAAGTAAAAGAAAAGATTCTTTCATTGTTTTACCAACCCTCCCCCAGGTCCCCTCCACCATGTAGCCCTCACTCTAGACTCCTGTGATGACAGAAATACCTAGTCACATATCTCTTTTAAACAGTTTTCTCCCTCCTCTGTTTCAGTGCAGTATACATTATTGAACCCATCTTACTCAGTCTCTCCCCAACCCCAAGGTTAGTCGCATTCTACAACAGTGGCATCGTGTAATATTTGTCCTTTTGTGACTGGGATATTTCACTCAGCATAATGTTCTCCAGAGTCAACCATTTTGAATAATATTGCATGAGTTCCTTGTTTTTTAATGCAGCATAGTATTCTATTGTGCGAATATACCACAGCTTCTCTAGCTATTCGTTTGTTGATGGGCACTTAGGTTGTTTCCAACTCCTTGCTATTGTGAACAAAGCTGCAATAAACATGGGTGTGCATATATCTGCTTGGATGTCAGCTATGATCTCTTCAGGGTATATTCCCAGTAGTGGAGAAGTCTTAATCCATGACATAAACAGTCTTCCAAGAATCCTGAAAATTCTACAATCAGGAGAAGATAAAATAGATGAATGAGACCTTCTAAGAATCAAATCCCTATGCACATCCAAGAACTTCTCCAACAGGGTGATTGATGTTCTTAAAAGAAGAGACACAGCGGGAGAAGGATATGGGGTGCTGGAGGCAGAGTTTGAAGTGATGCATCTATAAATGAAAGAACACCAAGGACTGATAGGTTGAAGCATGGAATCAAGCAATAACCTTCCCTTAGAAACTTCAGAGATTGTTGGCTGCCAATACCTTCATGTCAAACCTCTAAAAACCACTAGTGTCCACAAAGAAGTCCTGGTACCATAGTCCCTAGCAATTTTCCCTGATGACCAAAAGGCATCTTCCAGTATTTAAATCCACCAGTATCTCCTTGGGACAAAGATGGACAGTCCTCTGTTGTCACTTACCCAGTGAAGGGTCACTATGAGTTCGAAGTGATGCAGTGTAGTGACTGAGTCAATTCCGATAACTAAAAGACAGCAAATTTATCTTCTTTTTAAACTACCCAGTTGCTGGTACTTTCTTACAGCAGATCTAGCAAACAAATACAGTCACCATGGAACATAAACTGGATTTCGGAGACATTATCTCATAAAATGAGGCAACAGTCTAGCATTATAAGCATAGACTCTGAAACCAGGCTGCCAGCATTTGAGTCCCTAACATTTATTAGCTGTGTGACCTTGAACAAGTTACTTAACCCCATTGTGCCACAGTTTGCTCATCATTGAAATCACATCTACCTCATATATTGTTTTTGTTATAAAGTGCTATCCATCTGTTATGACTCACAGCGATACTATAAACTACAGATTAGAACCTTCTATCCTGCGTCATCCTCAAGACCTCAGCACAGTCGAGTTCATTATTAAGAGTTCCTGTGTCAATCCATCTCGTTGAAGGTTTTCTTCTCTTTCCTTGGCCTTCCGCCTTTGCCAGCTTGAAGTCTTTTTTCCAAGGACAGGCCCTTTCTGACAACATGCCCAAAGTATGTGAGACAAAGTTTCACAATCCTTGCTTCATTATGGTATGATAATTAAACGAGCTAAGGGTTGTAAAATGTTTAGAGCCTTGTCTAGTGTGGAAAGGACTACACAAGCATTTAATGAATAAAACTGGAGCTCACAAACCTCTAGGCATAAAAGTGGCTAATGTTAATGGCAGTGAGGGGTCAAAGGAATTGTAGAGGAAAACTCACAGCTTGACCCATCCTTGGAGGCAAAGATGGTGAAGCATCATCTCTCATACTTTGGGCATGGTGCTGTTGATGGTGGTGCTGTCAAATTGGAACTGATACTTGGCTGAGCCTCCTATGGTTTCCAGAGGCAGTTAATCATATGGAAAGGGATTCCCCGTCCTTCTTCCCTGGAGCATGGATTTGAACCATGTGCCTTTGAGATTGCAGTGTAGCTTCTTCTCCTAAGGCTACCAGAGCTCTCTGGGCATATTGTTAAGAGAAGCTATTCCTTTGAAGGGTGAGCAAAAGAGAGGAAGACCCACCCTCCCAGTGAGATGGATTGACACAGTGATTACAACAATAGGCTCAAATGCGTCAGAGATGATGAGGGTGGCACAGGATAGGACAGAGTTCAGATCTGTTCATAGAGTCGCTGTGAGTCATATTCAACTTCACTGCACCTAACAACATCAACAAAATTCATGAGAAGAGAGATGTATTAGGTGAAGTTCTCTATTGTTAAGCCCTGTTGAGTTGACCAGAACTCATAGTGAATCTATGAAGAGCAGATCTGAATCCTGCCCTATCTCTGCAATACTTGAACCCATCATCATAGTCGCTGTCAGCCCATCTTATTGAAGGTCTTCCTCCTTCTTCACTGGCCTTTCCATACATGATGTCCTTTCCCAAGGACGGGTCTAACAATAGGTCTGAAGAATGTGAAAAGAAGTTTCATTATCCTTGTGTCTAAAGAGCAGCCTGGTACTTTGACCAAGGCCTATTTGTTCTTTTGACAGTCTGTGGGACAGTAAGTACTCCTTTCTAACACCACAATTCAAAGTCATTGATTCTTCTGTCATTCTTATTTGTTGTCCAACTCTCAGACATGTAGCAAATAATTTAAAAGACCATGGGTTGGATCAAGCACACCTTAGTCTTGAAACAGATATTGTGTTACTCTTCAGTAATTTGGGGAGGCCCCTGACAGCAGATTTTCTCAGTGCAATGTGCAGTGAAGAAAAACCCAACAGATTTCTGATTGCTGGTTACAAGGGTGCTGAGTGTGGGTCCAAGTAAGAGGAAACGGTTGACAGAATCAGTCTTTTCTCCATCTATCATGTAGTTGCCTGTTGGTTCAGTGGTAAGGAATTTTGCTTTCATGATGTTAGAAATGTAATAAATAATGAAGGCTGTAGTCTTTGATCATCTGCAGCAAGTATTTCAAGTCTTCTTCATTTTCAGCAAGCAAGGTTGTGTCGTCTACAGAATGAAGATTGTTGATGAGTCTTCCTCTGATCCTGATGCACATACTTCTTGATAAAGTCAAGCTTCTTGTGAATTATTTGCTCAACATAGAGGTGGGATTGCAGCTTAGCTACTTGCCACTAGGCCACCAGAGCTCTATAGCATAGAGGTGAAACTGGTATGGAAATCTGTGAAGTGTTAGTGTTGATAGATGGAGAAAAAGAGGTTAATAGAGAGGTAGATATAGAGAAATAGGTATATACATAGATACAATGATTGTTGTTGTTATGTGCCATTGAGTTGCCTGTGACTCATAATGACCCTATGTACAACCTAAACCCTGCTCTGTCCTATGCCAGTCTCACAGTCTCTGACACACCCACCTCAATTACCCCAGACACTAAATCAATCCACGTCATAGAAGGACTTCCTCTCCTATGCTGTCCCTCCACCCTCCCAAGCATGGCATCCTTCTCCAAGGACTTGTCCCTCCTTGCAACATGTCCAAAGTATGTCAGACAGAGCCTCAGAATCCTTATCCCTAAGGAGAAGTCTGGCTTAACCCTCTCCAGGATGAACTTGCTTGTTCTCCTACTAGTCTATGGTACATTCAATACTCTTTTCCAACACCACAGCTCAAAGGCATCAATTCTCCTTCTATCCTCCCTACTCATTGTCCAGCTCTCTGATGCATAGCAAGTGATTGCAAAGACCATGGCTTGTATTAGGTGCACCTTAGTCTCCAGAGTGACACCATTGCTCTTCAGTACGTTGGAGAGGTCCCTAACAGGAGACTTTCCCATTCCTAATTCAAGAAAATACTCACAAAATAGTGGAAGTTGGTAAGTCGCTAACTTGTGAGTTAAGCATCAGGCTGGAGGCTTCTCCTGACTTATAGCAGTGAGTGTTGAATCCACATGGGACAGGTTAGATATTGGCTTATAGGGCTGCAAAAATTGGCATAGCCTACAGTCAGCAGATCAGAAAATGGTAAGCTGGATGCAGATCTAGCACATGAGAGAGGTTTACCAGAGAGCACAAAATACATAGGATGCAGCCACATCCTTAAACTAAGCCCCTTTTATGTCTGACAAGGGTGATGGGTTGCATAAGAGTGAGACTTTAGTAAAGATGTGACTAGATATACCCTACCCTACTTCTGTCTCAGTCAGTGAGTTGGCACTGAATGATAACTGAGGTTCCAAGGCTTTGTGTCACATGAGAAGAGATTGCCCATCCTTTTTTTCTATAAGGAACTGCTGATAGATTCGAACTACCAGAGAGATTTCAGTTTTTGAGTTAACAGCAAAATTCCCCATGGGCTACACCATCAGAGTGTGTTATAATAATTGTGTTGTTGTTGTTTGCTCCATGACCATTGTAAAAAATGTTGTTGTTGTTGTTGTTATGTGCCATCGAGTCGTTTCCGACTCATAGCGACCCTATGCACAACAGCTCTAAACCCTGCTCTATCCTGCGCCAAACGCACCGCCTCTGACACACCCATCCCAATTACCCCAGTCACCGAATCAATCCATCTCATAGAGGGTCTTCCCCTCCTGCGCCGTCCCTCCACCCTCCCAAGCATGATGTCCCTCTCCAAGGACCCGTCCCTCCTGGCAACATGTCCAAAGTATGTCAGATGGAGCTTCAGAATCCTTGCCTCCAAGGAGCAGCTTGGTTTAATCCTCTCTAAGATGGATCTGTTTGTTTTCCTGGCAGTCCAGGGTACATTCAGTACCCTTCTCCAGCACCACAGCTCAAAAGCATCCACTCTCCTTCTGTCCTCCCTAGTCATTGTCCAACTCTCTGATGCATAACAAGCGACTACAAATACCATGACCTGTATCAGGCGCACCTTAGTCTCCAGAGAGACACTGTTGCTCCTGAGTACGTTTGAGAGGTCCCTAATGGCAGACTTTCCCATCGCGATACGCTTTTTGATTTCCTGACTGCTGGTACCAAGAGTGTTAACTGTGGAGCCGAGCAAAGTGAAGCTGTGAACACTCTCAATCTCTTCATCATCCATCCTGACGCTGCCAATTGGTCCAGTGGCGAGAATCTTTGTCTTCTTGACGTTGAGCCTTAGTCCATACTGAAGGCTGCAGTCCTTGATCCTTCGCAGCAAGTGCATGAGGTCCTCCTCAGTTTCAGCAAGCAAGGTTGTGTCATCTGCATAACGGAGATTGTTGATAGATCTTCCACCAATCCTGATGCCACAAAAATACATATTTTTTATTTCATGTAATTTCTTTTCAAGCATATCTAATATGTGATGTGAATTCAACAGATGGGAAAAATTCTTTTTTTCACTGATCAGACTTGTTAAAATATACCTCTTTTCTTCTGTTTCATGCATAAATTTAATAATTCTTACTTCTTTGTTACAACAAAGGAAGGTGCAGCAGATTATAAAAAAATTAGAAATCTTATATTTTATTAGAAGAGAAAGAAAAGAAATTTTATTGAGCACAATGACATCTGCAGTGGGGCAGCACATGGTGAGATTACTAAGTGCTCCAAAGGATAGAAAGCAAGAGCTTCTTACATTGGAGAAAGGGAGTTTCATGGAAGAAGAAGAGTAACAACTGCATTTTGGTGGGACATAATGAGGTTACCAAGTATGCCAAAGTTTAGAAAATGAGAAAGGCTTTTTTAATACATGACAAGTTTAGGGAACAGTAACCATTAGTTATACATTAGCAACCATAAGTCATGCACTGGTTAAGCTACGAAAGTCCTGGAGCCAGATTGCACAAGCATCTTGTGAAAATGGTTCGACTTATCTTTCAAGGAGAGGAACAACTTGTACAACCACATTCTTTCTAAGAACAAGCATAATTTCCACCCCCAATCACCACCCACCTCATTCTGTCAATGGCAGAGCAGCTGAACCTGTTACCGTGAGTTTTGGTCTCAATGCTTTGCATCTTAATTTTTAGGTCTGCTAACCAGGCTGCTCCTTGGAGGCAAAGATTCTGAAGCTTCGTCTGACATACTTCGGAAATGTTGCAAAGACGGACCAGTCCTTGGAGAAGGATGCCATAGTTGGAAGGGTGGAGGGACAGCACAGGAGAGGAAGACCTCAAAGAAATGGATTGATTCAGTGACTGGATTAATGGGGGTAGCTGTGTCAAAGACAGTGAGATTGGAACAGGACAGAGCAGGGTTTAGGGCTGTTGTATAGGGTTGCTATGAGTTGCAGGCAACTCGACAGCACATAACAACAACAGAAGCAACAACAGCAACATCACAAGATGCAAATCCAAAGTACTCAAACATCAATATTAGTAACTTCATTTGTTTCCCATTGAAAATGTAAAACTCAGCCCTGGACCCCAACGAAACCCATTGCCATGGAGATGATACTGACTTGTAATATAATTATAGCAGAGTAGGACTGCCCATCTGATTTTCAAGGCTGTAATCATCACAGAAAAGCCTTTGGTGTGCTCACCAGCTTGTGCCAAAGTTTCTGGAGGATAGCTATCCAGACAGCTGACTGGAAGAGACCCATACTTACTCCCACTAAAAAAAAAAGGTGACCTGACAGAGTGTGGAAATTATCATACAATATCACTAATATCACACACAAGCAAAATTTTGCTGAAGATTATCAAGAAATGACTGGAACATTGTATTGACAGAGAACTACAAGAAATACAAGCTAGGTTTGGAAGAGGCTGTGACACTTTTTATAAACAGGTTGCATTATTGACAATGTCAGATAGATCTTAGCAGAAAGCAAAGAGTACCAGAGTAATATCTATCTGTGTTTCATTGACTATGCAAAGGCATATGACTGTGTGGGTCACAACAAATTGTGGATAACCTTGAGGAGAATGGGAATCCCAGAACACTTGATTGTGCTTAAGTGAAACCTATACATGGACCAGGGAAATACTACACAGTTCAAAATCAGGAAGGGAGCACATCAGGGGTATGTCCTCTCTCCAAACTTTTTCAATCTATATACAAAACAGATCATTCAGGAGGCTGGGCTTTATGAGTAGGAATGTGGCTACAGGACTGGAGGAAGACTCATCAACAACAATCTATGTTATGCAGATGACAAAACCTTGCTTGCTGAAACTGAGCGGGACATGAAGCACTTGCTACAGAAGGTCAAGGACTGTAGTCTTCAATATGGATTAAACCTCAACATTAAGAAGACAAATATTCTGACCACTGGATCAATTAGAAACACCGTGATGGATGGAGAAGAGATGGTCTCCTCAATCAATTTCTATGCATCAGAGAGCTGGACAATGACTAAGAATGACAGAATTGATGCCTTTGAGTTGTGGTGCTGGAGAAAATTCTTGAACGTACCATGGACCATCAAGAAAATAAAGAGATCTATCTTGGAGAGAGTGAAACCAAGTTTCTCCTTTGAGGCTAGGATTGTGAAGCTCTGTCTCACATACTTTGGGCATGTGGCCAGAACAGACTGATCCTTGGAGAAGGGCATCATGCTTGGAAGGGTGGAGAGACAGTGTACGAAAGGAAGACCCAGGATGAGATGGATTAATAATGTAACTAGGGTAATGGGGGAGGTGTATCAGAGTTTGTGAGACTGACTCAGGTCAGGACAGGCTTCTGAGTTGTTGTTCATAGTGTTAGTATGAGTTGCATGTGACTCGACAGCAGAGAACAATGACAACAATAGCAATCTTTACCTAAGAAGACTGACCCATTCCTCTTGTGTAGGGTGTGGTGGATTTAAACCTCTGAACTTCTTCCCAACACTGAGGATTTAGCTATTGAACTACCAGGATCAGATGTACTATATAAACATTTGGATGTTCTGCCCTGACAGAGGAGGCTTATTTGATTCTCTGGGAAGCATGATTTTGTGTGAGCAAGCTCCCTAAGTAGTTTTAATAGAAGTGATGATAAAAAAGCTGCTGGGAAGGGACAAATGCTATATGGTGCCACTGTTGTAGAATGAGGCTGGCATTGGGGTGGGGGTGGGACTGAGAAAAACTGGATGAAATATGTTTACGGCATTGAGGTCTATGGGGGAGAGAATAGTCTAAAAGTATTATATTTTAGGGCATTATTTTTATTG
>NW_006399789.1:5756642-5762312 GCF_000299155.1 Elephantulus edwardii | reverse complement strand
TGAAATGAAAAATAAACAACCTAAATTTAAAAAAAAAAAAAAAGGTAGAATTGGTGTATGGATAGCTCGGCTAGAATAAAGATCTTTAAAATGATAATTAAAAAAAATTTAAAAAAAAAGCTGCTGGGTTCATACACCCTTGTTTGACATTAAGTAATGTTCCTTGTGGTATTTATTAGAAACAGATTGCAAGCCCAGAGTCCATCTTTGCACACATTTTCTTATAATATACATACCATGAAAAATTGTATTCCAATTTCTAGTAATAATTGAGTTAGATACCTCCTAATGTGCATCAAAAATATGTTGATTCAGAAAATGGTATAACAAAGGTTAGAATCCATGAAAACATGAGTAGAAGACGTCTTATATGACTTCAGCCTCCTGATCCAATTTATCCAGACAAAAATTGCAGTTTTAGGCCTCAGTAATCCAGTCAGAATGTGCTTACTTCTCAGCCTCTAAAATATTGATTGGCCCATGTATTAATTTCAGCATTCACTCCACAGGAGAAAATTGTGGCAGTCTGCTTCCTTAAAGATTGTTTTTGTTGTTAAGTGTCATCAAGTCAAGTACAGCTGGTCATGACCCCATGAACAATAGATTTAAACTCTGCCCTATCTTGTGCCATCCTCACAATCTCCAAGACACCCAACCCCATTACTGCAGTCACTGTGTCAATCCACCTGGTTGAGGGTCTTCCTCTCTCTTCCTGCGCCCCTTTACCTTTCCAAGAAGGATGTCCCTCTCCAACCGTGGAAACCGACAGGGGCAATGCTACTAGGTGCAATATGAGAGTCAATGAATTTGAATCGACTCAATATCTATGGGGTGTATTTTAACTGAAGATGTTCGTGAGCTTTGTAATAACCACTGGTATTTTGGTTAGCTGTCCAAGATGTAACACACTATGCCGCCCAGGCTATTTAATCAGCTCCAACTACAAGTACTTGTTTGATAGTCTGTTCTGTAGACTCCTCAGTGATGGAAAATTTCTTTCTACAGTATGTGTCAAGGAAAAGAAAGTAAAGTAACCCTTTATAATTTGATTTAAAAATTATTTTTGAGTGTTAATAAGAAAGATCAAATCGTTAGCTCCCCTTGGGAAAGAGCTTTAAATATAGAAAGTGTTACTCACTGGACTTGACCTTGGAATAAGTGTTTTCTAACATCAATTTATTTTCACTTTGCTTAGGCTCGCAATAAAGTACTTGGACATGGAAGTATTGTGTTGATGCAAAGTAGGCTTTGGCATGTCATAAACTCTATTTATGGAGATATCACTTAATGATTCAGAGCTCAGATATAGTACGCCAACTGCTTGGGTTTTAGTTTCAGCCATTTTCCTTGTCACCAACTTTTTCGTTGTGTGATTTTCAAGTGCATCAACTCTTTTCACCCCAGTTTTCTTTATTTGACTGTTGTTATTTTGTACCCTAGCATTGGAACTGGCCCTCCAGCAGGTTTCCAGACGCAGTAAACTGCACTAGAGGAGGTTTTCCATCTTCAATGTGAGATTCATAATCTACTCAGTCTGTTTAATAGCTAGAGTGTATAGAGGCCTCCTAGGATATAATAGCAAAAAGAAAAAAACAATTAGCAAAATCAAAACAAAAACAACAAACTAATCAAAAGACCTGAACAGACATTTTCCAGAGAAATAAACAAATGGTCAAGACACACATGAAAATATGCTTAATGTCATTTGTGATTGTTGTTGTAGATTGTCAGGTTGATTTCAATACTTAGTGACCCTGTACATAGAGTAGAAGCACATCATAGTATTTCTTAGACTGTACTCTTTACAGGTACAAACCTTTTCTCCTGAATATAAAGTGGGTTCAAATCACTGGCATTTCAGTTCATAGTCAAAAGCTTAACCATTGTGCTGCCAGGGCTCCTTGTCATTAGTCATTTAGAAAAATCTCATTGCCATCAAGTCAAAGCTGACTCATAGCTGACCCTCTCACTAGTTTTTGAGAGATTGTGAATGGGAGGAAATAATCTCTTTCTCCCACTGAGTGGCTGGTTGGTTTGAACCCCCAGAGAACTGCCACCTTTGTGAAAGCAGCACAACTCCCCATGGCATACGCCACCACAGCTCTCTCATTAGTCATCTGGAAAATATATAACAAGTGCTTGTGAAGATGTGCAGAAACTAGAACTCCACTTTATCGCTGATAGGAATGTACACTGGCACAGCTGGTATTTGCAAACACTTCAGAAGGTTAAAATAGAGAATGACAATCTACCCAAGAATCTCATTACTAAGTATATGCTCAAAAGTGTTGAAAGAAACTTTTATCAGACACTTATACCCTGATGTTCATTGTAACTATTCATAATAGCATAAAGGTAGAAATAAACCAAGTGTTGATCAGCAGATGCATGGACATAGATAAACAAAATAAACAACATGCTATGGATTATTATTCACTCACAGAAAGTAATACAATTCAGATCTGTATTATAACAACGACAACAACAATTATGACATAGATAAAAATGTTATTCTGAAAGAAATAAGTTGGACACAGAAGCCTAAACACCCTAGTGGCAAGAAGCTGCACTGCAATCCCAGAGGTACTTAGTTTGAATTCACCAGATGCTCTGCTGGTGAAGGAGGGGCAATCTCCTCCTGTACCAGTCAGATTTGATTTGACGGTACACACACAAGCAAATAATAATAAAAATTTTAAAAAAGAAGGCTAAACACTATTTTAATGCCACATATATGGATTATCTAGAATGTTGTTGTTGTTGTTGTGTGCTGTCGAGTCACCTGCGACCCACAGTGACTCTATGTACAGTAGCTCTGAAACTTGCCCTGTCCTGAGCCAGTCTCACTAATTCTGATACACAAACACCCATTGTCCTAGTCACTGTATCAGTCCATCACATCTGGGGTTTTTCTCTCCTGTGTTGTCCCTTCACCCCTCCAAACATGACCTCCTTCTCCAACGACCAGTCACTGCTGGCCATGTGCCCAAAGTAAATGAGGCAAAGCTTCAAAATACTAGCCTCCAACGAGAAACCTGGTTTCACCCACTCTGACACAGACCTTTTTGTTTTCTTGGCAGTCCATGGTGTGTTCTCCAGCACCACAATTAGAAGGTATTGATTCTTCTTCTGTCATCCTTAGTCATCGTCCAGCTTTCTGACACAAACCATGACCTGGATTAGGTGCACCTTAGTCTCTAGACTGACATGGTTGCTTTTCAACACTCTGGAGAGGTCCCTGTCAGCAGATTTTTCCATTGCATTTCATCTTTTGCTTTCCTGGCTGCTGGTGCAAAGGGTGTTGATTGTGGAGCCAAGTAAGCTATAAATGTTAACAACCTCAATCTCTTCTCTATCTATCGTGGTGCTGCCTATTGGCCCAGTGGTGAGAATCTTTGTTTTCTTGATGTTGAGCTTCAATCCATACTGAAGACGACAGTGCTTGACCTTCTGTAGCAAGCGCTTATGGTGTTCTTCAGTTTCAAGCAAGATTGTGTCATCTGCATAACATAGATTGTTGCTGAGTCTAACTCCAAATCTGATCCTACATTCCTCCTCATAAAGCCCAGCTTCCCAAATGATCTGTTTGCATATAGATTGAAAAGTTATGGAGACAGAATTCATCCCTGATGCACTCCTTTCTTGATTTTTTAACTATTTATGCAGTGTTTCCCTGCTCTGTTCTGAGGATTACTTCTGGTCCAAGTATAGGTTTCACATAAGCACAATCAATTGTTCTGGGATTCCTGTTTTTCTCAAGGTTAGCCACAATAGGTAAATGGATAGGGACAATTTTTTTTTAGTGCTCACAAGGGGCCTTAAGGAGGCAACATATTGCAAG
Organism: Elephantulus edwardii; assembly: GCF_000299155.1. NCBI lineage: Eukaryota > Metazoa > Chordata > Mammalia > Macroscelidea > Macroscelididae > Elephantulus > Elephantulus edwardii. The sequence continues at coordinate 5,758,471 of NW_006399789.1, read as the reverse complement.
TAGTACTTAACTTCCCTTTGGGTTGACAGATAACGTTTGAAAGGTATATTGGTGATGGCACCAGAAATCGGAAATCAAAAGGTGAATTGCACTGGGAAAATCTGCAGTCAGGGATCTCGTCATAGTACTGAGAAGCAACAATTTCAGTCTAGAGACTAATGTGCACCTAATCTAGGCCATGGTCTTCGCAATTACATGCTATGCATTGGAGAACTGGAAAATGACTAAGGATGACAGAAAAAAAAATGATGTCTTTGAGTTGTGGTGTTGGAGAGGAGTACTGAACATACTATGGATCACCAAGAAAACAAACAGGTCTGCCTTAGAAAGTGTGAAACCAAGTTTCTCATTGGAGGCTAGGATTTTGAAGCTGTGTCACATACTTAGAGCCAGTAAGGACCAGTCCTTGGAGAAGAGCATCATGCTCAGAAGGGTAGAGGAACAGCTCAGGAGAGAAAGACCCTGAATGAGATGGATCAATGCAGTAACTGGGGTAATCAATGTAGGTGTATTGGAATCAGTGAGACTAACTCAGCATAGGGCAGGTTTCAAAGCTGCTATACACAGGGTCATTATGAGTCTCAGGTGATTCTACGGCACATAAGAAAACAATAATAGCAGCAACAATTAATGTTTCCAATTTGAATAGTCAAAATAACAAACTTTTTGAGATGATATAGAGATAGAGATGATAGAGATGTAGATGATATAGAGATGATAGATAGATAGATAGATAGATAGATAGATAGATAGATAGATAGATAGATGTGTGTGTATTTTTATATCAATATATGTTGCTGTTGTTAGGTGCCATAGAGTCAAGCATGACTCATATTGACCCTGTGAATAAAAGATTTGAACTCTATTCTGTCATGCACACTTCCTGACACACAAGAGCCCATTACAACAGTCCCCATGTCAGTCTACCTGGTTGAGGTTGTTCCTCTCCTCCTTCGCTGACCTTCTACCCTTCCCATCATCTTCATATCATTTTCCAAGGAAATGTCCCTCCTAGGAACATTTCCAAAGTATGTGAGGCGAAGCCTCATCATTCTTCCTTACAAAATGCACTCTGGCTGCATCCTCTCCAAGACATTTTTGTTCATTCTCTTGGCCGTTCATGGGATGTTCAGTACTCTTTTCCAACACCACAGTTCAAAAGCATCAAATCTTTTTTCTGACATCCTTATTCTTTGTCCAGGCCTCAGATGCACAACAAATAACAGGAAAGACTGTGTCCTGAATCAGATAGACCTAGGTCCTCAAACTGACGTCACTACAGCTATATTTGTCTGCCTGTCTGTCTATCAATCTATTGATCTATCTATCTATCTATCTATCTATCTATCTATCTATCTATCTATCTATCTATTGTGCACCGGCTGCTCATGAGAAAAAGGTGGGCCATCTCCTCCTGTTGTGATTTACTACCTCTGAAACCTACTGGAAGGTCAGCTATGAGTTGATTCCAAGTCAGCAGCACACAACAACAACAACAACAACAACAACCATAGCCAGCCAGCCAGCCAGATAGGTAGATCTTACTGAATTTTTTTAAAAGTCCACCGATTATGGGCATCATTGTGTGGGTTAAATAAATCAATATTTAGAAGGGCTTTTCACAGTGCTACTTAAACATGAACAGAAACAAGTGCAGTCTGGGCGCCTATGCTAGATGTGCCTGTTGGGTTTTAGCTCTTCATAGATGAACCGCAGGAGGATGTGGTAACTTGAAAAAAAGGAAAAAGCGAAGGTCTCACAGTAAATGTTTCTAGCTAGTTCTTTGCAAAACCATTCCTGAGGTTGATTAGAAACCAAGCAAAAAAAAA
>NW_006399789.1:5737015-5756495 GCF_000299155.1 Elephantulus edwardii | reverse complement strand
TTTCCATTATCACATTTGACACTTCAGTGTCACAGTGTTTAGCATCACAGCAACCATGAGTAACCTCTGTACAGCAAATGGACAGACCAGTGCCATACCACTTAGAAGAACATTTGACGAAAAATAATTAAAACCAGGCCTGTGGGCCGCAGATTAAAATCACTCACCTTTGACTTGGTAGCATAACTTTCTATCCACCAGGCCCACGGAGCTCTCTCGTTGTTGTTGTTAAGTGCCATCGAGTCATAAATGACTCATAGCAACCCTATGAATGAAAGACCTGAACACTGTATAACTTTCATTGTTTCTCCAAGTTCATAGGTTTTGGAGGCAAGCTATTTCAGAGTGTGGATGCCACTCTTGTTTCTGAGCTAGTTTTAATCAGGGAGCTCCACCAAACACTGTCCAACATAGGTAACCATCACCACATTTCACACATCAGTGTCACGTGTTCAGCATCACAGCAACCACAAGTTACCTCTGTACAGCAAGTGGACAGATCAGGGCTATACCACTTAGAAGAATGTTTGACCAAAAACAATTAAATCTAGGCCTCAGGGCCATAGATTTAAATCACCCACCTTTGGCTTGGTAGTGTAACTTTCTTAACAACATGTATGTATGTATATTAAAAGCTGATGGGTGATAACTAGGCTAAAAATATCCCATTAAAAGCATTACTTAAGGATTTTATAAAAGTAACAAATGATTGTTTATATCTTAAAGATCTTTTCCATCTATATGCAGAACAGATCATTAAGAGGCTGGACTTTATGAGGAGAAAGGTAGCATCAGGATTTCAGGAAGACCCTGTGTTATGTAGATGACACAACTTTGCTTGCTAAAACTGAGGAGGGCCTGAGGTTCTTCATGGTATATTCCATACTCATCACCTACACCACTTTTTGAAGGAATCTATTCTTCTGTCATCCTTCTTCATTGTGCAACTTTCGATGCAGAGAAAGCAACAGAAAGTACCGTGGCTTGAATCAGACTCACCTTAGTCTTTAAATGGACACCCTTGCTCTTTAGAACTTTGGAGAGGTCCCTGACAGCAGATGTCCCCCATTAAGTGAATCTTTTGCTTTCTTAACTGCTACTATCATGGACGCTGATTGTGGATCTAAGTAACAGGAAATCGTTATCATTTTAATCTTTTCTCTATCTATCATCAACTATCTGTGTTCTGCAGATGACACAATCCTGCTTGCTGAAACTGAGGAGGACCAAAAGTGCATGGTGAAGAAGGTCAAGGACTGCAGCCTTCAATATGGATTGAAGCTCAACATCAAGAAAACAAAGATTTTTACCACTGGGTCAACTGGCAGCATCATGGTAGATGGTAAAGAGAATGAAATTGTTGACAGCTTCAGTTTGCTTGGCTCCACAATCTCGGTACCAGTAGCCAGGAAATTAAAAGACGAATTGCATGGGAGAGTCTGCTGTCAGACACTTCTTCAAAGTATTGAGAAGCAACAGTGTCAGTCTGGAGACTAAAGTACACCTGATACAGGCCATAGTATTTGCAATTACTTGGTACGCATCAGAAAGCTAGACAATGACTAGGGATGACAGAAGGAGAATTGATGCCTTTGATCTGTGGTGCTTGACAAGAGTATTGAATATACCATGGACTGCTAGGAAAACATACAAATTAGTCCTGGAGAGGGTGAATCCAGGCTGCTCCTTGGAGGCACGGATTCTGAAGCTTCATCTGACATACTTTGGACATGTTACAAGAAGGAAACAGTTCTTGGAGACGGACATCATGCTTGGGAGGGTGGAAGGAACAGCACAAGAGAAAAAGACCTTCAATGAGATGAATGCATTCAGTGACTGGGGTAATGGATGTAGGAGTGTCAGAGACAGTCAAATTGGCACAGGATAGAGCAGGGTCACTATGGGTCACTATGAGTCACAGCCAACTCAATGGCCCTTAACAACAACAATCATGATGTCTATTCCAGTGGTGAGGATTTTTGTCTTTTTGTTTTGAGATGTGATCCACTTTGAAAATTATAGTCTTTGATCTTCTGCAGCAAGTATTTCAAGTCTTCTTCACTTTATGCAACCAAGGTTGTGTAATCTGTACAATGTAGATTATTGATAAACCTTCCTCCAATCCTGATGCCATGTTCTTGTTCATATAATACAGTTTATCACAATTTGCTCAGCATATAGACTGATTAGATATGAAGAAAGCATGCAACCCCAACACACGCCTTTCCTACTTTTAGAACATGCAGTGTTCTCTTGTTCTATTTGAACAGCTGCTTCTTAGTCTGGTTATGGATTTTTCATGAGCACAATTAAGTGTTCTAGGATCCATATTCTTCTCAAAGTTAGCCATAGTATGTTATGATCCATACAGTAAGATGTCTTTTTATAATCAATAAAACTTAGACAGACATCTTTTTGGTATTCTCTGCTTCCAGCCAAATTCCATGTACCATCAACAATGCTATTTTTCTCTTGTGCTATGCCCTCCTGTGAAACCAACTTGAATTTCTGGCAGTTCTCTGACTGTTCCAAAAATTTTTAATTGATCATCAGTAAGATTTTACCTGCGTGTAATATTGATGATATTGTTTGATAATTTCCACATTCTGTTGGACCACCTTCTTTTTGGAATGGTAACCAATATGGATCTTTTCCAGTCAGTTGGTCAAAAGTAATCAGTCAGACAGAATTGACTGTCTCCTGTTTCCTGAAACACCTCAGTTGATATTCCCTCAATTCCTGTAATGTTATTCTTTTACCAATGTCTTCAGTGCAGCTTGAACTTCTTCCTTCAGCACTATTGGGTATTGATCATATGCTACTTCCTGAAATAACTCTCTATTGACCCTTTTGGTACCATGACTGTGTGTTTTCCTTTTTGATACAGTGATTTTGGTGTGTTCCTCCCACTTGCTTCGTATTTTCAACAGAGGTGCTCAAATAATCCAATATGAAAACACATGTCTTCGAGGCACCAACATGTGCATGATAGGAGCTTTGGGGGCAAATTAGTTTTCTTTAGGTGGTGATGAACTCTCCAGACTGAGGAGGAATCTCTGTAGGAGGAGGAGGGTGGTTTCTGGAACCTTGATCTGCGTGGGGAATGGTGAGAGAAATGGCTGACTCCTCACTGTGGAGGTGACATGAGAGCGATTGTTCCTGGGCTTGAGGCGGTGGCATCAGGAGGTAGTGGGTTGCCTGGGTCTGGCACTAGTGTCTAGGCAGGAGGTAGCCTTCGTCTTCTCTTGATATTTCCAATTTCACTCAAGGTTTTGCCCAGGGAATCCTTCAGTATTGCAACTCAAGGCTTGAATTTGTTCTTCAGTTTTCTCTGAGAAATTCCAAGCATGTTTTGTTTTTGTTTTTCTAACTCCAGCCCCTTGCACATTTCATTATAATGTGCTCACCTCAGCAATTATTTTCCTTGTTTTTACATTTGAATGAAAGTTTCAGAATCTCTTCATACACCCATTGTGTTCTTTCCTTTCCTTCTTTCTTTTCTTTGTACTGGCCTTTTTCATTCTTCATGGATGATATCCTTAATGTCATTCAACAACTTGCCTGGTCTTTGATATTTAGTGTTCAATGCATTAAATTTATTTTTAAGATGAGTACTAAATTCGATGGGGACGTACTCAAGGTCATATTTTGCTTCTTGTGGACTTGTTTTGATGTCCTCGCTCAGTTTGAATTTGCTGAATAGAAACATACCACCCTCAGGCTACAAAAAATAATGCCAGAGTTAGATCCTAGCAGTCAGTCATAAGCCCCAAGAAGCTGCAAAATTAGTAAATCATCCTAGGATAGAGAGTTATAGATTATGGATAGGAGAGTGTTTCTTATAGAAATTGCTTTTGAATGATACTCTATGGAATGGCCATGATTGAGAGTTTTCCTTGGTAGGGTTATATTAACTCTCTGATTTCAGGACCTTATTGTTTTGTAGAAGAGATAACTAATTCCCATTAAGTTCTGCATGTACCCATAGCTGATCTTCCAACAGGTCTTCAGAGGCTGTAAATCACAGGGCAGGAGACTGCCATCTTTCTTTCAGGGAACAGCTGGTGGATTTGAACAGCCTGCCTTTGAGTTGGCAACACAACTCTTTAATGTGTCTTCAACAAGACATATTTATTTAGTATGTCTTTACTAAGACTTATTTATTTGTCTTTAGTAAGACACATTTTTTAAAAAGGAAAGAAACAAACAAACAAAAATCTCATCATTCCCATATTCCATTACCAGATCAAGCCACAGTCAACATGACAGCACCTAACCACATTATACTTCTGCACAAAATTAAAGCATAAGATGTTGCAGTCATGGTCCCTATGTAGAAGCATAAATAGGGATAATTTCAGCTGCAAGTAATAGAACATTCAATCAATAGTGGTTTCAACTGAGTGATTCTGGGTAGCTAAAGGGCTACTTTTGGGGGGGGGAATCCCAAAATATCTTTGTTATCAGGGTCCCACCCCTGCTTGTGGCACCACCTTCTGCAAACCTATAGAAAAATTCTGGGAGTGCCCCGGGGTGGGGGGCGCAAGTGTGGGGACCTCTGTGCTCTGCCTTATGGCCTGGGCAGTACAGACAAGGAGGTGCATGGGGAAGGGGTAGGCTGACAGCTCCTTCTGGAGAGAACGTAGCACTGGCTGAGATGCGTGGTGGGGAGGAGGTGCCTGCTGCCAGCGCTCCTCTACACCCACTGGGGAGAGACCCAGGGCTGGGCACCTGGCTTGGGATAGAGCACTCCCTTCTCCTGCCAGTGGCCTTCACTCCTGTCAAGCTGCTTACTCAGGGCCACGTCTTCTGTATCTGTGTCCTTGCTGTGATCCAGCTCCTCCTCGCTGTGGATCAGCATCCCTTCCTCATCACCATCATCTCAAGCTTGTTATTCTCCCTGGGGTGAGCCAGCCTCAGAAGCGTGTCCTCTTGGGGTGCAGGTGGATGGTTATTACTTCAGTTAAAGGACTGGGTGTTGTGAGCTTGAAAAACTGGAATATCCCGCCTCAGATATAACAGTAAGTCTGAAATAGAATAGATCCAGACTTGATTCAGCAGATCAATTTATTTGGTCTGTATCCTTGCATTCCCTTGGCATTTCCCTTCTGGCTTTGAGTGTTGGCTGCTGTCTCTCTGAAAATCACATTCTCACGGAGCGTGGTGGTAAAGGAAAGGTGGTAACATGACAAAGGATCTTTGCTTCTATTAAGAAGAATAACTTTACCAGAAACTTCCCCCACTTCCTTTTTGTTTTATTAGTGGGAACTGAGTCATCTCCTTACAAGTGAATTTGGAAAATAGAAATCTGCTTAAAAAAATCATTCAAGAGTTGTATAGATCTAAGATTGACAAATTTTGTAAGTAAAAGCTTATTTGAACAAGCTATACTGATTTGTTGGTATATTACCTATGACAGCTTTCATGCTGTATTGTAGAGTGGTAGCAGTGACCATACATATATGTTTCTATTGTCTGTTATTATGTGTTTCTGAGTCATCTGCAAGTTATAGAGACCCTATGTACAGTAGCTTTGAACCCTGCCCTCTCCTGAGTCAGTCTCTCTGATGCTGACACACCTAATCCCATTTCCTAGTTACTGTGTCAATTTATCTCATCTGGGGTCTTTCCCTCCTGCCTTGTCCCTCCACCCTTCTGAGCATGATGTCGTTCTCTGAAGACTGGTCCCTCCTGGCCATGGACCCAAAGTATGTGAGGTAGAGCGCCAAAATATGTATGGCACATAAAGCTAAAATATTTAGCATCTGTCTCTCTGTGAAGTTTACTGACCCCTGGACTTGGGCATTATGAGTCACCTCTGGATCTGGACACATTGCCTTCCCCAGAATCAGTGGGAACTTTGTTTACAAGGAAGAGAGAAGGTTATTGTCTGTAATATGACTCCTATCCCAGCATCCTGCCTTCCCTTATGCAATGCAACTTACCCTTAGTCACAGCAGACTGTCAGGAATCCCCCCAAGTATATCATACTTCATTCTGGCTTCAAACAGTACCAACTCTGTCTGGAGAATGATGAGAACACCACTGCAGCAGGATGTGTGGGCAAAATAAGGTAAAGGCCTATACAGCTTGGTAGGTAACTGTGAGGATGACACAATGTGCTGTTTTAAGTTTAAAGGTAAAGGAGACCAAGAGAGTCGTAGAATCATGACTGATCTCCTGTGACCATAATTATGGCAACACTTTCAAAATGGACTATGAGGTGAGGGAGGAATTTAAGCAAGGAGACCAAGTAGATTAACAATGAAATGGCCCATGAGGTCCCATTGAGGTGACTCCAACACTTGCTGATCCATGTGTGTCAGGACAGATCTGTGACACATGGAGTTTTCAATTGCTAGGATTTTGTGTTGTTCTCGTATTACCCCCACCCTACCCCCAAAAAGTGGATGACCAGGTTTTTCTTTCAAAACATCTCTGAGTGGAACCAAACCAAAAATATTTTAATTAGTACACAAGAAGATCAATGACTGCAGCCTTCAATATGGATTGAAGCTCAATATCAAGGAAGCAAAGACTCTCACCACTGGACCAATTGGCAGCATTATGATAGTTGGTGAAGAGAATGAGATGGTTAACAGCTCTAGTTTCTTTGCTTCACAATCAATACTCTTGGTACCAGTTGCAAGAAAGGGCCAATCCTTGGAGAGGAACATCATGCTTGGGAGTGTGGAGGGATAGCAAAAGAGAGGAAGACTCTGGATAAGATGGTTTGACTCAATGACTGGGCTAATTAGGGTAAGTGTGTCAGAGGCAATAAGATTGGCTCAGTACAGAGCAGGGTTCACAGTTGTACACAGGTCACTTTGAGTTGCAAACAACTCCATGGCACATAACAACAACAACATGAAGAAGAACGTGGCATCAGAATTGAAGGAAGTCTCATCAACAACTTGTGTTATGCAGACTACAGAACCCTCCATGCTGAAAATGATGAGGACCTGAAGTACTTATTGGAGAAGATGGATTGCACTGGACCAATAAATAACATGGTCGATGGAGAAAAGATTGAAGTTGTCATTGATTTTCTCTTACTTGGATCCACTGTCAAGAACGTTGGCACCAACAGTCATGAGATTAGAAGACATATTGCATTGCGAAAGTCTACAGTTACCGACCTTTCCAAATTCTGTTTGAGGACTAAGGTTCTGATTCAGGCCCTGATCATTTCAACCACTTGCTCTACACATCAGAGCTGCACAATGAATAAGAATAACAGAAGAAGAATGGATGCCTTTGAGCTATTATGTTGGAGAAGGATACTGAATATCCCATGGACTTCCAAAAGAATAAGCACATTTATCTTGGAGAAAGTATAGCCAGAGTGCTCCTTGGAAGCAAAGATAAAACTATGTCTCATCTCTTAGGGGTATGTTGCTATGAGAGGCTAATCCTTGGAGAGGGACATCATGCTTGCAACGGTGGGGGCATAGTAAAAGAGAGAAAGACCCTTAATAAGATGGATTGACACGATGACTACTGCAATGGGCTCAGTTATATTAGAAATGATGACGTTACCCAGGATAAGGCAGGATTCAGATGTGTTGTTCAGAGGTCAGTAGGAATTGCACTCCACTTGATGGTTGTTGTTGTTGCTATGTGCCATCGAGTCACTTGTGACTCATAGCGACCCTATGTACAAGAGCTCTAAATGCTGTTCTATCCTGTGCCAACCTAGCCATCTCAAACACACTTATTCCTACCTCTCTAGTCGCAGAATCAATCCATCTCATCAAAGGTCTTCCTTCCCTTCGCCGCCCCTCCACTCTGCCAAACATGTTGTCCCTCTGCAAGGACCAGTCCCTCCTTGCAACATGCCTAAAATATGTCAGACAAAGCTTCAGATGGTAAATAACAATAATAAAAAGGGGTTAATGAGGGGGCATTAAAAATGTGCTTAACAATTCTGTAAAAAAAACCCCAACAAACCCACACAACCAAAATACACCCCTAATTTTCCTATCTGACCTATAAGAGAGCTTTCTGTGAAGGATCTAATAGAGAATTCATGGCACATGACAATAACAGTGGGAGAGAGTTTGACAGCCCAGCCAAGTAGAAGCTCTCTCATGCACCAAGACTGAGATGTGGCCTGCAGAGTGAGTGTGAATACTGTATGAATCTACAATCATTTGTAGCTTATATGTGCTTATCTCTATTACAAGAATTCACTTCCATTTTGCCTTTTAGAGCTCCCTTTCTTGAGTTCAGGTTTTGGAAATAAGAAGTCAGAACTAATGACCCTAGTATACTTCCAGTCTTTTCCTATGATTTAACATTTCTTAGAAAATAGCTTTTGAGCAAAGTTTAGTTTGATGTCAGTAAGTTGAGCTGCCAACCCAAAAGGCAGGTGGTTCAAATCCACCAGTTGTTTCACAGTTGAAAGACAATCTCTTCCTGTGCAATTTACAGTCTCTGAAAACCCACCACTGGAGAGTCAGCTATGAGAAGGTTCTTCCTTGACAGCACACAACAATGATAGTCTCTGAATCATGGCCTCTTCCAAATCCACCTTGAACTTCTGGCAGTTCTCTGTCCATGTAAATTATCAAAAACAAGAATATCACTCTAAAGACTGAGATGAATCTGACCCAAGCCACAGTATTTTTAATTGCTTCATACACATGTGAAAGCTGGGTAGTGAATAAGAAAGACCAGAAAACTGAAGCCTCTGAATTGTGGGTTTGGCTAAGAATACCAAATACCTCATGGACTGCCAAAAAAGCAAACAAATGTATCTTGGAGAAAGTGCAACTCGAGTATTGATTAGATGCAAAAAGGATGAAACTTTGTCTCAAATACTTTGGGCATATTGTCAGGATGGGATAGTCTTTGGAAGATGAAATCCTGCTTGCAAAGGAAGAGTGTCAACCAAAGAGGAGACTCACAAGAAAATTGACACAGTGGCCACTGGAGATTGAGATGATGGTCCAGGTTTGAGTCAGCATTCTATCTATTTATTGTATGCACAGTTAAGTTGTTGGCATATAACAACGTCTTGTTTAATGCCATTTCTTAATTTATTTATATTTTTATCACTCATGTACACTGTGTTTCATGTGTTTCATACATGCACACAGGCTGTATCCTGGCAGAGTAACCTTAACCCAGTGCCTTTTGACTACTATTCTGGTCAACAAATATTGACCGTCTCTACCTGGCATGCATGCTAACCTTTGGGCCAGGTGCTGTGAGAGACAAGCCAAGATGAATCAGACTCGGACTTTGTCCTGAATACTCAGTCAAGGGCTGATAGTTAAGCTCTGGTAACTCGAGTTTTGGTATGTAGAATAGACATGGGAGTGAATTCCAGGTGGGGCACATTACATAATTTCTCATAAATTCTAATGTTTTTCTTAAGACAGTATCACAACAGTAACATCTACCTACTAGACCTATATCAGGCTTGGTAAGCGCAGTACTTGACACAGGCCTGTTAGCGTCAGATTGACTTTAATTCAAAACAGCATTGGACTGTGCTCCACAAGGTTTTCAGTGACTGAGTTTTTGGGAGGAGATGGCCAGGCATTTCTTCCAAGGTGCGTGTGACTCAAATATCTAATTTTTTTTGGTCTAAAGCCTAGTTGTGTTGACCATTTATGCCTCCCAGGGACTTGGCCTGACATATTGTGTGCTCAATGCTATTTCAAACTTGAACTTACTGCCGTGGAATCAGATTCAGCTCATAGCTGACCCTTCACTGGGTTTACGAGGCTATAAATTGCACAGGAGGAGATTGCCCATCTTTCTCCCACAGAGCTACTGGTGGATTTGAATGCCAGAGAGGTGTGACCATTGGGTTAGCAGTGCAACTCCCTACAGTCTATCCACAAGAGTTCCCTTCATGCAATTTTGTCATTCTTATTCCTTTATTCTATTTCCATAGGAAAGCTGGTTCACCTTTTATTTCTGAACTCCTTTTATTTATGTATTTGTTTCTGTTCTACCTTGAGCTTATCTGCCTACCATTTTCAAATCAAGGACATGGAGCTCATCTCAGGATCACACAATTACACACAACACCAACACACACATGAGTCTCGTCATGCCAACTTGTGGGAACCCTTTTGAGAACAACCTACAGGTGTTCCTTTATGTCTGGCCTGGCATCTTGCCTCTGGTCTCCTCAGTCATCTGAAAAGGATATTCCAGTCCACAAGGCATTGAGCAAAGGTAGATCTGCTGGGTCCCTGTCTTGAAAACAGCCTGGGCACAGATCTGAGCCAGAGCGAAGCACTCTTCATAGAATGTGCTCTTAGGTCAACTGGATGGAGAAGCGTGTACCCAGCTCCGATGGTGAATATTCCAGGCACTCTAGGTCAGAGGCTGAGGTCTGATCTTCTTTTTGAGCCAGTTAACAATACATAACCAGCCATAATAACTTATGGTTGGCACTGAGAAAAATGGGTATGCCAGAACACTTGATTGGCTGTAAACTTTCTCCATACCTTTTCAATCTGTATGCTAAGCAAATCATTTGGGAAGCTAGACTATATTAAGAAGAATATGGCACAAAAATTTGAGGAAGACTTATTAACAACTAGCAACCTGTATTATGCAGAGAATCCAAGACTACGGTCTTCAATATGGGTTACATATCAACATCAAGAAGACAAAAATCCCAGCACTGGATCAAAAAGTAACATGATGGATGGAGAAAGAATTGAAGTTGTCAACAATTTCAACTTACGTGGATCCTCAAACAACAACATCTGCACTAGCAGTCAGGAAATCAGGAGATGTATTGCATTGGGAGACTTTTGCTGGCAGTGACCTTTCTAAATTATTGAGGCACAATAACGTCAGTTTAAAGACTAAAATGTTTGATTCAGGCCATAGTCTTTTTAATCACTTGTTTTTATCAGGACATGGTCATTTCAGTGACATGGTCTGAGAGCTAGACAATGAATAAAAATGACAGAATAAGAAGCCACGCCTTGAAATTGCCATGTTGCAGAAGAGTACTGAATATCCCATGGACTGCCATACAAACAAACAGATATGTTTGGAGAAAGTGCAAATAGAGTGTTCTGAGCGGCACGGGGTGACAAAGCTTTGTCTCTCACCCTTTGGGCATATTGTTAGGAAGGGCTCTTCTTTGAAAAAAAACCATGGTTGGAAAGATGGAGGGTCAGTAAAAGAAAGGTAGACCCTCAGCAAGATAGGTTGACACAAAAGTTTGTTCCAAGTCAGTAGGTTTTCTTTTCACCCTGTTGGATAAAGGTTTTGATGTGCACAAGAATTTAATCTTTAGAAGGTCCCAGGCATCAATGTTATCTTCTTTAGATTGTGCATTTCTGGTTGTATTTGGCAGTCTCTGTATACCTTGGACTAGTGCTTCTAAGCTTGATCCCAGTTTGTCTCTTATGAATGTTATGATTTTGGGCTTTCCTCCCAGGTCTTTGATCCACCTTGAGTTGATTTTTGTATATGGTGTGAGATGTGGATCCTGTTTCAGCTTTCTGCAGGTGGAAGTCCAGTTTTGCCAGCACCATTTGTTGGAGATATTATCATTTCCCCAATTGATGGCTTTGATTTCCTGTCAAATATCAATTCACCATAGATAGCTGGGTCTATTTCTGATTTCCCGATTCTGTTCCATTGGTCTATGTGCCTGTCATTGTACCAGTATCATGCTGTTTTGGTTGCCTCTGCTGTGCAGTAGGTGTTAAGTTCAGGGATTGCTATGCCTCCAACATAGTTTTTGTTCTCAGAAGTGTTTTGCTTATTCAGGGTCTCTTGTCTCTCCAAATAAATTTGATAATTACTGTTTCAATTACCTTGAAAAATGAATTTGGTATCTGGATTGGTATTGCATTGAACATGTAGATTGCTTTTGGTAGGATTATCATTTGCACCATATTGAGTCTTCCTATCAATGAACAGGGCACATTTTCCATTTCTTTAGGTCTTTTATTCTGTCTTTCACAAATGCGCTGTAGTTTTCTTTGTATAGGTCTTTTGTATCTCTAGTTAGGTTCACTCCCAAGTATCTCAAATTGTGGTTGGCTATTGTAAATGGTATTGCTTTCCTGATTTCCTTTTCTAAGTTCTCTTCGGTTACTGTAGAGGAATCCTATTGATTTTTGGATATTGATCTTATATCCTGCCACTCTACTAAACTGGCCTGAGAAAAACCTACAGACATTTGGCAATACCATCTCAGACAAGAGTCTTATAACAAAAGTTTACAGAATACTCCTGGGCCTCCACAAGAAAAAGACTGATAACCCAATTACAAAATAGGCAAAAGACATAGAAAGAATTTTCACAGAGGACGATATTCAAATGGCAAACAGACACAGGAATAAATGCTCCAAATCACTGGCAATAAGAGAGATGCAAATCAAAACCACAATGAGGTACCACCTCACTCCAGTAAGAGTGGCAAAGTTTAACAGGACAGCAACTAATAGATGTGGAAGAAGATGTGGTGAGAAAGGAACTCTTATACATTGTTGGTAGGATTGTAAAATTGTGTAAACATTCTGGAAAGCAATTTGATGCTTCCTCAAAAAGCTGAGCATAGAAATTCCATATGAACCAGCTATTGCATTACTTTGAATATACCCTGAGAATATGAGAACTGAGGCACAAACTGAGATTTGTATTCGATGTTCATAGCAGCATTATTCACCATTGCAAGAACATGGAAACAGCTGAAATGTCTAACCACAAACGAAAGGATTGAGCAATTATGGTACATTCACACAGTGGAATACTACACAGTATGCAGGAGTAATAATTTTGTAAATTATTACCTAACTTGGGAGGGACTGGAGAGCATTTTGCTGAGTGACCTCAGTCCCATAAGGATAAATATTGTATAAAACTGTTATTGTAGAATGAGTATAAGGATCCAGGATGGCTGGGAGAGGCTGGAAGCTGAGGGCTGTGGATGTGCAGGGGAGGGGAAGATTAATCATGGGGTTGTACAATTTCATGGGTGGAGGGATGAGGAAAATTGAAAGAGTTTGTTCAAATTTGTATTCAAGTTTTGTAAATAAACAAGTGTGTGTATGTGTTTGGGGGGAGGATATATTGACATAGTAACTGCAGCAATAGGCTCATGTATGCCAGAAATAATGAGCATGGCACAGGGTAGGGCAGTTTTGCAGATCTGTTGTTGATAGGATCCCTCTTACTCAACTTGATAACACCCAACAGCAACACCACCACCTTGTAACCTCCTTCGATTCTCTAGTTTTCTTTTTGGAGTGAAAGGAAAGGTCTTCCAATGAGGACTTGAAATCCAGCAGAAACCTGGCCCACAGTTGTTAACAAATAGTGAGTGATTATGCCAGGACTTGATTTTGTCTACTTTGGTCTTGTTTTCATCATCTCATTCTGTAGCTCTGTGAATCATTTGCTGCAGAAAGATAAAAAAAGACACAGATCAGTATGAAGATTCACCCAACAAATATTTCTTCTGCAGTTTCTGTATTCTAGGACTTGACCACCCCCAAGCACCAGTACTTGGTAACCAAAGCTTCTGAGTTCATGAAACACACAGCCTAGAGACAGATATAACTCCAAGACAAGGCAGGAGTCTGTGGATATGAAAGAGTGGGGCTCACAAGACGCTGTTGAAATACCCTGTATTCCCATTATAAACTCTCAGGGGTTTCCTGCGTGGTTGAAATTCTATTTCCCCATCTGGAAGCTGAGAATGAACTGAATAACAGAGTTTGAAAACCTAAGCAAAAGATTAGGAAGGAGGATTTTCAAGGTCAGTGGTATTACTGCTTTTCTGTTACGAAAAATTGTGAGAGAATGCAACGTAAGAGACAATTTTAAGCTCTCCAAGCTATTTTTCTGGCCAGGAATATTGTTGTTGTTGTTTGTTGTTATGTACCATTGAGTCATTTGCGACTCATAGCGACCCTATGTACAACAGCCCTAAACCGTGCTCTATCCTGTGCCAATCACATTGCCTCTGACACACCCATCCCGGTCACCCCAGTCACTGAATCAATCCACCTCATAGAGGGTCTTCCCCTCCTGCGCTGTCCCTCCACTCTACCCAGCATGATGTGCCTCTCCAAAGACCTGTCTCTCCTTACAACATGTCCAAAGGATGTCAGACGAAGCCCCAGAATCCTTACCTCCAAGGAGCAGCCTGGTTTAACCCTCTCTAGGATGAATCTGTTTGTTTTCTTGGCAGTCCATGGTACATTCAGTACTCTTCTCCAGCACCACAGCTCAAAGGCATCAATTCTCCTTCTATCCTCCCTAGTCATTGTCCAGCTCTCTAGTGCATAACAAGTGATTGCAAAAACCATGGCCTGTATCAGGCTGACCTTAGTCTCCAGAGAGATACCGCTGCTCTTGAGCACTTTAGAGAGGTCCCTAACCTCACAAAAAACTAACCTTACATTGAAAAGAGTAAATGCTGATGTGTCCTGTGTTTCTGCCCATTCTCAGGATGATGCTCTTCAGAAAAGCACCAGTAGAGATTAAACTATCAATTTGAATTAAAAATAACCTATTACTTTGGAGAATATAAACTCCATCAGCTGGGTACCTTCATCAGAGGAGTTGTGAGGCTGCAAAGTTAGCAGCGCCTTGCTGGCCTCCATGACAATGGGCTTTCCAAGGCACTAGAGCATCGTTGTACAAAAATAGCTTCTAGTCGCCTAGCTATTTGGCAAGGATCTGATTTTTATTGCTTGGGATTTAGGGAATCATAAGCTCTGGCTCACAGCTGAACACAGCTGCAGGAGGAATGGGGTTCAAGCCCACTTTCTCACTGGAATGAGTTGGGTTCTAGATCAGACTCCCAGATTCAGTACCTCATTCTCAACTGACCTATGAGGGTGGAGGTGTTTCATATGATGGATGAAGCATTCTAGGACAGGCAGTGTTCAGAAGAAAGAAAAAAAAAAGACTTGATTTTTTACTCTGTATCTTCTTGTTGTTGGTATGTGCTGTTGAGTCACTTGTGACCCTATCTATGTATAACAGTTGTGAACCCTGCTCTATCCTGAGCCAAACTCATTGTTTCTGACATCCCTACCCCACATAACACCAGTCACTGAATCAATCTATTTCATCCAGTGTTTTCCTCTCTTGTGCTGTCCCTCAATCCTTCCAAGTATGATGTTCTTCTCCAAGGACTAGACCCTCCTGGCCATATGCCCAAACTATGTCACATGAAGCTTCAAAATCCTTGCCTCCAAGAAGCAGCCTGGTTTCACCCTCTCCAGGATGAAACTGTTTGTTCTCCTAGCAGTCCATGTTATATCCAGTAGTCTTCTCCAGCACCAAAACTCAAATGCACCCTGGGCTAAAGGCAGCCCAAGCTTTGGAAGGGGGAAGAAAACCACTGCCTCAAGAAATTAGAACTGCCACTCAAACAGATATATGCACACCTATGTTTATTGCTGCATTGTTCACAATAGCACAGAGATGGAAACCATCCAAATGCCCATCAACAAATGAATGGATAGAGAAGCAGTGATATGGTCACACAGTGGAATACTATGCAGCATTGAAAAAATAAGGAACTTATAAAATATTCTACAAAATGAATGATTCTGGAGGACATTATGCCGAGTGAAATATTTCAGTCACAAAAGGACAAATACTTCATAATGTCACTGTTAAAAAAATAGGACTGACATGGGGGTTGGGGAAAATCTAGGAAAAGAAGGGGATAAATAATCTGTCTCATTGAAACATATAAGTAAAAGAACACTTTAAAAGAATATGTAATTAGGTATTATTTGCAACACAACATTCTATAATAAGAGCTGCGTAGCAAAATGGATTGGGGGTGGGGAGGGTGCAGAGAAATTTGTGCAACAATGTAAGAAATTTTTTTTTCCAAAAAGAAAAGTGAACTTGGGGGTGGGTAGGGAGTAAAATGTGAAACAAGGAATGAATGGAAATCCAAGTTCTCTATAAAATTTGATTAAAATCTCAATTAAAATTAAAACCAGCAAAAATTCTCAAAGTCATAACATCTTCTATCATCCTTAGTCATTATCCAGCTCTGTGAAGCGTATCAAGTAATTGTAAAGACCATGGCCTAGATCAGGCACACCTTAGTCTCTAGTCTGACATCCTACAAAGCTGTAAATTTTGTCTAAATTGTCTCACAGTCTCATAATCATAGGACCAGTGGTAAATATATATCCCATAGTCCTGATTATCCAAAAAGTAAGATAAGCACAGGCTTGCTTGTGCTTACTAACTAAACTGTAGTGAATCATTTTCCATCTTTTTCACCACATTGAAGATTCCACTTCTAGACATAGCTGGCACCTCTGTCTCCAACAGCCTCATAAAACCTTCCTACAGGATCAAAACATCTTCTCAAATTTGCAGTCCCTGTCAGGGATGGAAAACCTGGTAAAGCCAGGTAAGCATGGGCGCATCTGTGCTTACTTACACACCGTGAAGAGTTTCCCATGGATTTCACCACATCTATTATGATAAGCCCATGCTTCATAGATGTGGTAAACTTGTGAAACTGTTTACTCGAGATTAGTAAGTAAGCTCATGCTTAACTTGCTTGTTGGGTTATTCACCAATTACAGGGAATAGGGACAAGATGCTAGAAAAGTTAGACAAGGTTCCTATCCTCAGTGGACCTCAAGCTTTAAACAGAATTAGATTCAGCAACTGGGGTAAAAACAACTCCTCAGAAACCATATTAACAGAATAAAGGAGAAAAAGACCTATTGAAAGTAAAAATAAAGGGACTTGGAAAATGAAACAGAATACCAGAGAAGCTTTGGGTTCCAGATTCTAGGTCATCTCAGAAACAGGATGACCCAGGATTTACCAGATTCTGAGCAGCTGCTAGGTAAGGATAAGGTTTAAAGGCTTAAAGTCTTCCTGATTGACACTTTTTTTGTTGTTTTTGTTTAGAAACTGCATATTTCTAAACCAAAACACATGTAAAGCAGGAAGGTGATGAGATGAGCTGGAAGGTTCTGAGGGCGACAAGTCAAGGATGGCCATTTACTGAAAAGGAAACACTGGTTCTTATGCAAGACTTTCCAGGAAAAAAGAATAATAATGATAAGGCTTTTGTAGAGAATGTACTTCCACTTTGACCAATAGACTGTACTTTCCCTCTGCCACTCCAATTAGCTTTCCCATTCAGGACAGACAACCTTGACAGCATGACAAGTCTTCCAGGCAATTTGTGGTTCTTGGAAAAGGAACAAATTACTTTTTGGCCATTTCTGAAATCAGCTAGACATTAAGAGTATATCAGACACAAAAATGGCTGGCCATTTTTGGTCGTTTAGGGGTGTGAAACCATCCTACAAATAAACAGCAATGTCTCTTCAGAAATCCACTTCTTGCTGCCTGGCAGTCCACGAAGGGGAAAGTGTAACTGCAATAACACAGTCTCTGAGTTGTCATTCTAATTCTGCTAGCCCTTCATTTCTCACAACAAAAGGTCTGTTCTCCCTCAGGCCGCCTTCATATCTCTAAAATGTGGGGGGTTGTGTTTATGATAATGAGGAATGTTAGCAGTAGATAAGATGAAGAGAAATCTGGGTCCTCCTCCTTAGTTTCAGACACAGACAGTAACCAAGAATCATAGCCAGTGGCTTTCTCCCCTCTTTTTCTCACCTCCTACTATTTCTAGAAGAGGTGATACCCATGAACTGGCTCACATTTTGAGGTTCCAGTCACCATTCAGATGAGGAGAAACTCAGAACTGAATGGACATCCCAACTCCAACCTTCTGCTAGGCTGGTAAATATATTACCCGAGTCCAGACAATTTGTTTTCTATTTCTTGTTGCATGCATAGTAGCTTTTGGGGCCTACTGGTAAGAGGCTTTCCTGTAATTCAGAAGGCATGCAGTTTAAATCCACCAGCTTCTCTGCAGGAGAAGGCTAGGCAATCTCCTTTCGTTCTACTACCTACCTCTGAAAACTGACACTGGAGTGTCAGCTCTGGGTCAGTTCCAACACACTCAACAGTACACAACAACAACACAGCATGCATGTTTGTTTTCATGTGTGCTAGTTTTATGTTTTGCTCTTAAGGATAGCGCAATTGTCTGTCCGTTGGTCAAAAAGTGGTGACTTGTGTGTTGCTGTGAAGATGAAAGTTGTACTATTACTGTTTCAAATACCAGGAGGGTCACTCATAGCTGACAGGTCTTAGTGGAGCTTCCAGACTGAGATAGTCAAAGGAACAAGGCTGACCATCTACTAAAATGACAGACTTTCAAAAATAGAATGAATTATGGAGGGACATGACTGGATTGGCTGCAAGAAAATGAACCCCTCAGGTTAGGAGGGCTTCCAAAAAAATGAGAAGAAACAACTGCACATGTCTGTTATTGAGTAGAGCATCAAAAATATGTATCTAGAAAAATTTGAAGATGTAAAAAATGAAATGGGACACATCTAGATTGACAGCTTTGGTATTAGTTAACTGAGACAGGCTGGTATTTGCCATTTTTAGTTAGATAATAATTTAATCTACTGGATTGGTCAGGATGGGTGTGTCAGAGGCAGTGCAATTGGCACAGGATAGAGCAGGGTTTAGGGCTGTTGTACATAGGGTCTCTATGAGTCGCAAGCGACTCGATAGAACATGACAACAACAACAACAACATTATGCCAAACATGATAAAATGGAGGGGGATGATGTCACATTCGCAGTCAAAAATGATGATTTCAAGATCTAATTTGAAGTCTAATGCTGTGAATTATAGGATACTCTCCATACTCATTTAAGGAAGACTTATTAATGCAACTATTATTCAAATCTACACACCAACCACCAAAGCCAACGATGAAGAATTTGAAGACTTCTACCCACTTTTGCAGTCTGAAATTGATCAAACTTGGAATTTGTATGTATTAATAATAGTTGGTGACTAAATTGCAAAAAATTGGAAACAAAAAGAAGGAAAGGAAATTGGAAAAATAAAGATTTGGTGTCAGAAATGAGGTTGGAGATCCAATGACAGAATTTTGTACAATGATTTATCCATTGCTTTAAAAACAGGTACTTAAAAACAAATAAAACCACACCAACCATAAATATATATACATGGGCCTCACATGATGGATTATACAGGATTAAGACTAATTACTTTTATGGGAAGAGTTGATGGAGAAGCTCAATATCAGCAGTTGAAACATGGCCAGGGGATGACAGTGGAACAGATCATCAATTACTCATGCAAGTTCAAATTAAAACTGAAGAAAATTAAAACAGGTCCATGAGAACCAAAATACAACCTTAAGTCTATCTCAACTGAATTTAAAAACCATCTCCAGAATATATTTGATGCAGAGAAGCTCAACCCCTGGGTCCTTTACTTGCTGATATGCCAACTCAAAAGGCTTAGATAAAGGAGTGATGAGAAACCTCAATTGCCTTTTGGGAAGGATGGACAGTTTCAGTTAGGGCCTTTGAATGTTTGTATCATTCATACTGAGTTAAAAGATTAAATAATGGGCATTGAAGTCTATGG
>NW_006399789.1:5735169-5736689 GCF_000299155.1 Elephantulus edwardii | reverse complement strand
TTTACCACCTATGCATAACCTAGTATTTGATTATAAATGTAAGTACTTGGGTAGTAGTCAGATTTCTGAAATAAAGATAATGTTTTCTAAAAAAAATATATTTGATGCATTGAAATGACCAAAGAGATATGAATTGTGGGATGACATCAAGGACATCATTCTTGAAGAAATCAAAAGGTCATCACAAAGAAAGAAAATAATAAAATGAATATTCAAAGAGACTTTGGAACTTGAAACTTGTACATGGAAATACAGAGGCCAAAACAAAGAGGAGAAATGCTGAAATAACAAAGCTGAATAGAAGATTTCTACACCACATTGAGAAGACAAAGCAAAGCATTATAAAAACACGTGTCAAGAGTTGGAGTTAGAAAACTAAAAGAGAGGAATACTCTGGTATTTCTCATACTGAAAATACTAAGGAACAACTTCAAGCTTTGAATTGTAGTACTGGATGATCTTAAGAACAAAATACTGAGTGACACAGGAAACATTAAAATAAGATGTATTAAATACACAGAATCACTTTACCAAAAATAATTGAGGGACCTTGAGCCATCTTAGGGAGTAGGATATGACAATAAATCAGTTGTACTGAAGAAAGAAGTTCAAATTGCAAAGACTATTTTAGCAAAAAAGAAAGGGGGGAAAAAGGTCCCTAGAATTGATGGAATACATATTGAGGTGTTTCAACAAATAGATTCACTCTAAGATGTGTTTACCAGTGCATGCTAAGGAATTTGGAAGACAGTTATCTAGACAACTGACTAGAAGACATTTTTATTTGTTCCAATAGGGGGAAATGGTGATCAAACAGAATGTGGAAATTATCAAACAATATCATTAATATAACAAGCAAGTAAAATTTTGCTGAAGATTATTTAAAAAATGCTGAAACAGTGTATTTCCAAAAACCCTTCTTGATAAAGACACTCAACAAAATTGGAATAGAAGTGAATTTCCTCAACATAGTGAAAAGTATATGTGCAAAACCGGGAGCCAACATCATTCTCAATGGAGAAAGACTAAAACTATTTTCCTTGCAAACAGAAACCAGACAAGGATGTCCACTGCTATCACTTATTTTCAGTATTGTATTAGAAGTGCTTGCTAGAGAAATACAACAAGTGAAGGAAATAAAAGGCATCCAGATCAGCAAAGAAATGGTTAAACTGTGGCTATCCACATATAATATGATAGTGTACACAGAAAACCCCAATGGCTCAACAAAAAACGTTAAAGTTAATAGGCCACTTTAGCAGAGTGGCAGGATATAAGATCAATATTTGAAAACCAATAGGATTCCTCTACAGTAACAAAGAAAACTCAGAGAAGGAAATAAAGAAAGCAATATCATTTTCAATGTTGTTGTTCTTATGTGCCGTCGAGTCGTTTCCGACTCATAGCGACCCCATGCACAACAGCCCTAAACCCCGCTCTATCCTGCGCCAACCGCACCGCCTCCGACACACCCATCCCGATTACCCCAGTCACCGAATCAATCCATCCCACAGAGGGTC
>NW_006399789.1:5732416-5734666 GCF_000299155.1 Elephantulus edwardii | reverse complement strand
GGCTAGAATCTTTGTCTTCTTGACATTGAGCCTTAGTCCATACTGAAGGCTGCAGTCCTTGACCCTTTGCAGCAAGTGCATGAGGTCCTCCTCAGTTTCAGCAGGCAGGGTTGTGTCATCTGCATAACGGAGATTGTTAATAGATCTTCCACCAGTCCTGGTTGGCTGTTGAAAATGATGTAGTCAGATCGACTACATCATTTTCAATAGCCAACCACAAATTGAGATATTTAGGAGTGAACATAACTAGAGATAGAAGAGACCTATACAATGAAAACTATACAGCAATTCTGAAAGACACAATAAAAAGACCTAAGTGCAACAATGAATGAATGGAAATCCAAAATCTCTGTAAATGTTCGTTGAAATTAATTTAAAAAAGGGGGGGGCTGGGAGGAAACTAAGAGGGCATAAATAATATACTGCATTGAAACAAATTAGAGAAAGAATTGTTTAAAAGCATGTATGATTAGGTATTATTTACATGATAACAGTCCAGAATAAGAGCTGCATAGGAAAGTGGACTGTGGGCAGAGGAAGAGGAAAGAAAATTGTGCAACAATGATTTTTTTTTTTTAAGAAAAAAGCGAACTGTAGTGGTGCATATGGAAGAAAATGTGCAACAGTGAGTAAAAGGAAATCCAAGTACTTTATAAACTTTTGCTAAAATCTCAATTAAAAAATTAAAATTAAAAAAGACCCAAATAAAAGGAAAAATGTGCCCTGTTCATAGATAGGAAGATTCAATATGCTGAAAATGACAATCCTACTAAAAGCAATCTACATGTTTGATGCAATACCAATCCAGATACCAAATTAATTTTTCAAGGAGATTAAAAGGGAAATTATCAAATTTATTTGGAGAGACAAGAGACCCCGAGTAAGCAAAACACTTCTGAGAAACAATAATGAGGTTGGAGATAGAGCACTCACTGACCTCAAAACCTACTATACAGCAGTGGTAATCAAAACAGCAGGTACTGGTACAATGACAAGCGCACAGGCTAAGGGAACAGAATTAAGAACCCAGAAATAGACCCAACTATCTATGATCAACTGATATTCGACAAGGAAATCAATGCTATCAAATGGGGAAATGATAACCTCTTCAACAAATGGTGCTGGCAAAACTGAACTTCCAACGGCAGAAAGCTGAGACAGGATCCACATCTCACACCATACACAAAAATCAACCCAAGGTGGTTCAGAGACCTGGAGTAAAGCCCAAAACCATTCAAAAACTTTCTTAAGAGACAAACTGGGATCAAGCTTAGAAGCACTAGTCCAAGGTACAAAGAGATTGCCAAGTACAACCAGAAATGCACAATCTAAAAAGGATAAAATTGATGCAAGGGACCTTATGAAGATTAAACCTCTATGCACATCAAAACCATTTACCAACAGGGTGAAAAGAAACCCTACGGACTGGGAACAAATATTTGGTAATTCCATATTCAGACAATAGTCTTATAACAAAAGTTTACAGAATACTCCTGGGCCTTCAAAAGAAAAAGACTGATAACCCAATTACGAAATAGGCGAAAGACATGGAAAGAATTTTCACAGCGGACGATATTCAAATGACAAACACACAAATGAATAAATGCTCCAAATCACTGGCAATAAAAGAGATGCAAATCAAAACCACAATGAGGTACCATCTCACTCCATAAGAGTGACAAAGTTTAAAAGGGCAGCTGGAGAGGATGTGGCAAGAAAAGAACTCTTATACATTGTAGGTGGGATTGTAAAATGGTGGAACCATTCTGGAAGGCAGCTTGGCACTTCCTCAAAAAGCTGAGCATAGAAATTCCATATGACTCAGCTATTCCACTACTTAGAAGATGCCCTGAGAATATGAGAACTGAGGCACAAACTGAGATTTGTACACCAGTGTTCATAGCAGCATTATTTACCATTGCAAGAACATGGAATCATCCCAAATGCCCAGTTTATTGACAAAATTAAAATACAAATTTGAATTCTTTCAATTTCCCTCACCCTCCTACCCAATTTTGAACCATGCAGTGTTCCCTTGCTCTGTTCTGACGACTGCCTCTTGGTTCAAGTATAGGTTTCATATTAGCACAATCAAGTGTTCTAGGATTCCCATTCTTCTCAGAGTCAGCCACAGTTTGTTATGGTCCACACAGTCAAATGCCTTTGTATAATCAATGAAGCACAGATAGACATTCCTCTGGTACTCCCTGCTTTTAGCCAAGATCCATCTAACATTAGCTACAATATCCC
>NW_006399789.1:5712086-5732031 GCF_000299155.1 Elephantulus edwardii | reverse complement strand
TTTCCATCTTCTTTTGATACCTCCTGGATCATTTAACATTCTGCCTAAATCATCTTTGATTATAGCAACTTGACGTTTGAATTTGTTCTTCAGTTCCTGGAGCTTAAGAAATGCTGAACGAGTTCGACCCTTTTGTTTTCCTGACTCCAGCTCCTTGCACATTTCATTGTAATATTTTACTTTGTCATCCCGCGCTGCCTTTTGAAATCTTCTGTTCAGCTCTTTAATATCTTTAATTCTTCCTTGTGCGTTGGTTTCTCTGTGCTCCAGTGAAATATTCAGAGTTTCTTCTGGCATCCATTTTGGTCTTTTCTTTCTCTTCTGTCTTTGTAATGAACATTTGCACTCTTCTTGGATAATACCCTTGATATCCTCGCCCAACTCATCTGGTCTTCGCTCATTCGTGTTCAAGGCCTCAAACCTGTTCCTGAGATGATTCTGAAATTCAGGTGGGATAGACTCGAGTTATATTTTGGTTCCATGGATTCGGTTTAATTTTCCTCAGCTTCAGCTTGAACTTGCATATGAGTAGTTGGTGGTCTGTTCCACAATCAGGTCCTGGCCTAGTTTTCACAGCTGATAATGAGCCTCCCCCGGGGTTCCTTCTGCAGATGTAATCAATCTGATTCCTGTGCATACTATCAGGTGAGATCTATGTGTATGACCTGCGTTACGTCTCTTAAGAAATATGTTTGCAATGAATAAGTCATTGATTGTGCAAAATTCAATCAGTCTATCTTCAGCTCTGTTTCTGTCACCAAGTCCATGTTTTCCAACTACTGATTCCTCTTCTCTGTTCCCAACTTTGGCATTCCAGTCACCCATTATTATCAAAGCATCTTGATTGCATGTTTGATAGATCTCCAACTGTAAAAGTTGGTAGAAATCTTCTATTTCCTCTTCTTTGGTTCTGGTTGTTGGTGCGTATATGTGAATGATAGTGGTATTTACTGGACTGCCTTGTATGAGTATGGATATTATCCTGTCACTCACAATATTGTACTTTACTTTAAGACGGATCTAGAAATGGCTTTTCTAACTATGAAGGGCAGGGACAACACCGAAACTAATGGTTAATTCCACAATAAGGGATATATTTTCACTTTTTCTCTAAAATGCTTATCTGTTAGATACTTCTCTAAATCTGAACATTCAGATAGACACAAACACTTGGAAGAAGGATTGGCCATCCTTTTCCAAAATAGCAGGCCTCTGAAAACCCTATGTACAACAGAACACAAGTAGAATGACAGAAAGGGCAACTGAGTATGGAAATACAAAGGAAGTGGAACAGTTGTAAGCAGACACAAGTGATTGGAACATGGAATGTGAGAACCGTGAATGTAGGAAAATTATATATTGTTAAGGAGGAAATGGAACACATAAATATTGACATACTAGGCATTAGTGAGAAGAAGATGGACCAGCATGGGGGATTTTGAATCGGATGATCGTATGATATACTACTCTGGAGATGAAAAGGTGAGGAAAAATGGGGTTGATTTCATAGTTAGAAAAGCCTTTTCTAGATCAGTCTTGAAGTACAATAAAGCCATGGTATTTATTATTATTATTATTATTATTATTTATTATAATAAACCAAGTTTCTCCTTGGAGGCTAGGATTTTGAAGCTCCACTTCACTTACTTTGGGCATGTGGCCTGGAGAGACCGGTCCTTGGAGAAGGACATCATGCTTGGAAGGGTGTACAGACAGCACAGGAGAGGGAGATGCCAGATGAGATGGATTGATACAGTGACTGGGGTGATGAAAGTTGATGTTTCAGAATTGGTGAGACTGGCTCAGGATAGTGAAGGTTTCAGAGATGCTGTACATAGGGTTGTTAAACATTGTAGGCAACTCACTGCCACATAACAGCAATAGCATACTATGACAGATTTGGAAGCAGGAGTGGCATCCACTTCCTAAACAATATGCCTCTGAAAACTCTATGAACTTTGATAAATGTCAAAAGTTATAGAGGGGCTTCAGGCCTTTTTGGTTCATAGGGTCACTATGAGTCATTCTCGACTTGAAGGCAGTCAACAACAACATCAACAAACTCAACTTATTACCATGGAGTTGGAATCAGCTCGTAATTAACCTATCAGTAAGTTTTCAGAGGCTATAAATTGCACAGGTGGAGATTGCCTGTCTTTCTCCCAAGTAGCAATTGGTGGATTTGAACTGCCTGTCTTTGGGTTGTCAGTGCTACTCCTTACCCATGAGGCCACTTTAGTTCCCTTTAACAGATATAGCTAGATTAAAATCGTTTTCCTCAAGGAAGTACTTACTTACACACACAAGAATTCAGTTGTAATATTAGCTAGTGTAACAGCATGTGTACCTCCCCCTCTTCCATGGACAAATGTGTGAATCAGTGCTTCCAACTAAGGTTGTATCGACTATCCAGCTGGAAGAGAGCTCTGATGGTTTTAACCAATCATGAGTCAATACCTGAAGGGGAAGTTTCTAAGATGTCATTTATGACTGAGTTTTTGTCATAGAAAATTGTTTCCTTAACATCAGGCCAATAAAGGGCACAAACATATTAGTCTTTATAAGGAAGAAAATAAGACCTGTTGCTATTAGATTGATATGCTAGATATTTGCTCTGTACATAAAGAATATTTTGCAATTAGAAAAGGCATTGTCATTGGAGTTCTAAATTTCAACAGGAACAAAAGACAAATGACAATTATAATTAAGGGAACTCTGGTGGGCTAGTGGTAAGAAGCCCTGCCATCCCAAAAGGACATGAATCCACCAGCTGGTCCACATGAGAAGAGTAAGCAGTTTTCTTTCATATAATTACTGGTCAGCTATGGGTTGGTTCCAACTTGACAGCACAGTCAATAGCCAGTTAAACTCAACAGATACCAATGCCCCTGACTACATAATATGTAGCCTATGGGAATGCTAACCGAAATGTCAGTAGTTTGAATCCATCAGCTTCTCTGTGGGAGAAAGATAAAGCAGTCCCAAGATGATTTACAGCCTCAGAGTACTGATTGGAGGGTCACCATGATCAGAGTTAACTCAATGCGATAGGTTTGGATTTTGTTTTGTATGTCAGCATCACAGTTAAAAGGCGATAATTCTTCTTTAGTCTGTCTTCCTTATTTATTGTCCAGATGCACAGGAAACAATTGAAAATACCCTAGCTTGGATCAGGCACACCTGAGTCTTTGAACAGACATCCTTGTTCTTTATTGCTGATCATTCTAGAAATTAATAATGTGGATTAAAGTAGAGAGGATTTCAAATCTCCACCTACTCCCCAAAAGAAAGGAAGAAGAGGTGTTCATTAGGGAGAGGTAACAAAGAAGAACATTTCAAGGGAAAGAAAAGCACAAACAATACTGGGAAGAAAAAGATAAATGCCTTTTGAGCACAACAATTAGACAAACTCCCGTGGAGCTTTGGAATAAAGGCCGATCCTTTTGTTGTTCTTGTTGTTAGGTGCCATAAGATCAGCTCATAGATCTTGCCCTACCCTGTAGCATCCTCACAATCTCCACCAGGGTCAAGCCCATTGTTACTATCACTCTGTCAATCCGTTTCAGTAAGGGTCCTCCACTCTATAACTAAACCTTCACTCTTTCAAGAATAATCTACTATGTGAAAAACTAGAACTGACTGGACAACAGGCCCAAAGTATGTGAGATGAAGTTTCATCCTTCTTGTTTCTAAAGAGTACCTTAGTTGTACTTTTTCCAAGATAGATTTGTTTGGGTTCTTCTTCTTCTTTTTTTGTTTTTATATATAGTCCACGGTATTCTCACTACTCTTTGCCAGCATCACAGTTAAAAGGCACAAATTCTTTTTTAGTCTGTCTTCATTATTTATTGTCCAGATGCACAGGAAAAATTAAAAATACCCTAGCTTGGATCAGGCAAACCTGAGTCTTTGAACAGACAACCTTGTTCTTTATTGCTGATCATTCTAGAAATGGCTAATAATGTGGATTAAAGTAGAGAAGACTGAGATACATGGGGATCAGATCAGAGATTCTTGCAGTAACTCTCAAAAAAACCATCAGAAATGGAAAAGGAAGATAGATTTGCCACATATCACAAAAGAGCATTGAGGCGAGCTCTGGTGGCCTAGTGACAAGAAGCTGCACTGCAATCTCAGAGGTGCGCAGTTTGAATCCACCAGATGCTCTGCTGGAGAAGGAGGACCAATCTCCTCCTGTACCAGTCAGATCTGATTTGACGGTGCGCACACACACAAATAATGAAATAAAATTAAAAAAATTTTAAAAAGAAAAATAAAAAAAATTTAAAAAAAGAGCATTGAAATTACTGACTGATGCATTCAGACTGACTCAGAACCAATAACACTAAACTCAGATGATAGAGTAGATGA
This sequence comes from Elephantulus edwardii, assembly GCF_000299155.1. Lineage (NCBI taxonomy): Eukaryota > Metazoa > Chordata > Mammalia > Macroscelidea > Macroscelididae > Elephantulus > Elephantulus edwardii. The sequence goes on along the minus strand of NW_006399789.1, from coordinate 5,727,660 downwards.
TCTAGAAAGGGTTATAGGATAAAGGTCTCAGTAAAGATGTAAGGCAAAGCACAGGAAGGAAGGGAGGGAGGGAGGGAGATGGAAGTGGCAGGGGAATTTCAGAATATACCAACACGGAAGTGGAGAAGGTCTGAATCTGAGTTGTGATCAAGTATAGTGTGCAGTGTTACTGGGGGTGACCAGGATAGAATGCATACAGGGCTCATCCAACTAAAGATTCCTGAGGACTATGAATCTGGAATTAATAAAGGAAGGTGGGAAGGAATCAAATGGAAACAAAGGCATAGCTCTAGAAACTGAGGTCTTTGAGGAAAGCGAGAAAGAAGTCTCAGAATCAGATACAACTGAGATAAAGAAGCAGAGGGGAGAGAAGTAAAACTTTTACCACTGTTGTTGTTGTTGTTAAGTGCCGTCAAGTTGCAGGAGACTCATAGTGACCCTATGAAGGAGAGTCCTCGACGCTTGGATGCCTTTCATCCTCTCTCTAGGTTCATAGGGTTTCCAGAGGCAAGCTATTATGGAAGTGGACGCCACTCCTCCTTCCACGCTTATTTAATCCGGGAGCTCCACCCCACTCTCAGTAGCCAACCATTAATGCATTTGACACATCCGTGTCACAGTGTTCAGCCTCACAGCAACCACAAATGACCGCGGGACGGCAACTTGTACACCAGGGCTATACGACCTAGAGGAATGTCTGAACAAAAACAATGAAAGACTGGCCGGAGGGCCACAAACTAAAAGTCACCCACCTTTGTCTTGATTACATCGTTTTCTCTTCACTGGGCCAGCTGATCTCTCTCTCTCTCTCTCTCTTTCTCTCTCTGTTGTTGTTGTTAAGTGCCGTCGAGTCGCAGGCGACTCATAGCGACTCTATGAAGGAGAGTCCTCGACGCTTGGGTGCCTTTCATCGTCTCTCTAGGTTCATAGGGTTTCCAGAGACAAGCTATTATGGAAGTGGATGCCACTCCTCCTTCCACGCTTGTTTAATCGGGGAGCTCCACCCCACTCTCAGTCCGCACTGGGTAGCCAACCGTTAATGCATTTGACATATCTGTGTCACAGTGTTCAGCCTCACAGCAACCACAAGGGGAAAAAAAATTTATAGTGTGCTGTCCTGTGACCACGGGAAATATTTCCATTCGAATATAAATATATATTTTTTCACATAATTAATTTAGAAGATCTCATCTCCAACTTAAAATTAGAGAGCTTGAGTGGCCTAGTAGATAGTTACATTGCCAAAGGAAAGGCCGACCATTCGAATCCACTAGTTGCTCTGTAAGAAAAACATGGCAGTCGCCTCCTGTGTGATTTACAGCCTCTGAAAACCTGAAGCAAGGTTAGTTATGAGTCAGTTCTAACTCAATAGCAATGAGTTGCTTTTGTTGTTTAACTTAAAACTAGGAAAAGGGTGAGTTCACAGACTGATGTAAATAATTTAAATTTCCATAGTTGCTATCAAGAAATGCCAAGAGAGGCAACAGATGCTATTATTTAAAACTGAAATGTACTTCAACATTCTTCACCTATCCTATCAACTCAGTCACCTTAAATTCAGGAAGGAAGAGAAAGAGAAACTGAGAGGGGGAAAAAAATCTCATTTTTGTTGAGTCAATTACCTGCTATGGTTAAAACAAGCATACCTCTTTTGGACATTCTGCCATCTGTAGTGCTTGTGATGCTAAGATGAATAGACAAAGGATCAGTGTGATGTATAAGAATTCAAGGAGCCCGAGTGAATAATTTAATGAGCGTGAGGTGTAAGAGGAAAGTTATCCAGCATGGAACCATGAGCTACATTCCAGACTCATGACAAGGAATCTGGTTAGGCAACTGGGCCAGTAATTGTGCTCCAGTTGTTTCTTCTATTAACTACAGAGTTTTGCAAGGCTTGAATTTCCATCTACCCCAAGCAGTTCGTCAAGGCTTATCTGGCTTTGTCAGTGCAGAGCTCATCGCGTTGTCATGCGCTGTCTGGTTCAGACTTGATTCCCGGGCCAGCCACATCATCTTGGAGGAGGGGTTGATGAAGAGCTCTGTGTGCTGATCTCCATGTATTTCAATGTTTCTGTTACTACTTTGCCTTCTAAGGAATTCCAAAGCATTGTTTAATGGTTATGTGGTAGATGAAAGCAAAGAAATGAAGGGTGTAGCTGTCAGTCATAAGGGAAGCTTAAGAGAAAGAGTCCTGGTTGCTGGCAACTGACCAGATACATTTACTTTGTGCTGACATTTGAATCTCATTTGGAAATAACCTTGGAGTTCACTGAGTCCAGCCGGTTATTCAAAGTTTCATCATTGGAATATTGTCTTTCAGGCTTAAGCAGATGACTGCCTCATGTGAACCCTGTAAGGAGGAATCCCTATTTTCATATTTTCAGATGGGAACAGCTTCCAGTCTTGTGAAGTGATATTTGAAATTCACATGCAACTTCAAAGGAAGTCTGGTGGCATAACAGTTCAGCACTAAGCTGCAAAGCTACAGATGGGCTGTTTAAGTACACTCAGTGGTTCTTTGATGAAAGGCTTGGAGACCTACTTTCACAAAAAAATCACAGCATAGAAAATCTTATAGGGCAGTCCTCTTCTATCACGGGGTGGGGTGGGGTGGGGTGTGTGTCTTCATGAGTTGAAAATAGACTTGGTGATACTTAAAAACAACAAGATGCTAATTGAGAAGAATGAGAATCCCCAAGCACTAAATTTTGTTCATTCAAAACCTATACCCAGACCCAAGAACCTGTTGTCTGGAAAAAACAAGGGAACACTGTCTCAACGTTAGCCATAACTTGTTATGATCCACACAGTTAAATGCATTTGCATAGTAAATAAAACACAAGTAGATATTTTTCCAGTATTCTCTGCATCAGTCAGGATCTGTCTAACATCATAAATTATATCTCTGGTGCCATGGACCCTTCTAAACTCATCTTGAGCTTCTGTCAGCTCTTATGTACTGTTCTAGCCATTTTTAGATGATCTTTAGCAATATTTTGTTTGCATATGCTTTTTAATTAATTAATTTAATTAACATCTTGTTCATATACCACATATTTTGTGTGTGTATTGGTAACAGCAACCAGGAAATCAAAAGACGGATTGCATTGGGAAGTTAGGAGGTCAGGGACCTCTCCAGAGTACTGAAGAGCAACGATGTCAGTCTGGAAACTAAAGTATGCCTGATCTAGTCCATAGTCTTTGCAATTGCCTGCTATGCATCAGGGAGCTAGACAATGACTAAGGATGATAGAAAGAGAATTGGTGCTGTTGAGCTGTGGTGCTGAAGAAGAGTGTTGAATATACCATAGACTACCAAAGTACTAAACAGGTTTGCCCTAGAGAGGGTGAAACCAGGCTGCTCTGTGGAGGCAAGGATCCTGGGGCTTCGTCTGACATACTTTGTGCATGTTGCAAGGAGGGGCCAGTCCTTGGAGAGGGACATCATGGTTGGAAGGGTGGAGGAACAGAGAAAGAGAGGAAGATCACCAATGAGATGAATTGATTCAGTGACTGGAACAATGAGGAGAGGTGTGTCAGAAAAAGTAAAGTTGGCACAGGATAGAGCAGGTTTCAGGACTGTTGAACATAGGGTCGCTATGACTGGCAAGCAACTCGACAGCACATAACAACAACAACAACATTTTGTGTTCTATATTATCATTCACATACTTTATATAATTAATTGCCATTGCTCTGTGCCTACTATCACCCTATCTTTATAAGCCTCCGTTGAACCTTTCTCAATACTTCACCTCCCCTCCACCCACTAACCCCTGCCATTCCAGTGATTTCCCCCTTCTCCTTTTTTCTGTCCCCTTCTCTCCTTTCCCTTTTGAACATTTATACTTATCTTACTCACTTATCCTCCTATTTTCACAATAGTGGCCTTATGCAATATTTGTTTTTATGTGACTAAGGTATTTCACTCAGCAAACTGGTCTCTAGTTTCTCCCAAGTTAGATGATAATTTACAAAACTGTTGCTCCTTCGTGCTGCATGCTATTCTACTGTGTGAATGTACCATAATTTATCAATTTATTTGTTTTTTGATAGGCATTTGGGATGTTTCCATTTTCTTTGTACATTATGTGAATCATATTGTTCTATAATTTCCACAGTCTGTTGGATCACCTTTCTCAAGAATAGGAACAAATATGGATCTCTTCCAGTCAGTCAGCCAGACAGCTGTCCTTCAAATTTTATTACATAGATTGCTGAGCATGTCCAGGGATGTGTCTGTTAGTTGAAACATGTCAAGTGGTATTGCAGCAATTCCTGAGACCTTATTTTTGCCAATGCCTTAAGTGCAGCTTGAACTTCTTCCTTTATTGCTATTGGCTCTTAATCATATGGTATTTCCTAAAATATTTCCCTGTCGGTCAATCAGTTGTTCAATTAGCTGTCTTTCAAATTTCTTGGCAATAAGCTAATGAGCGTGTCATGTCCAGGGCTGTAATTATGTGCTGAAAAACAATTGGTGTTCCATTAGTTGCTAGGATCTTATTTTTTTGCTAATGCCTTCACTTTCAGCTTCAATTTCTTCTTAGCCTTATGTGACTTCCTGGAATGGTTCTGTGTCAACAAAATCTTTTGGGTACAGTATTTATTCCTTCCATCTTCTTTTAATGTTTATGACAATATTTTGCCCATGGAATTCTTCAGTATTGCAATTCAAAGCCTGAGTTGATAAATGCCTTTCAGACTGATAAATGTCAAGCATGTTCTTCTCTTTTGCTGTTCTAACTCCAGCTAACAGTTCATTATAATACTTTGCTTTGTCTTCTCGAGATGTCCTTTGAGATCTTCTGGGAGGCTCTCATCAGCATTTCTTTGGTTTTGGCCTCTATACATTTTAGTTCAAATTTCAGAGCCTTTTCTAACAATATTTTAGTCTTTCTCTTCTCCCTCTCCTTTTTTACCTTTTTCTGTCTTCATAAATGGTGTTCTTGATGTAATCCCACAGTTCATTAGGTTATTGGTCATTACTGTTTGATGCAACAAGTCTATTGAGATGGTTTCCATATTCTGTTAGAATAGACTTAAGGTTGTATTTTGGTTCTTGCAGACGTGTTTTAGTTTTCTTCTGCTTCAATTTGAATTTGCATGTAAGTAATTGATGATCCTTATTCACCCCATGGTCTTATGTTGATTGCTGGTATTGATCCTCTCCATTTACTTTTCCCTACATCAGGTGAGGCCCACGTATATAGAAGTATATAATATAGAAAAACATGTTAATACATTATTATTCAAATATATGCGCCAACCACTAAAGCTAAAGATGAAGAAATTGAGACCTTCTACCAACTAGTACTTTGGAAGCAGGAGCAGCATCCACTTCCTAAACAGCCTGCCTCTGGAAACTCTATGAACTTTGATAAATAACGATAGTTATAGAAGGGCTTCAGGCCTTTTGTTGATAGGGTCACTATGAGTAGTGCTCTACTCGACAACAATCAACAACAACAACAACCAGCTTATACAGTCTGAAATTGATAAAAGGTGCATCCAAGATGTATTAACATGTCTTTCTTTTTTATTGGTATGGATAGTATCCTATTACTCAACATTGTAGGATGGATCTTAAAATGTTCTTTTGGACTTTTTATGCGACATCTTTTCTCTTCAATTTTTCATTCCTAACATGATATTGTTGTTGTTATTGTTGTTGTTGTTGTTAGTTTTCATGAAGTCAACTCACCTTATGAAAAATAGATTTAAAACTTGCCCTATCCTGTGCCATCCTCAAGCTTTCTCTCCTCCTCAAGAACATTGTGGTAATCACTGTGTCAATCTAGCTTGCTAAGCATTTTCCTTTCTTTCGCTAATTCTCCACCTTTCCCAGCCTGATGTTTCTCTCCAAACACTGGTTTCTCTTGCAATTACGCACAAAGTATCTAAGATAATGTTTTACCATCCTTGCCTCGAAGGAACACTCTTGTACTTCTTCCAAGGCAAAATTGTTTGTTCTTTTGGTAGTCCATGGGATATTCCATACTTTATAATTCCATACTATAATTCAAATACATTATTCTTTTTTGTTCTCTTTGTTTATTGTCTAACTTTCAGATGTGTAAGAACTGAAAATACCATGGCTTTAATCAGACATATCTTATTACTTAAACTGACACTCTTTACACCTTTGAAGAATTTTTTGACAGCAAATCTCCACAAATACAACATGTCTTTTGATTTCTTGACTGCTGCTAACAGATTTCTGTAGAAATCTACAGAACATTTAATTGTGCTCATGAGAAAACTATAGATAGACAGTTGTGAGTGCGTGGTGTGTGTGTGTATGTGTGTGTGTGGAGATAGAGATAGAGATAGAGATGATAGAGATAGAGATAGAGAGATATACACCCATACATTTTCAATCTGTATGCAGAAAATATCATTCAGGAAGCAGGGCTTTATGAGGAAAAATGTGATATCAATATTGGAAGAAGACTCATCAACAACCTATGATATGCAGATAACACAACCTTGCTTGCTGAAACTGAAGAAGACCTTAAGCTCTTACTGCAGAAGGTCAAGGACTATAGTCTTCAATATGGCTTGACGCTCAGCATCAAGCAGATAAAGATTCTTACCACTGGGCCAACTGGCAGCAGCACCATGATGGATGGAGAAGAGATTGAAGTTAACAGTTACAGCCTGCTCAACTCTATAATCAACACACTTGGCACCAGCAGTTAGAAAATGAAAAGACAAGGTGCACTGGAAAAGTCTATCAGGGACCTACCTCTCCAAAGTGCTGAAAAGCAACGATGCCAGTCTAGAGACTAAGGTGACCCCAATCCAGGCCATAATCTTTGCAATTACTTGTTATGCTTCAGAGAGCTGAACAATGACTTCTTCTGGTATACTAGTGATGACAGAAGAAGAATAGATAGTTTTTAGTTGTGGTGCTGGAGAAGAGTCTTGAACATGGCATGAACTGCCAAGAAAACAAATAGTTCTGCTGTGGAGAGGGTGAAACCAAGTTTCTCCTTGGAAGCTAAGATTTTGAAGCTCTGTCTCACATACTTTGGGCATGTGACCAGAAGAGATCAGTCGTTGGAGAAGGACATCATGCCAGGAAGGGTGGAGGGACAGTGCAGGAGAGGAAGACTGTGGATGAGATGTACTGATACACTGACTGGGTCAATGGGAGTTGGAGTGTTGGAATTGGTGAGACTGGCTCAGGACAGGGCAAAGTTCAGAGCTGCTGTACAAAGAGTCACTATGGGTCACAGGTGACTCGATAGCACATGACAACAACTATATATATCTATATATCTCTATCTATATAAATATCTATATCTTTACATAAGTACATGTATAAACATGCAACTGTCTAAACAGAAAAAGGGTGTAAAGTCAGAAAAAGGGTGTAAAATCAGGAAAGGTGTGTAGCAGGGTTATATCCTTTCTCCATAACTATCCATCCGTATGCTAAACAAATAAATTGAGAATCTGGGCTATATAAAGAAGAATGTGGCACTAAGATTGGAAGCAGACTCATCAGCAACCAGCATTCTGAACATGACACAACCTTGACTACTCCTGGGAAATCTTCATGTGGCTTGACATGTCTCTCCCCACCTATCTCTATTTTCCCACTTGTTTTTGGTTTTTGCTGTTTGGGTTTTTTTTTTTAACTTTGGAAGTCTTATTTAAGTTCCACACATCTTTCTTTACCTACATTTGTTTTGTTTTTCTATCTTAGCTTAATCTCTTATCTTTTAAAAAATTTAAATAATTTTTTTGTTTTATACGGGTTTAATTACAAAGTTTATATACATTGTTTTTCACACCAGATCTTTCCCATTTCCTTTCCCCACCCCTCCCTTAACCAATCGAATGTGTGAGCCTATGATTTAACCACTTCCCTCCCCTGACCCGTCCTCATCCCTATGCTCCCACCCTCTCTCCCTTAGATCCTCATACTCGTTCTACAAAAATGGTCTTATACAGTTTTTGTCCTTATGGGACTGAGTAAGTTCACTAAGCATAATGCTCTCCAGTCCCTGCCAAATTATGTAGTGATTTACAAAATCATTGCTCCTGTGTGTTGCATAGTATTCCATCATGTGAATGTACCATAATTTCTCAATCCATGCACCTGTGGTAGGACATTTGGGCTGTTTCAATGTTCTTGCATCATGATGGATGGAAAGGAGATCAAAACTGTCAGCAGATTCATCTTGCTTGATTCCACAATTAACACCATTGGTACCAGCAGTCAGGAAATGAGACACATTGCACTGGGAAAATATATTTTTAGGGACCTCACTAAATTATTGAGGTGTAATGACATCAGTTTGAGGACTAAGGTGTGTCTTTTTCAGGCCATGGTCTTTTCAGTTACTTGCTATGCATCTGAGAGCTGGACAATGAACAAGGATTACAGAAAAAGAATTAATGTGTTTGAGCTGTGGTATTGGAGAAGAGTGCTGAATATCCCATGGATGGCCAAAGAGAACAAACAGATATGTCTTGGAGAGGGTGCAGCCAGAGAGCTCTTTGGAGGCAGGAAGGATGTGACTTCACCTCACATACTTTGGGCATGTTGCTAGGAAGGGCTATTCCTTGGAGAAGGACATGATATTAGAAAGGGCAGACGGTGGGTGAAGGAGAGGAAGACCCACAACTAAGTGGATTGACAAAAATCCTCTCTACTGGGCCAATAGGCAACATCATGATAGAGAGGAAAAAGAGTGAAGTTGTTAATGATTTTATCTTACTTGGATCCACAATCTAGTTACCAATAGTCAGGAAGTCAAAAGACAGGTTGCATTGGGAAAGTTGGCAGTCAGAGGGATCTCTTCAAAGTGCTGAAGAGAAAGGAGGTCAGTTTAAAAAGAAAGATTGCCTGATTCAAGCTATAGTCTTTTCAATTAGTTGCTATGCATTTAGGAGTTGGAGAGTAAGCAGAGATGACAGACTGAGAATCACTGTCTTTGGGTTGTGGTGCTGGAAAAGAGCATTCAATATGCCTGGACTTCCAAGAGGATAAACTAAGATGTCTTGGAGAGAGTACAGTCAGGACGTTCCACAGATGGAAGGATGGTCAAACTTTCCCTCACGTACTTTGGGCATGTTTTTAGGAAGAGCCAGCCCTTGGAAAAAGACATCATACTTTAAAAAGTGGGGGGCCTGCAAAGGAGGAGAAGACCCTCAACAAGATAGGTTGACACAGTAACTGTCACAAGGGGCTCTAGAGTGGCAGGGATCCTAAGGATCACTTAGGATAGGGCAAGTTTCAGAGTTGTTTATAGTGTCACTATGGGGCATACTCTACTCGAGGGCACCTAATAATCACACACCCTCAGAAGCATGGTGAACAATCACTGCATTTAAATAATCCCATTTGATGAGAGTTATAAGACCATGCCAATCAAAGCCTAGAAAAGTAATCCATCCTACTGACTCTGCCTCTTCATCCAACTCCCTTTTTTTCTGATTCTTTCACTGCCTATCCTGATGTGCCATAAAGCTTTATTATTCAGTGAGTACCCTGGCCAGCTTTGGCATTTCCAGAGTTAGAATTGCATTGATACCATTGACTTGTCCCTGAAAACAGGGCCCCTTCTCACAAGACAGAAGCAACTTGAACCACACATTAAGTGTGACCTCTTCCTTGTTTCATTTTCTGTATGTCATTCATCCAACTGCTTTCTTTCTACATCTGCTACCTACTATCCACCCATATTTATACTCTGATAAACACACCAGATAACGTCAATTTGGTTATAAATCTATGTAACAACGTAATTGTATATCAAATGATTCATCCTTGGACATTTCGGGATTTCAGAAAGAATGTATGCTCACACTCCCATTCAAATAAAATCTTGAATCAGTTGCATAATTCCTTGGGCATTAATTATGACTCATCAGAGACAGATAGGAATCAATAAGATTATGTTGTTGCCTTTATGTGCCTTCCAGTCGCCTGGGACTCAGAGCAGTACTAGGTACAATAGCTCTGAATCCCTTCCTATCCCGAGTAAATCTCCCTACCTCCAACCCCCATTAAGCCAGTTACTGTGTAAATCTATATCTTCTGGGGTCCTCCTCTCTTACATTGTCTCTCCATCCTTCCAACCATAATGTCCTTCTCTAAAGATTAGCCCCTTCTGGCCATGTGCCCAAAATATGTGAAACAGAGGTCCAAAAAATCCTTGCCTTCAAGCAGCAACTTGGTTTTACCCTCTCCATAGGGTAACAGATAGACCTGTTTGTTCTCTTGACAGTTGTGCAATACTCCAACACCACAACTCAAAAGCATCAGTTCTTCTGTCATCCTTAGTCATTGTCCAGGTTTTGGATGCATAGCGAGTAATTGGGAAGACCATGGCCTGTATCAAGCACATTTCAGTCTCTAGCTTACTTTTTCAGAATTCAGAGAGGTCCCTAACAGCAGATTTTTCCCAATACAATTTGTCTTTTGATTTCCTGACTGTTGATACCGAGAGTGTTGATGTGGAACTAAGCAAGCTGTAATTGTTAACAATCTCAATCTCTTCTCCATCTATCATAGGGCTACAAACTGGCTCAGTGGTGAGAATCTTTGTTTTCTTGATGTTGAGCTTCAGTTCATATTAAAATCTACAGTCCCTGACTTTCTGAAGAAAATTCTTCAGGTCCTCCTCAGTTTCTGCAAGCAAGGTTATGTCATCTTGTTGAGTCTTCCTCCAGTCCTGACGCCATATTAACTCCTCATAAAGTCCAACATCATGGATGATCTATTCTCCATTTATATTGAGAAAGTATAGAGACAGGATGCTTCCCTGATGCACTCCTTTCCTGATTTTGAACGATGAAGTATTTCTTTGCTCTGTTCTGACAACTGCTTCCTGGTGCTTGTATAGATTTCACATGAGCACTATTAAGTGTTCCAAGGTTCCTTTTCTTTTTAGAGTCAGCCACAATTTGTTGTGACCCACATAGTCAAATGCTTTTGCACAGTGAATGAAGTGCAGATAGATATTCCTCTGGTGTGCTCTGTTTTCAAAAGATTCATCTGACATTAGCTATGATGTCCCTTGTTCCACAGTCTCTTCTTCTTTTCCTCTTTATTCATTTATTTTACATTGGTTTGCATAAAAAGTTCCTATACACTGTGTTTCACACTACCCTTTAGTCTCTTTTTTAAATTTTATTTTATTAATTTTTAATGAACATTTACAGAGATTTTGGATTTTCACTCATTCATTGTTGCACTTTTTTCTTTACCCCTTCATTCTTACTGTGTTTAATTCATTATGTGTTTATAAAATCATTCACCATGAAACCATGCTATCATTACCCTGTCTGTCCAGATTCCCACCAGATCTTTCCTATCTCCTTTACACTCCCCCCCACACTCACCAAATTGTGCAACCCTCTTTACCTCCTCTGTTCACCTCTTACCCACTTGGATTCCCATTATATGGTTTATTAGTTATCCTTCTGTTTTACAATAATGGTCCTATACAGTATCTATCCTTAGGAGACCGAGTTAGTTTGCTCAGTATAATGTCCTACAGTCTCTCCCAAGTTATGTAGAAATTTTTGAAATCATTACTCCAAGTGCTGTGTACTATTCCATCCATAGCTCTTCTAAACCTGGTTTGCATTTCTGGTAGTTTTATGTCTACATACTGTTTCAGTCATTTTTTAGATCTTCTTCAGCAGGATTTTGCTTATGTGTGATATTGTTCAATAATTTCCACTCATTTCACCGTTTTTTTTTTTGGAATGGGAATAAATATGGATCTCTTCCAATCAGTTGGCCAGTTGACAATTGTCCTCCAGATCTCTTGGCACAACCTGGCGAGCACATCCAGAGCTGCATCTGTTTGTTGAATTATATTCCTGGGGCCTTGTTTTCTGCCAATGCTTTCAGAGCAGGTTGAACTTCCTCTTTCATCACTATTTCCTCTTGATCATATGTTGTATAGTTCCGCTTAAAGACTTCACCATGGATGAATGCCTTTGATTGATGATTAGTACAAAATCTGTTACTTAAATCCTTCAAGAGGCTGGTTTCTCAGTTGTAGGGCTAATTCATTGGCATCTCTCCTTTCACTTTAAAATTATAAGTATTTAGGTAGGACTCAAAGTTAGGGGAGAAGAGAAATATTGAAGGAAGATGAATCATCTCTCTGAGTTTATTAAAATGTGTGTTAATATTATGAGCAAAATGGCAAGCTTCAATAAGCTAAGATAGCCTGCACAATCTCATGTATTTTAGGAGACTTTGGTAGACAAAGAAGCTGCTAGGAGTGAAAATAATTTCGTTTTTGACTACTAACTGAAAGGTTAAGGGTTTGAGGCCAGCCAGAGGTCCCTCTGACAAAAGACTTGACAGTGTGCTTTCAAAAAGCCCCAGACTGGAAAAACCCTAGGAAATGCAGTTCCACTCTGCATATATGGGATGCCAAAAGTCAGGATCAATTCAACAGCAACACAAGAAGGCAACCTATGCATCCGTAGAATTTAATGCTTAAGTTATACATAAAAAATTTAATTTCTGTTTAATTTATATGTTCTTATACAGCTATGAGTCAGTTCTGACTCAACAGCACATAACAGCAACAGCGTGACGTTTAAAAGGGAGCCCTGATGGCACAGTCCATAGGGAATTGATCTGCTAATCCAGAAGCAGTGACTCTCTCGAAGTCCAAACTTTCCAGTGACTCTGAAGAAGAAAGATGGACAATCACCTCCGAAGCAATTTACAGCCTCTCCTAACCTGCTGGAAGGTCAGCTCTACGTCAGTTCCCACTTGAAGACAGTGTGTGTGGTTGTAATGACTCTCAGAGGAGCAGTGATGGTTTAGTCTTCTCTCCTTCCATGTGGAAGATCTAGTTTTGATGCTTGCACAGTCACTACCCATCTGTCAGTAGAGGTTTGTTGCTAGGATGTTAAACAGATGTCAGGAGGAGAGTCAAAGAAGACAGATTAGGAAGAAAATTCTGGGGTTCTACTTTCCAAAATCAGTCAATGAAAACTCTGAGGATCACAAACCAGTCTGATCCACAACCAGCTCTAGAGAGTTTTTGTGGTTGTTTGGATTTTTTTTTTCTTGGAGTGTTTTTTTCTGTTGTGCCTGGGATTGCCAGGGGCCAGCCTGATCGCAACTAACAACAATAAAAACAACAACAGAGCTCTCAGAGTCAGCGGAGTAACCCTTCCTTTCATCTCTAACAAAACGGTGTTCGTCATGGTTTGAGTTTGTGGTAGAAAATATCTTTGTTTTCAGAAAATGTAGGTGTTAAATTAATACTTAATACATTTTAGCCTTCACAAACAGTTTTTATTTCTTAAAATATTATTTTAATATGAATTGGTGAGCATTTAATATTGTATGTAAATATATATTATAGTTAAGACACAAATATAAAAATTGTATATTTTAAAAAGTCACCTAAATAGTAAATCACACTGTAGAGACTGGAAGAATCACAAACATCATTTAGCAAGGCTCCTTGTTTACTATAACAAAAGTTCAACTCAGAGGATTAAAATGTCTCATTAAAAAATAAGCAACCAACCGGGAAGTGGGCATGTTAAGGATTCTCCTACCAGGTCATGATACATCTGGCTCACACATGAACATACGCTATACTGAGTCATAAAAGTCTTACATTGTATTTGGAATAATAGAGCCCAAAGATATTATCCAACACAAAACAAAATTTTTCCCACATTTTTCACTGACCTTCTAAAGCAGCAAGATCCCAACTAACAATTATTTCTTCATATTGTACTTTCGTAGCTGTCTAGTCTCCCGGATTACTAACCCTGGTCTTACCCTGCATGATCTAAACAAGTACCCGGATTTGACTCACGGCAGTGTCTCTTTCCTGGATCTGTTTTCATGCACTCTCTGGCTATCCCTCAGTTACCACACATCTTGCTAATGCCAATGCTTGATTACCGAAAGGAGCTGGAGCACCAAGAATATTTCCCTATCTAAGCAAACATTTCTGTGAATTTTTATTGCCAGTAAAACTTTATCATGCACCCATTAATTTACTTCATAATTATTTCTTGTGCGTCTATTTTACCAGGTATTCTACTGATTACTAGCAACAATCTCAAGTGAAAGAGACACGATTCTTGGACTCTTAGAGCCCATTGTCTGATGAGAGGGAGAAATGAAGCCAACACACTGTGAATACAGGGGAGAGGTAAGCAACATACAAGCGAATTCCCTTAGGGGCAGAGAAAAAGAGGTCCTATCCGGAGAACAGAAGGAAAAGCCTTGTCCAAATATACAAAATCTATGAACACAAGAAACTTACTATGGAAAATCCATTGCTAATGCCTAGTGACCACATAGAGTTTCCCTCAAGCGTTTCCAAGACTGCAAGCTTTATGATAACAGGTCATGGAGGAGCTAGTGAGTAGGGAAGCTCTTAACACTGGAAAATCCAGGTTCATTGGTGCTAGAACTCTTTTAATATAATCTCATTTTTCTATCATGGTGAACACTTGGTCTGGCTTAGAATCAGTATCTTAGTACATTTACCAAAAGGCATATCAAGAATTGTTTCCAGGTTACCAACCAGAACAAAGAGTTGGGTGCCAGATCTTCAGATATCTCTCAAGGTGGGGATGCTGTTGTTAGTTGTCAATAAGTCAATTTTAAATTTCTGGCTACTCTCTGCATGACAGAGAAAATGTCACCCAGTGCTTGCCTGACTCACAATCTTAGATATGCTTAAGGCAATTGCCGTAGCTATTGTGTCAACCTACCTCATTGATGGTTTCCTTTACCTTCACTAACCCTCTACTTTAAAAACCACAATGTCCTTTCTTAGGGATCTTTCCTGATGCCGAGTCCGAATTAAGTGAACACAGACAGTCAGAATTCATTAAATTGGGCCCAAAAGAATCTGCTTCAAGATCATCACAATAATCTGTAAACCCTTTGAGAAGCAGTGTAATGAAAGACACACCTGGATACATGTTCTTGGCTACTCCACAGGCGGATAAGCTCTGCTGGCCTCCAGGAAAGCTTGTCAGTCACAGGGGCGTTTTAGCCACAAAAGTGAGCTCTTGCTTTATAGGGTTAAGGTTGAGGAACTGCGACTAGCACTTTCTCTTTGCTAATGCAGCTCTTAAATCAGTGTTGTCTTCCGTTTATGTGTGTGCTTGGGAGATGGCTTGCCTAAATTTAGACTTCGTTAGACAACATTGGTTTCTTAGTCTGAAACAAAGAAGGGACAAACAAAAGACTATTAAACAAATACACAGTAAACCTCCACTGCCGTCACCTCACCAAAACCCCAAACCAGCGGTCCAAATTCCAGCTTTCCAACACATATACAGGGACTGTGACTGTATCAGTATCAGGGTAGAAATGTCCTCCTTAACATCTACAAGGCTAAGAACTCTAGAAACTAGTCAGCAGAGCTTTCTTTCTTCAGGATGTCTCTGAGTGGATTGAAACCTAATAATTTAATTTGTTGTTGTTGTTGTTATGTGCCATCGAGTCGTTTCCAACTCATAGCGACCCTATGCACAACAGCTCTAAACCCTGCTCTATCCTGCGCCAACCGCACCGCCTCTGACACACCCATCCCGATTACCC
>NW_006399789.1:5709722-5710341 GCF_000299155.1 Elephantulus edwardii | reverse complement strand
TTCCTGAATGATATCTTTGACATCCTCCCACAACTCATCTGGTCTTCTTAAATCGTTTGTGGCACCTGAGTGCTCTGTATAAGGTCCCAGGGCACGGAATTCAAGGAGGTACCCCTTCCTAGCTGCTGATGCCACGCTGGCATGCTCTGACAGTGATCATTTCCTTAGACCCTGCATCATTCCCCAAGAATGATTTTTACATGTAGGAAGAGGACGGATTTCAAGAATTCTTTGACAGGCAGATTGTTGTTGTCAGTTGCTGTCAAGGGGATTTTTATCTAGTAGCAACCTCTCAAGACAAAGGAAAAGAGTCCATCGCATTTCCTGGTCTATAATCTTTATGGGAACACATTGCAAGGGTTTTGTCCCAGGAGTCATGAGAGGGAGGAACCAATGACCTTTCAGTCAGAAGCTGAACACTTAACCATTGCATCATTTGTTGTCATTGTTGTTATGTGCCATCGAGTCGCTTGTAACTCATAGCGACCCTATATACAACAGCCCTAAACTCTGCTCTGTCCTGTGCCAGTCGCACCATCTCCGATACACCCATCCCGATTACCCCAATCACTGAATCAATCCACCTCATAAAGGGCCTTCCCCTCCTGCGCTGTCCCTC
>NW_006399789.1:5702075-5709377 GCF_000299155.1 Elephantulus edwardii | reverse complement strand
TGGATGGTGGAGCAGGGAAATAAGTGGGTAAAGACACATGTGCCAAAGGCAGGGACAACACTGATACTAATGGTTAACTCCACAATAAGGGATATATCTTTTACTTTTTCTATAAAATGTTGGTCTGTCTGATACTTCTCTAAATCTGAATATTCAGATTAAGACAGACTAAGAAGAAGGATTTGCCGTCCACTTCTGAAATAGCAGGCCTCTGAAAACCCTATGTCCAACCTATGTTGCACCATTAAAAAAATGGGACCGTTAGTGGACTTGTTAGTTTCTCAAGTATGTAAGGTGAAGCATTTTTGCTGACAGACCTCCAAATCAATGACGCTCTAAGCATCCTCTATTAAGTTAAATGGAGAGCTTTTCTGATATCTTGTTCTTTCATTTAAATGAAATGTTTTACTATGCTCCACTTGTCTTTGCCCATGTGGCCCTTCACCTATTCCTAACTGAAGATGCATTCCAAATCCCCTTCTCTTTGTCAGAAGCCCCGATGATGCTGTGGCTAAAGCATTTGGCTAATGACAAGGTCAGCAGTTTGAAGTCTCTAGCCACCCTTTGGGAAAAAAGATGAGCCAAATTGCTTCGGAAAGAGTAAAACTGTGGAAATTTATGGGACAGACCTATTGTGTCCGTCAGGGTCACTGTAAGTCAGAATCAACCTGATGGTGGGTAGTAGGTTTGGGTTTGTTGTTTTGTTTTGTTTTTTGTCTCTCCCTGTTCATCGAAAATAGAGATTCAAAACATGTATTCTTAAGAAATAATAAAAAAAAAATTCTGTTGTGGCTTATGCCTTGGTTGTAACACTCCAGTCCTGCTATGGAGTGCCAAGTCTCATGTTTAAACACTCTTTGAGGATTAGTACAGATCTATTCCAATGCCCTCTGGCTTGCTTCCCTGAATGAGGCTTTAAGTTGGCAATCACTTTTACAAATAGAGTAAGAACCACAAAACATTCAATGAATAGAATATATGGTTTTACAACCACATAATCCAGAGTGAAAGTACGTGTGCTCTTATTTTGGTAAGAACTTCTGATTTTTCTACTATTGAATTTGATTCAATTTCAATACTTTCTCTTTAAAAGGGGCTGGGAAGGGGACTAGTTGTATTCATGCTTTCTTTTTCAGACTATTTTGTCTTGTTACCACTACACACACACACACACACACACACACACACACACACACACACACACACGCACACCTTTTATTTGGGAAGAGAAAGAAGATGAGGGGGAGGAAGTAAACAAAGAAGGAAAATGTGATTTGTTTACATAACACCACTATTCTCAAAGAATTGAGATTTTCCTCATAGAAAAAGCAAAAGGCTAAGCATTCTTGAAAGAGACTGAGGATAAAATTGAGACGTCTGGCAATGCTAAGTGGCTGACACAGGTTCCCATCAAAACTTCCATTGTTTTATGTTTCTTCTTCTATTTTCCAAATCTGTGCATCCATTTGGATGAATCGTGTCTACTTAGGACTATAATAAAAAAAATGCTCTAATTACTAGTGAATGTAAATACACTTAGTTTTCTAATCAAAAGTCAGAGAGCGGTAGAATGATTTTAAATTATCAAGATAGATGTTGTTTACAAGAGCCAAATTTTAAACTCAAGTATAGAAATGGGCTGGGAGTGAATAATAAGGGGAAAAAAATACCTGGTGATAATAACTCAAAGAAAGCTAAGGTACATTTTCATAAAAGACAAAGTAGACTTTTACTAAAGACAAAATCTATTAAAAGAGAGAAATGTGGACATTGTTGTTGTTATGTGCTGTTGAATCATCTCATAATGACCCTATATTATGTACAACAGCCCTGAAGCCTGCCCTGTCCTGATCCTGTCTGACTGATTCTTGACACACCTACTCCCATTGCCCCAGTTACTACATCAATCCATCTCACCCAGGGTCTTAATCTCCTGTGCTGTCCCTCCACCCTTCCAATCATGATCTCCTTCTCCAAGGACTGGTCCTTCCTGGCCACGTACCCAAAGCACATGAGATAGAGTTTCAGAATTCTAATCTCCAAGGGGAAACTTGACTTTACCCTCTTCAAGACAGGTCTATTTGTTTTCTTGCTGATCCATGGTATGTTCTAGACTCTTCTCCAGCACCACAACTCAAAGGCATCAAGTCTTCTGTCATCCTTAGTCACGGTCCAGCTCTCTGATGCATAGCAGGTAATTGCCTGAATCAGGTGCACCTTAATCTCTAGACCATTATCATTGCTTCTCAGTACTCTGGAGAAGTCCCTCCAGAAATGTCCATACAAATAGGAACATTATGTAGTGATAAAATGTCAATTGTTGGATAAAACTTAACAATGTTAAATATAAATATGCATCCAACAACAGAGAACCTAAATACCTAAATGTAAAATTAAAGGTAAACTTGGAAGTATTGTTTTTGTTGTTTACCTTACAGTTGACACCAACCCAGAGTTGACTCTCCAGCAGGTTTTCAGAGGCAGTGAATCGCCTGAGAGGAAATTGCCCATCCTTCTCCCATGGAGTTAGCTGGTGGCCTTGAACCACGTGCCTTCCGGATTGTAGCGCAGCTCCTTGTCACTAGGCAACTAGGAGGATATAAAATACTTGTGGCAAGAAGCTCTGCTGCAATGCCAAAGCCTCATGGTTTGAGTCCACCAGCGTGCTCCACAAGAGAAGGATGGCCAATCTTCTCCTGTGTGATTTACTACCTCTGAAAACCCACCAGAGGGTCAGTTATGGGTCAGTTCTGACTCGTTATTACACAACAACAACAACAACAGTAGTGTTCAGTGTGCATTACATCTCAACCTCAAGAAAACAAAGATCTTCAACATAGGACCAACAGTCAATATTATGATATATGGAGGAAGAATTTGGATTAGCAATCAATATCCTTGGTACCAGCAGTCAAGAAATCAGAAGATGTATTGCATTGGGCAAGTCTGCTGTCAAGGACCTCCCAAAAGACTGAAGAGCAGTGATGTCAATTTCAATACTAAGATTCACCTGATTCAGGCCACGGTCTTCTCAATACACTGCTATCCAGTAGAGAGCTGGACAGTGAATAAGGATGACAGAAGAATTGATGTCTTTGAGTTGTGGTGCTGGAAAAGAGTACTAATACTATAAATTTTCCATTGACTGCCAAAAGAACAAATAGAAATGTCTTTGAGAAAGTGCAACCAGAGTGCTTCTTGGAGGCAAAGATGGCAAAGCTTCATCTTTCATACTTTGACATCTAGCTAAGTGAGGTTATTCCTTGGAAAGGGTCACCATGCTTGGAAAGGTGGAGGGTCAGCAAAGGAGAGGAAGATTCCCAACAAAATGGATTAACATGGTGACTTCAGCAGTGGGTTCTACGGTGTCAGAGATGATGACGATGGCACAGGATAGGGCAGGATTCCAGTCAGCTGTCCACAGGGAGGCTAGGAGTCGTACTCAAATTGACTGCACCTCACAACAACAATAACAGTAATAAAGGGAGTTCTGGTTGCCCAGTGGTAGGAAACTGTGTTGCAATCCCAAAGGCACACAGTTCAAAGCTAACAGCTGTTCCATGGGGAAAGAATGGACAATCCCCTCCCATGGCATTTAATGCCTCTGAAAACCCTCTGGAGAGTCAGCTATGGGTCAGTTCTGACTTGACAGTATACACTAATACAACAACACAACAGTAATAAGGGAGCTCTGGTGGCTTAGTGGTAAGAAGCTGCTCTGAAGTCCCAACAGCATGTGGTTTCAATCTCCCACCTTGTTCTGAGAGAGGATGGGCAATCTACTCTTTGCCTCTCAGCACCCACTAGAGAGTTAGCTATGGGTCAGTGCTCACTCATTGACACAAAACAACACAACTTTCACTATTTCTAGAGAGAAGATTAACAAGGAAATCAAGGACCTGAATAATATGATAAACCAGACTTCACGGACATATAAAGACTGCTTCACTCAAAATAGAATACTATATATCTTACTCCAGTGCACATGGACCATTCTCCAGGATAAACCATATATTTTAGGTCACAAATCAAGTCATGATAGATTATGAAAGATAGAAACCACACAACATTAGTTCGTTTCTCACAGTGGAGCAAAATTAGAAATCAGGAACAAGAACCAAAAATCCCCTGTAAAACTACACAAACATATGTAAACATCACATTCTTAAACTATCATCTGATCAAGGAATTATTTGAAGAGATGTCACAAATTTCTCTGAGTCAAATGACAGTGGACGTATAGCATACCGTAACTTAGCCAAGGCAGCATTCAAAGGGAAACTTATGGCAATAAATACCTGAATTTAGCAAAGAAGTCTTCCACCCACTCAGGGACCAGCAAGCAGTGAGAGGAATGCCCTGCCGGCGTCCAACCACACCTCCAGAGAGCAGCAGTGATGAGGGAAGTGCCACCATTACGGCACCCCCACATCCAGGGATCCTTGAGTCTCTCCTGCTCCCCCCCCCATCTGCCTCAGAATCCTGGGTTATTGCCCTCGGGCTGCCTGGACCAGCCAGAAGAGAGGGGAGAACTCTGCAGCCACACAGACACAGGAGTCTTTCCAGCCCCATCTGCCTGCTGTCTACCTCCACTTCCACGACCACTACCACCTCCACCTCCACCTCCACCTCCACCTCCACTTCCACGACCGCTACCACCTCCATCTCCGCCTCCACTTCCACGACCGCTACCACCTCCATCTCCACCTCCACTTCACCTTCACCTCCACCTTTACCTCCATTCACCTCCACCTCCACTTCTACCTTCACCTCCACCTCCACCTCCACCTCCACCTTTACCTCCATCCACCTCCACCTCCACTACACCTCCACCTTCACATGCACATACAATACACTTACAGCTATACCTCCAGAAACCAGCAGCAGAGAGGGGAGCACCCTGAAAACCACCTGGCAGTCCTCTCTGCTCACCCCCACGGACACAGACACCTCCCCTCCGCATACCTGTCAGACCTAATTGAAACCCTCACTAAGACCGGGAGCAGGCTCTTCAAAAGGGTCTATAAAATATACAAACCACCGGCAAACTTAACAAAAGAAAAGAAGACATACAAATAACTAGATCATAACAGAATCAAATGAAAGTAAAAAAAAAATAGTAATGAAATATTATGAAAACCTATATTCTGATAAATATGAAAACCTAGAGGAAATGAACAAATTCCTAGAAATATACACCTTACTCAGTGGAACACTTAAATAGGTCCCATCACAAAAGGAGAAACTGAACAGACCGTAAAAAGACTCTCCCCTAAAAAAATGTCTCCACAGGTAAATTTTACCAAACATTCAGAGATGAAACATTACTGATTCTGCTTACATTATTTCAAAAAATAGAAAAATAAGGAACACTCCAAGAGTCATTCTATGAAGCAAACATAATCCTAATATTAAAGCCAGGGGGGAAAAAAACATTACCGAAGAAGAAAACTATAGACCAGTATCTCTCCTAAAATTATTTTTTAAAAAAATCTTTAACAAAATTCTGGTTAATAGAATCCAACATATCTGTATATCTCTATCTTTATCTCTATCTCTATCTCATCTATATACACACACACATCTATATCTCTATCATCTCTATCTCTCTCTCTCTCTCTCTCTCTCTCTCTATCTCATCTCTCTCTCTCTATCTCTATCTATGTCATCTATATCTATATCTATATAGATAGATATGATCATTTCATATATATAGATATATATATATGAAATTATCATGATCAAGTGGGATTCCTATTCATAACTGGTATGCAAAGAGAGTTCAAAATAAGAAAACCAGTTAATGTAATTCATCACATTAAGAAAGCAAAGAACAGTTTAAAAGCAATATATTATAGGGCATTATGATTATCATAAGAGTCCAGAATGAAGGTTGCAGAGTGGAGTATACTCGGGGTGGGAGTGGGGAGGTACGGGGGGGCATTGTATACCAATGAAGGAATTTTTCTTTTACTTTTCAAAGAGAAGAGCAAACTGGGGGTAGGATTGGGTGGGCGGGGAGAAAAATGCAACAATGAATGAATGGAAATCCAAAATCTCTGTAAATGTTCATTGAAATTAATAATAATAATAATAAAGCAAAGAACAATGACCACATGATCCTATCAAATGATGAAGCAAAATTGAAATCCTTACCTGATTACAATAATCAACAAAACAGGAATAGAGGGAAATTCCTTCAACATAGTAAAAATATAAATGGACAATCAGGAGAGATTGTCCAAAAACAGACTTTCTAAAGAATAAGTTCCTTTTGTACATAAAAAACATTTTCTATAAAAGTGTTACAAAATCTAAAAAAAAAACCAACCCAAAACACATTTTCTTTTTTTTAAATTTTATTTATTATTATTTTATGTGTACCATCAAATCAGATCTGATGGGTACAGGAGGAGATCACCCCCTCCTTCTCCAGCAGACCATCTGGTGGATTTGAATAGCGTACCTCTGCGATTGCCTTGCAGCGTCTTGCCACTAGGCCACCAGATCTCCCTAAAACACCTTTTCCAATAGGATGAAAAGAATACCTACTGACTGGGAAAATTATTTGGCAATGCCATCTCAGACAATGGTCTCATAACAAAGTTTAACAGAATACTAGGAGGCCTCCAAATGAAAAAGACTGATACCTCAATTACAAAATGGACAAAAGACATGGAAAGATTATTCACAGAGAAAGACAGATGGCCAACAGACACATGAAGAAATGCTCAAAATCACTGGCAGAAACAGATGCAAATCATAACCACAATGAGATACCATCTCAACTCAACAGCAGTGGAAAAGTTTAACAGCACAGCAAGTAATCAATGCTGAAGAAGATGTGGAAAGATTGGAACCTTCATACACAGTTGATGGGATTGTAAAATGGTACAACCGCTCTGGAAGGCAGTTTGGCATTTACTCAAAGAGCTAAACAAACATAGAAAAGCCAAGTTCTTGTTTTGTGTCATTGAGTGACCTGCAAATCTTAGCAACCTTATGTACAATAATTCTGAACCCTGCTCTTTCCTGAGCCAGTCTCACTGACTCAGAAACACCTAATGTCATTACCCCAGGTACTGTGCCAATCTATCTCATCCAAGGTCTTCCTCTCCCACACTGTTCCTCCACCTTTCCAAGCATGATGTCCTTCTCCAAGGACTAGTCCCTCCTGGTGGCATGTCTAAAATATGTGAGATGGAGCTTGAAAATTTTGACCTCCAAAGAGAGACTTGTTTTCACTCTCTTTAAGATGTTGTTGTTGTTGTTATGTGCCGTCGAGTCGTTTCTGACTCATAG
>NW_006399789.1:5696574-5697925 GCF_000299155.1 Elephantulus edwardii | reverse complement strand
AATGGAAATCCAAAATCTCTGTAAATGTTCACTAAAATAAAAAAAAAATAAAATTTAAAAAAAAGAAAAGTCCAAGTGGGGAAAGAAAAGAGGCAGTAGGACCGTAGGTGGGAAGTGGAAATGTGGGGTGATAGTGGGCATAGATCAAGGATGATTGGTTTTAGGGGAGGAGATTTGGTGTTGTGTGTTTTTTTGGGTGTTTTTTTTTATATTTTAATTAAAGTTTATAAAAAACTTGGGTTTCCATTCACTCATTATTGCACATTTTCCGCCCTGCCACTTCCAGTTTGCCTTTTTCTTAGGGAAGAAAGTTCTTTCATTGTTATACAGTCCTCCCCACCACCACCATCACTACTTTAGTATGTAGCTCTTATTCTGGACTCTTGTCATACCAATAACACCTAGTCATATATTCCTTTTATACAGTTCTCACCCTCCTCTGTTTCAATGTCATGTACATTATTTATCCCTTCTTTGCTTAGTTTCCCCCCAACCCCCTTACCAAACCTGTTCTATAACAATGAAATTATGCAGTATTTGTGTTTTTGTGACTGAGATATTTCACTCAGCATAATGTCCTCCATGGTCACCTATTTTGTATAATATTTCATGAATTCTTTATCTTTCAGTGCTGCATAATATTCCATTGTGTGAATATACCACAGCTTCTCTATCCATTAGTTTGTTGATGGGCACTGGGGTTGTTTTCAGCTTTTTGATGATTGGTTTTAAAACATGTGATGGGTTGGAATAATTAAATAAAACACAATGTGAATGAAGGAATGTTTGAAACACAATGTGTATGAATTTTACATGCAAACCAACATAAAATTTAAAAACAAAACAAATACTTTACATAAAAAAGCATATATGCAAAACCAAGAGCCAAAAGCCAACATCTTTCTCAATAACGAGAGAGCAGAGGCATCCTTCTTGCTAATAGGACCAGGCAAGGCTGCCCACTACTGTCACTACTATTCAGTACTTTATTGGAAGCACTTGCTAGGTCAGTAAGACAAAAGAAGGAAACAAGAGACATTGAAACTGGCAAAGAGGTGGAGGCAAGGGTGTGTGAAGGGATGAGGATAGGTAGGGGTGAAACTACAGGGCTGCACAGTTTGGGGCGTGGAGGGAGCAGGTTAAGCAGATAGGAAGGATCCTGGTGTAAAGACAGGATAATGTGATTGATTTTATAAAATATAATGTATGGAAGTGACTGTATGAAACACAGTATGAATGAAGAATAATGTGACACACAATGCATATAAACTTAGCAAGCAAACCAAGGACTGCAGCCTTCAATATGGATTGAGGCTCAACATCAAGAAGATGAAGATTCTCACCACTGGAC
>NW_006399789.1:5693996-5696269 GCF_000299155.1 Elephantulus edwardii | reverse complement strand
ATAATGACTAGGGAGGTTAGAGGGAGAATGGATGCCTTTGAGCTTTGGTGTGGAGAAGAGTATTGAGAGTACAATGAATTGAAAGGAAAACAAACAGATGCATCCTGGAAAGGGTTAAACTGGGCTGCTCCTTGGAGGCAAAGGTTCTGGGGCTTCGTCTGACATACTTTGGATATGTTGTAAGGAGGGACCAGTCCTTGGAGAGGGACATCATGCTTGGGAGGGTGGAGGGACAGTGCAGGAGGGGAAGATCCTGTATGAGGTGGATTGATTTAATGACTGGGGTAACCAGGTTGGGTGTGTCAGAACCAGTGTGACTGGCACAGTATAGAGCAAGGTTTAGGGCTGTTGTACATAGGGTCACTATGAGTTACAAGCGACTCGACGGCACATAACAACAACAAGCAAACCAATTTTTAAAAATGTATAATAGAATGTATATGCATGATTGTATGAAACACAATGTAAATGAAAGATTATATAAATTCCAATGAAACAATGAGAAGGAATTATCATACGAAAACTAATAAAATATTTTAAAATTTTTTTTTAAAAAAACCACCATTATAGGTGCGGGCCTAGTGGATAGAAAGTGATGCTACCAAACCAAAGTGGGTGATTTTAATTCACGACGCTCAGGTCTGGTTTTAGTTGTTTTGGGTCAAACATTCTTCTAAGTGGTATAGCACTGGTCTGTCCATTTGCTGTATAGAGGTCACTCATGTTGGCTGTGAAGCTGAACACTGTGACACTGATGTGTCAAATATCTTAATGGTTGCCCATGGTGGACAATGTTTGGTGGAGCTCCCCAATTAAGACAAGCTTGGAAGCAGGAATGGCGTCCATTTCCAAAATAGCTTGTCTCTGGAAATGCTATGAACTTGGAGAAACGATGAAAGTTATACAAGTGTTCATGTCTTTCATTCATAGGGGCACTAAGAGTTGTCTACTACTTGACGGCACTTAACAACCACCACCACCACCATTATAGGCAGTCAATATGGATGGCAGTGTAAACAGAAAACCTCAAAGACTCAACAAAAACCCTGTTAAAGCTATGAGAACAATAGAGTGGCAGGATATAAGATCAGCCAACCTTAAAAAAAAGAAAAAAAAATCACTGGGTTTCTCTAGTGCAATGAAGAAAGCACAGAAAAGGAAAACCAGAAAGTAATACCATTTGAAATAGTAAACTACAAGATCAAATACTTAGGAATATATCTAACTAGAGACACAAACAATTCCTTCCACAGGTGTAATCAATCTGATTCCTAGCCAGTCCATCAGGTGAGGTCCTCATGTAAAGTCTCCTCATGTGTTTTTTTCAAAAAGGCATTTGTAATGAATACATCATTGAACAAAATTTGATTATTCTATTTCCAGCCTCATTTCTGTCACCAAGGCCATACTTTTCAACTACCATTCCTTAGTCATTATTTCCAGCTTCTTCTGTATTCTAGTCACTGATTATTATTTTTGGTCAGTATCAGTAGTCAATGCTCACAGAAACAGCAACCAAGAAACCAAATAACCTATTGTCTTACATCACTAGTAGGACTAAGGTGTGCTTGACACAGTCCAGAGTATTTTCAGTTGTTACATATGCATGTGAAAACTGGACAGTGAATAAGGAAAACATAAGAATTCATGTCTCTGAATTTTAATGTTGATGGAGAATACTGAATATAATACTGACTGCAAAAAAACAAATCTCTTTTGAGGGAAGTGCATCCACTATACTCGTTTGAAGCAAGAAAGGTGAGACTGTCTCACACCCTTAAGCCATGTTATCAGAAGGGGCCTGTCCGAGGAAAAAGTCATCATTCTTATACAAGTAGATGGTCACTGAAAAAGAGAGGGACCCTGCATGAGATGGATCAAGAGTTATCACTCTTCTTGAGATGGATCAGGGGCCTTGAGTACAGCAGATAGTTGGGTTTGTATAGATGTGGGCAGCATTTTAATCTGTTTTATTAGGGTTGCCATGCGCCAGGGCTGACTCAGTAGCACTGAACAACATTCTTTGGATGAAAAGTTAAGTCATAGGAATCAATGTAGTTCTATGTTCAATGGAGGACTAAAAACTGTAGACTGTAGGTTGTACTAATCTTTATCAGACAATCAAACCTGGCTTTTTGAATTTCTTTTATGTTTAGCGTATAATTTTTATTATTATTAATTTTAATAGACATTTACAGAGGTTTTGGATTTCCATTCATTCATTGCCGCACTTTTCTCCCTGCCCACCCATCCCCACCAGCTCGCTCCCCCCT
>NW_006399789.1:5679533-5691546 GCF_000299155.1 Elephantulus edwardii | reverse complement strand
ATACAGCTTTCCAATTTTGCCAGCACCATTTGTTTAAAAGGCTGTCATTTCCCCACTTAACTGATTTCATCTCCTTGTCAAAAATCAGTTGACCATAGGTAGATGGGCTGATTTCTGGATTCTCAATTCTATTCCATTGATCTATGTGTCTCTCATTGTACCAGTATCATGCTATCTTAACCACCACGGCAGTGTAGTAGGATTTATAATCAGGGAGAGAGATGCCTCCTACATTTTTTCTGTTTTTAAGGAGTGCTTTGCTTATTCGGGTCTTCTTTCCATTCCAAATGAAACCTGGCTTTTTTAAATGATTTTCAATTTTGTTCTACATTTTCCTCCCATTTTGTTGAGGACCTTCCACTCTGATCCTTTTCAGAGAAGTCAGCTGTGGTACCCAGGCACCACCTAACTCTTCTCGTTCCACTCTTAGTTATGTCAGTTTCTGGGAACCCAAATCTCAGTATCCTCAGTTCAGCAGGACTTATTTGCTTTGTCTACGCTAGACAAATACCTTGTGCGTTTCTCTTCCATCTGGGAGGCATGCTCATAGCTGAATATACTTAAAAATAGTTGTCTCATATATTTAATCCAATATTTGCTTACTGTCAGGAAGACTAAACTGATACAGTTGAAGGTCACATGGCCCATTTGTGCTCTAGACTTAGAAATTCTGTGCATCATTACTTCCTGCTCTCCTCATTGTTCCAGACTTGAAGAGACTAGTAGTTGGAGCTTATATGGCTGCTTTCAACCTTGCAAGATCCCAGTTGGTACTAATCAAAATAAGACGTAGAACATTATCTTTGAGGACTGCGTTGTGCCAATTGATTTTGATGCCCCCAGAGACTCTGGCTCTGAGGTTCTAAGCTGAGCAACTCATTCCCTCAACATGGTTGCATAATTTTTCAGCATTGAAGCTAGACTAGGTTTTTCAGAACCACAATCACATTTACTTTTGTTGAAGGAATAAGTGGCTAATGTCTTCCTACAGTAAACAATTAAACACTGGATAAAACATACAAGGCAATTGTTTCTAGGTGTTGAACCACGTACAAGGCAATCGTTTCTAGGTGTTGAACCACACAGCCTGTTTGAGAAACTTGCAAGGTGTTTGTTTGCCTTGGACAGAGAATAGCAGTCCTGCTGAGGTGAGGAAGCTGAGATTTAGATTCAAGAATGAACATGACTGGATAGAAACAAGACTTCACATTCTCTAGAGAAATACAATCAATACAATACAACAAAATCTTGCCATGGAGTTGATTCTGACTTTATTAGAGACTCTATGTGATAAAGCAGACATGTACAAAAGTTATTCTCTAACAAGTCAACAGTCTCTCTGTTAATTTTGAAGAAAACAATTCTGTGACTTAAAAAATTAAATAAGGTACCATTACAATGATGTTCCTTAGAGGCAAAGATGGTAAAACTTTGTCTCACATACTCTGGCTATGCTATCAAGAGGGACCACTTCTTGAAGAAAGACATCATATTTGGAAAGGAAGAACATCAGCCAAGGAGACGAATATCCTCGACAAATGCATTAACTTAGTGACTGCAACCACTTCCTTAAACACAGGCTGGGTTGTGAGAATGGCAGTGGTGGAGGATCAGGCAAAATTTGACCCAGGGACGTTTTGAGTCTCAACAGATTCAATGATTGCTGACAATAGAATCATCTTAACAAGCTAAATAGGGACCCAAACTCAATTTCCAGACTTTCTTATGAGCATTTCCCATGAATGATTATGACTCTTCATCTATTTCAGAATGTTGCCAAAGCCAGGCACCACTTATCTTCAAATAAACTGGGACAAGGAAAATCTACTGGAAGTTATTATGTCCCATCGAGTCACTTGTGACACATAGCAACCTCATTGTCTCTAATACACTTACCAATCACTGAGTCCATCCACCTCCTCAAGGGTCTTCCTCTCTTGCACTATCCCTCCACCCTGCAAGCATGATGTTCCTCTCCAAGGACTGGTCCCTCCTTGTAACATGCCAAAGTACATCATACAGAGCTTCAGAAGTCTTGCCTCCAAGGAGCAGCCTGGCTTCACCCTCTCCACGATAAACTTGTTTGTTCTCCTAGCAGACCATGGTATAGTCAATACTCTTCATCAGCACCACAGCTCAAAGGCATCAATTCTTCTGTCATCACAGTCATTGTCCAGCTTACTTAATGATATTATTAAGAACATGAATGAGTTGTAGAGTCCATTCCAAATCATGGGGGCCACAAGTGTATCACAGCAGGACTGCTCCATCAGAGGTTAAAACAATGTAAGCTTTTGGAGGCAGACATTGTTGTTTTTATATGTCAGCTAGTCAACTATGACTCCTAGTGACCCTAACAGATTGGAACCTTGTCCCATCTTGTGTCGCTCCCATGATCTCTGTCATGTACATGCCCATTGTGTAGTCACTATGTCAGTATATCTTCTTGGGTGTTTTTCTCTTTTTAGCTGGTCTTCTATCTTTCCCAGCATGATACCTCTCTGCAAGGACTGGTTCCTCCCTCCTGAAAATATGCCCAAAGTAAATGAGATGATGTTTCACCTTTGAATGAGGAAATGCTTTACCTACCTTTTGGCTTCCATGATATATTCAGTGGTCTTTACCACCACCAAACTTCAAACGTGCCAACTTTTTCTTCTGTCATTGTTATCCCCCCCCTTTTAGATGCATAGGAAGAAGTGGAAAATGTGATGAGACACACTCTTGTCTTTAAACTGGCATCCTTGCTCTTTAGATAAAACTTTGGAGAGGCCCTTGACAACAGATTTCCCCAATGAAACATCTATTTTCATTTCTTGACTGCTGCTACCGTGTTGATGGTGGATCCAAGTGAATTCAACTCATTAACACCTTCAATCTTTTCTCCATCTATCACAGTGTTGCCTATTGGCCCAGCTGTGGGGATTTTTGTTTTCTTGCTGTTGAAATATCATATCGCTCTGGGTGAGTTTGACTTGTCGACCTTCTGCTACTGGGGGACTCTTTTTCTTTTAGTTATTAATTTTAATGAAAGTTTGCAGAGACTTTAGACTTCCATTCATTCACTGTTGCACTTTTCTCCCTGGCCACCCTCTACCCTCCAATATGCTCTTCTCATAGAAAAGTAAAAGAAAAATTCTTTCATTGTTAAACGATCTCTCCCCCCAAGTCTACTCTACCATGTAGTCTTCATTCTGGTTTCCTGTTATGATAATAATACCTAATCACATATCCCTTTTAAACAGTTTTCTCCCTCATCTATTTCAATACAGTATACATTATTTATCCCCTCTTTCTCAGTCTTCCCTCAACCTCGATGTCAGTCCCATTTTACAACAGTGGTCTTATGCAATATTTGTCCTTTTGTGACTGAGAATATTTCACTCAGCATAATGTCCTCCACGGTCACCCATTTTATATAATATTTCATGAGTTCCTTGTTTTTCAATGCAGCATAGTTCTCCATTGTGTGAATATACCACAACTTCTCTATTCATTTAATTGTTGATGGGCATTTGGTTTGTTTCCAACTCTTTGCTATTGTGAACAAAGCCGCAATAAACATGGGTGTGCATATATCTGCTTGGGTGGCGATTATGGTTTCTTTGGGGTATATTCCCAGTAGTGGAATTGCTGGTTCAAATGGTATTTCTAAACACCAATACAGCCTTCCATAGTGGTTGCAGCATCTTACACTCCCACCAACAGTGATGGGGGACACTTTTTTGGAAAACAATAAATCCTAAATTGGTTGTAAATATAGAAGATGTTTTGGCTTAATCTTTCTTTTTCTTCCTTACAATTCATCCACATTTTCCTCTAGAAGTTTCTCTGATCTCCATCACATTTCTCACACTCAAAATGGCAGAATGAATTTTAGTTTTCTGTGATGTAGCACTAACAGCCGCTATTTACCCTCAAGGCTAAGACTTATGGGTGTTTGTTTGTTTGTTTTTACCTGTAAAAACCACCTCTTTGTAATTAATAGAAAAATTAGTACAAAATTAACATAAGAGTGAATTTATTCTAAGAAAATGAGTGATGTTTATTCTTTCCGTGATTTGCAAACTGGAGGAGCAGTCTCCACTCAAAAGTTAAGAATACTTTCAAAAAAGAGAATATTACCTATATTTTTATAACCAAAGTTAGTACACATACAGGTTTTAGGTAAATACAGAACAGAAAGGTCCATATTTTTACACAAAACCCATGTCCATTAGGTAGTTCTTTTGCAAAGTGTGAGTACCCCCTTCCAATGCTATTTCCTATTGGGTTATAAGCTTGTGTACTTTGTTTTCACGGCTGCTTTGTATGTAAATATAAAGCACATCTCTCTTGGGAGAGAGATTCATGTTTGATCAAGTGAACCAAGAATAGAACAAAAAGTTACATATCTCTCTTGGGAGAGCAATTCATGTTTGACCAGCATGAAATTTTTACACCATTAAATGGTTCCCTCTATGAGAAAGAACTAAATCAATCATCCAGACCAAGGTTCTGTGTGATTCTGCAAAAACTCGCAGTTTTAAGTCCTAAAGTGTAGACAAATCAGGGTAATGAGTCATGGGCTGCAGCGCTCAAAAGTTCCCTCAACGTTAAAATCTGTAAGAAATTGGGTTTCTCCTTACCTTACATTGCAGAAGAGTAAATTTATCCTTTTAGTATAGTCTGCTTCCCTCCACATCCTAACAACATTAGGAACAAGTTGCTTTTACATTCATGGTGTTTCAGAACCTCAGATATCTTAAAATTCTTAAAAATGAGATCATTTCTGATATGTCCATATGAAAATTAGGACTGATATTATAAGTTAACATTTTTAATATGTTTTCTATTATTTCAAGCTTACAGTGAGAACAGGTCTCATAATTTAATTGATGTATTTTACAGAGAATTGTAGGCTTTGTAGGCTTAACTCTGATGATCAATATTTCCTGCCAAGATTGGCAGACAGCTCACATTACACACCATTCTATTTAAATGCTAGTCACTACTCAGCAGTCTGGCATGTCATGAGCATTGTCAGATGACAAAATAATATATGTATCTCCTTATTTAGCCTGTAGTCAATGTTTTCTGGAGACTAGCAGAAATTTGGGGGAATAGGAGAAGTTAAGGGGTTTCCCTATAATTTGTACCCCTGAGTAAACCATTCAATTCCTTTGGAAAGCCCCTCTCAAGAGAAGCATTCTA
Organism: Elephantulus edwardii; assembly: GCF_000299155.1. Classification (NCBI taxonomy): domain Eukaryota; kingdom Metazoa; phylum Chordata; class Mammalia; order Macroscelidea; family Macroscelididae; genus Elephantulus; species Elephantulus edwardii. Next base: position 5,686,353 of record NW_006399789.1, on the reverse strand, counting down.
GCTTCTAAAAACAGTTTTTCTCTTTCTACTTTTTAAAAAATATGTTGTTATATGAAATCTTGATATTTCAGAAGTGAAAGAAAGAAAACTCAGTGACCCAAGAAAAACAATGGTGAGAAAAGAGGCAAACCAGGTCTAGTATAAACAAAAGCAGGGGAAAAATTATATTGTATTATAGAAATTGGATTTTTTAAGGACAAGAAGGGGTTACTGTTAAACATAAAGACATGATTTGAAAAAGAAAAATATTTGGCAAGGTCTCCAAAGTAAACCTACAATTAGCCAACAGTTTATTTCAGGTCTTTTGAAGTTGTTGGTTTGTCTCAAAAGGGGGTTTTTCCATTAATAAATCTAAAAATTATAAAATAAGAATACACTTTCATTTTCAGTTAAAATATTATCAGTGCTTTTGTCAGACAGACATAGATCTGTATTGTCAGACAGACATAGATCTGTATGGAGTGACATTTACAGATAGGCTAAGTAATATTTTAACTGCTATTACATTTGTTAAATTTAGGGAATCTAAATACATAACACAGTAGGTAGAACAAGTATAAATTTATTTACTCTCACATAGCAGGAACTTTCTAGTTGTTGCTGGAGTTGTTTCAATTACTCAACAATGGCAGAGCAAATGTTTTCTGTGATTCCCTAGACTTCCTATTTCCCTTGTCTTTACAAAGCAGCTGCTCAAATGCCAATTATCATGTTTGTATAGAGGAGGGGGGGAAAAGGTAAAGATTTATATCCTCTCTAATAATGAAAGCAATGTTTTCCCAAAATTTCTACCAAATTTTTACTTACATCTCATATAAGAACTATGCTATTTAGCCAATTAGGATGGATTTTTAGTTAAGGCAATCAAAAAAGAAGAAAGTTTGAGATAGATGATGAAGCAGTCAACTTACAATGTCTGCCAGAACTTTTATCTGGAGTTTTTTTGAGAATGCATAAACAAAAGTTCATGACTTTCATTCACCTGCCTTTGAAACACCAATGTTATCTATTGTATTTATTCAAAACAAATAAAGTAAAATAGTTAAAGTAGCTGTGGTTGGTAGAGTAAATCTTACTTATGTCTACATGTCTTCCTTGAGAACTTGTGATTTTAAGACAGAGAAAAGGCAAGATTGTCTTCCTTACCCAGGCGGGCCCAGTGTAACTGCAAGGTTTCTTTTAAGTGAGAAGTAGGAACGTCAGTCAGTGGACTTGTGATGATAGAAACAGAGGACAATAGCACAGAAAGAGATTTGAAGATACTTCTTAATGCTACTCTTGAAAACGGAGAAAACGATTACAAGCTAAAGAACGGAGGCAGCTTCAGAAGCTGGAACAGATGAGCAAATGGAATCTCCTGGAAACGTCATCCTCTGGGAACATAATCCTGCTGAGAGCTGGATTTTAGGACTTCTGCCCGACAGCACTGTTATAAAGCACTCAATGTGTGGACATTTGTTAAAGATATAGTAGGAAACTTGTGCAGTGGCCTAAATTGGATAAGAATTTAACTTTCAGGCTGGCTTTGGGAAATGGAAGTTAGTGCTTTATAAGGATATGACTATAAGTTATATTGTATATGTGATACACACACACAATCACATACACCACACACACACACACACACACACACACACACACACACACACACACATCTCATCAGGGAGCTCTGGTGGCTGAATAGTAAGAAGCTGCACTCCAATCCAAAAGGCCTGCGGGTTGAATCTACCAGCTGCTCCACAGAAGAAGGATGGGCAATCTTCCCCAGTGCGATTAACTGCCTATGAAAACCCACTGGAGGGTCAGCTATGGGTTGGTTCCAACTTGATGGTACACAACAACAACAATGTATAAGTGCTATATTATCTTTGAGGTGCTGAAAATAAGTGTTATTATTTATGGATTATTCACTATCTGCCTGAAAAAAAATATATATAACAGTGTATGTAGGCATATAATGCATTTTCTCAGAAAGAGCTCTATCCTAACAGGATCTTCTTTTTTTTTTTTTTTTTTGGTCAGGCAGTAGGACAAGAATGGCTGGTGCCTGGGGTATAGAACGAGGGTATGGAGCATGGACATCCAGTGCAGGCTGCAGTGTGGTTGGTTACTAGTTACTGCCAAACCAGTTGTGACTCATGCTGACTCTGTGTATCAGAGTAGAATTGCATTCCATAAGGTTTCAGGGTTGAGACCTTCCCTATGCCTTTCTTTCTTCCAAAAATACCTCTAGGTGGATGTCATCAACTTCCAGTTAGATCCCCAGTGCTGAGCCATCTGTACCAGCCATGGATAATTGATTGATGAGGGATATTTGTGGGCAGTGGCACATACTCTCCAGGCTCCAAGGAAGTAGTTAGATGCTGCCTAAATGACTTGGAATCCAAGAGGCCATGTGGAACCAGAAGTTCCTTAGGGAACTCTCTTTTCTCTTTCCCTGAAAGTTGAGAAAAATCTCACTCATCCATATAGTGGAACTGTGTAGACATCTTTTTGTGTTTATCCTTTTCTCTTAAATGTACCCCTAACACTGGAATTAATAGAACAAATACATGTCTGTTAAAAATCAATCTAAATACTCTCTCAACAATTTCAAAGGACAGTGATAACTGCTGTCAGAAATATAACCTAGTGGCCTAAAACTGATGTCTGAATATTACTGGAGAAAATAAACAATATAGACAAGCCTTATAGAAGAAAAGTTATAAATGAGTTTTAGTCAACAGGCCCAGTCTAAGACTGCACTAAATTCTCAAAGAGCAAAAACAAAGTTATTTAGAAGACTTCTTTGTAAGGAAGGAGGTGGGTTTTAACACCATATTAGTTATGCAGGCCACCCACCTGGCTTTATTTGCTTCCACAAATGTTGATCATGGCTCCAAGGAAAATTAAATCCTTGACAAAAATCTATCTTTTCTTGGCTCCCTATTCATGTTGCTCATTGGTCCAATTATGAGGATTGTTGTTTCCTTTAAATTGAGGTATAATTCCATGCTGACGGCCATAGTCTTTGATCTTACTCATTAAATACTTCAAGTCCTCTTTACTCTCAGAAATAAAGGTTTTGTCATATGTATGCAGAGATGGAGATATGCATATATCTGTATATCCTAGATTGCTAGTAAGTCTTTCTGTATCCCTTCTTGTGTCCTTCTTCATATAGTCCAGTATTCTCAGATTGTCTGCTCATAGTTAATAAGTATGGTGAAAGAGTACAACTCTGATATACTCTTTTCCTGATTTTGAACTACATAATATACTCTTTTTCTGTTCAAGTCTCTTGATCTATGTACAGGTTCTGAATGAGTCCCATTTAGTGTTCTGGAATTCTCACTCATTGTTTTCCACAATTTGACACAAATTAAGCTTTTAGTAAAAATTTACCTGATATCACAGTGCTGTACCTCATTACATATCCTTTTTTAAATACAGCTTGAATTTCCTGCAGTTCCTGGTTAATGTATTGTTTCAGATAGTTTAAAATTTCTTCAGCAAGATTTTCTTACATAAGAGGGCGAAGTCAAGTCTCTCCTTGGAGACTAGGGTTTTGAAGCTCCGCCTTATTTGCTTTGGGCACGTGACCAGGAGAGATTGGTCCTTGGAGAAGGACATCATAATCAGAAGGGTGAACGGACAACACAGTAGAGGGAGACCCCAGATGAAATGGATTGATGCAGTAACTGGGGTGATGGGGGTTTGAAGTGTGTTGGAGTTAGACTGTCTCAGGATAGGGAAGGTTCAGAGCTGCTGTACGTCACAAACGATTCAATGTCATATAAAACCCCTAATATACTATGACAGGTTTGGAAGTAGGAGTAGCATCCACTTCATAAATAGCATGCCTCCAAAAACCCTATGAACTTTGATAAATGTCGATAGTTGTAGAGGGGCTTCAGGCCCTTTGTTCATAGGATCGCTACGAGTCATGCTTGACTCAAAGGCAATCAACAACAACATTAATAATATTATCCAATAATTTCTCACTTGGTGTTCTGTAAATTCCTAGATCCTTATTTTTTTTGCTTCAGTGTTTCTTGACTTCTTCCTTCAATTTTATCTGTTCTTACATGTATGCTGCCTCCTGAAATGGTTGAGTGTTGACCAGTTGGGTTTTTTATTTTGGTTTTTTTCTTGTACAGTGACTCTATCTATTCTTTCCAGGTCCTTTTGCTATCTGGTATTTCTTGTATCATTCTTCACTTTGCCTTTAGAAGGCTTCACTATTGCAACTCGAGGTTTGAGTTTTTCTTTGGTTCTTATAGCTTAAGCTTTTTGTGTTTCTAGCTTTAGGTCTTTGAATATTTTATCAGATAATTTTACTTTGTTCTCAAGTCATTCTTTGAGCTCTGCTCAGGTCTTTTACTGTATCACTTCCCCCCCCCCCCCCCATGCATTTCAACTTCTCTGTGTTCAAGAACAAATTACAGAGTACCTTCTGACATCCATTTTGGCCTTTTCCAAAATGAAGTTATTGAACTTAGTTAAAAAGAGGCCCTAAACTAACTACAACTATGGAAATAATCTGTGCTGTAATCTCAAAAGCTTGTGGTTCAAATCCACAAGGTGCTCTATGGTAGGAGGATGGGCAATTTCTCCCTATGTGTTTTATTACCTTTGAACACTCACTGGAGGATCAGTTATGGGTCCATTCTGACAAGATGGTACACAACAATATGTCAAAGAAAGGAAGGTTTGGCCCAGCTGTGTTTAAGGAAGCTAGCTGCCAACCAAAAGTTTGGAAGCTGGTATCTACAAGCCCTTTCTTAGAAGAAGAATATTGCAGGCTGCTTCTGAAAAGATGGCATCTTAGAAACCCCAGGGAACCCCACCCTGTCCTTTCTAACTCTGATGAGTAAGAGTCGATTCTATAGGTGTGGATTGGGGTTATGCCAGGGAAGAATTCTAATTTTATCAAGCTGATCTTAATTCGGGGAGGGGGGGAAGGAAATGTGTGTCGCATTCTCAGGGAACAAAAGAGGAAGTATTTGAGGAAGTGACACTATGACATATTGACATATTGAAAAAAATCAGATGTGTTATCATGCAGGTAATTTACAGGACGTAAGGATGATTGATTGAGCTCTTTATATTTCAGGTTCGTTTTACATCATTATCCTTTGTCCTGATGATGACAGTCCTTACTATTACTTCCTGTGTTCATAAAGGAGGCTGAAAGAAGTGATGCATACCCGGCTGTCTCATCCATGCTTCCTCTCATTCGCATGTCCTGTTCAGACACCAACTGCGGCTGCTAGGGCCTGCTGCTATTTCTGGTGACGCTTCAGACCTGGACAATGGGCATTAAACAATGCATTTTCCACTTGACAGGCTCTTGGTCATTTCCAGGTGCTGTCAGCTACATCGTGTGACTTCTGATTGTGCATGGTGGGCATTTCGCTTTAGAATATTCCGGTGACAATTGTTTTTAAATTCAGTGCAAGAACTTTAGGTGCACGTTTGAAAGGATTAACAGAGTCTAAACAAAGCTAAACTTACTAAAGATGGAGCCTCTCTGGGGATTTGAATCCTTCTGTGATTCAAAGGGAGGAAGACGGGAAAACTCCTCCTGTGTGATTTAGATTCCCCAAAATCCACTGCAGCGTCAGCTATGACTGGTTCCAACTCACGAGCAATTAGTTTGGCTTTGGGAAAAAAAAAAAGAAGACACAAGGATATCATGAAAACAAGACAAAACAATGTTGTGTTAGTTCCCTACCTTTGAAAAAAAAAAAAACACCACACAAACACCAAAAAACCTCCCAACATCTTTGAAAAAGTGATTGATAGTCTTCACTATAAGAAACTCTTTGCCTTTCAGGCATTGGGAGCTCTAGTGGCTTAGTGGTAAGGAGTTGTGCTGCCAACCCAAAGGCAGGAGGTTCAAATCTACCAGCTGGTCCAAGGGAGAGAGGTTGGCAATCTTCTGCCATGTGATTTGCAGCCTCTGAAAACCTGAAGGTGGGCCAACTCTAAGTTTGTTCTGACTTGGTGTTATGTAACAAAAGCACAGGCATTAAATGTTACCCAGCAGTCCTCCAGCATTTGATGACTGAAAGTGTAAGAGCACTGCTGATAAAGAATGAGCTTTGGTTTTCTCAATGTCCTGTAGAAATGCTGGAAGTGGCATGGTGCAAAGTGTAGACTTCAGTGAAGTCACACAGATGGACTGGTGATGCTTTTTAATGCACGCTCTCAAAGCAACAGGAACAGACTATTAGGCCCTCTGGCAACAAGGACTCTGAGGTCCTCTCAGGTAAAGGACTCTGAGAGAGATAGGATAGGCTAACAGGGTGAAGGCCAAAATACCCAAACCCACCGTGACTCACTCAACTCAAGCTCGTAGCAAGCTTATAGGACAGAGTAGAATTTCCCTCTAGGGTTTTCAAAGTTGAGGATCTATATAAAAGCAGAGTGATACATCTTTCTTCCACAGAAATAATAAAATTAACATTGTTCTTGTTGTTATGTGCCATCGAGTCGCTTGTGACTCATTACATAAGTTAAAAGAAAGGACATTATTATAAAACATAAAATCAAATAACTGTGATTAAGCTATGTAACTGGTGAGTTCAAACCACTAACCTTTTAGTTAGCAACTGAGGACATTAAATACTGTACAACCAAGTAGACTGAGGTGGAGGCAGAGCACAGTTAGCTCATGTTCCAGGCCAAGATATTTGAGATCAAGTGCCAAGAGGCCAAGGAGAAAAGAGCGAGGGGGAGCTGGGGAAGCTGCTTACAGCAGAGTATAGGGTATCTTGGAAGTACATCGTGTGGCCTCACAGTTTTTTCCCCAGATTCTGATGTTGTTGTTGTTGTT
>NW_006399789.1:5670530-5678283 GCF_000299155.1 Elephantulus edwardii | reverse complement strand
AGCTCTCTGCTGCATAGCAAGTAATTGTGAAGACTATGGCCTGAATCAGGCTCACCTTAGTCTCTAGACTGATATCTTTGCTTTTCAATACTCTGGAGAAGTCTTTGAAAGCAGATTTACCTAATGCTATTAATTTTTTTTATTTCCTAACTGCTGATGCTAAGACTATTTATTGTGGAGCTGAGCAAGCTGTAACTGTTAACAATCTCTATCTCCTCCATCCATCATGGTGCTGATGATTGGTGAGAATCTTTGTTTTCTTGATGTTGATTGAGCTTCAATCCATATTGAAGACTACAGCCCTTGACTTTCTGCAGCAAGTGCTTAATGTCCTCTTCAGTTTCAGCAAGCAAGGTTGTGTCATCTGCATAAAGTAGGTTGTTGATAAATCTTCCTCCAATCCTGATGCCAAATTCCTTTTCATATAGCCCAGCTTTATGAGAAATAAAGCTCTGCATATAGTTTGAAAAGGTATGAAGATAGGATGCATCCCTGATGCACTCCTTCCCTGATTTTGAACCATGTAGTGTTTCCCTGCTCTATTCTGAGTACTGCTTCCTGGTCCAAGTATAGGTTTCACATAAACACAGTCAAGTGTTCTGTGATTCCCATTCTCCTCAAGTTTAATCACAATTTGTTGTAATCCACACAGTCAAATGCCTTTGTCAATGAAATACAGACAGATATTCCTCTAGTACTCTTTGCTTTCTGCCAAGATACGTCTGACATTGGTGACAATATCTCTAGTGCCATGACCTCTTCTAAACCCAGCTTGTATTTCTGATAGTTCACTGTCAAAATGCTGTTCCAGGTATTTCTGGATAATCTCTAGCAGGACTTTGCTAGCATGTGATATGAGTGATGTTTTATGATTTTTTCCACACTCACCTTTCTTTCTTTTTTTTTAAAATGAGAATACATATTTATCTCTTCCAGTCAGTTGATCAGGTGGTTGTCTTCCTCCTTTCTTGGCACAACCTGGTGATCACATCCAGGGTAGCATCTGTTTGTTGAAATATGCCAGTTGTTATTCCATCAATTCCTAGGGCTTTAATCTTTTGCCAAGTCCTTCAGAGCAACCTGAACGTCCTCCTTCATCTCCATTGCCTCTTGATCTTGTTTTGTTTCTTGAAATTCTTTGTCAGCTAATTCTTTTCAGTATGGTGATTCTGTATACTCCTTCCATCTTCCTCTAACACTTCCTGGATCATCCAGTATTCCGCCATAGCATCCTTAAGTATTATAACTCGAGGCTTCAATTTGATCTTTAGTTCCTTCAGTTTAAGAAATGCCAAGTGAGTTCAGTTCTTTTTTTTTAACTCCAATTCTTTGCACATTTCTTTATAATGCTTTGCTTTGTCTTCTTGTGCTGCCCTTTGAAATGTTCTGTTCAGCTCCTTAACTTCTTGATTTCTCCCCTTTGCTTTGGCTTCCTGGTGCTCTAGTGAAATATTCAGAGTTTCTTCTGACATCCGTTTTGGTCTTGTCTTCTTCTATCTTTGTAACCACCTTGTGCATTCTTTGAAATGATACACACCTACAGTTCTCTTAGGTTCTTATTTTTCACAGAAGCACTCTAGGCTGCAACTTCTTAAAATCTAAATTTTTGGAAAATTTCTTATGGAAAGTAGAGCTGTAAGTTGGAGTTAGCTAAGAAGATTGGAGGCAGGTCCACAAAAATTCAGGTCATTTCTGACACCAAATCTAAGTTCACATCATCTCACAAATCTCCTTCAGTTTCCCTAATTCTCTAAAAAGACTTAGAGATCTCAATGAAGACTGTGATATTCACAGTTACATTTTATTGTAGAGAACGGACATGGAGTAAGATTGGCCAAAGGAAACAGATGTGAAAGAGCACAGAACAGTATTGACAGCTGAGCTTCCACTGTCCATTCCCAGTGAAGTCAGCATTCTTCACTCTTTTAACATTGATGTCTGACAATCAACAAAGATCAATTGAACCTCACTTACCAAGTTTTTATAGGGACTTCTTGTGGTTTTAATTGTTGTTGTTATGTGCCATCGAGTCGTTTGCGACTCATAGCGACCCTATGTACAACAGCCCTAAACCCTGCTCTATCCTGTGCCAATTGCATTGCCTCTGACACATCCATCCCGATTATCCCAGTCACTGAATCAATCCACCTCATAGAGGGTCTTCCCCTCCTGCACTGTCCCTCTATGTATCTCAATAAATAGGGTGTTGTGATCCTTAACCTCTATGCAGAGGATATACTGAAGCAGAGTTGCTGAATGAAATGGCTTGTTTTCTAGGTTAATGTTTTATGTTAGTTGTTGTTTTACATTAATGAAGCAAGACTGTTGTTGTTAGGTGCTGTTTAGTTGGCTTTGTGATTTAAACCTTGTGTACAACATAACAAACCTTGAGCTTTCTGGACTTTTTTACAATGTCTGCTTGGCTTAAGTCAACATACTGCAGTTATTATGTCAATTTATCTCAATGAAGGACTTCTGTTTTTGCTCACTCTCTAGTTTACCAATGATGAGGCATTTCTCCAGAAACTGACCCCTCCTAATGATATACTGAAAGAATATGAAATAAAATCTCACCATCCTCTGTCAACTGCTAGCATATGCCCCTACACCTCCACTCTAAATCATACTTATATTGAATGGTTAGTCCGAAGTCCCCAGGAAAATGAAGATTAGTTCCCAGGAGACAAGAAAAAGGCGGTGTGTGTATCTGTTTGTGTAAGGCTAAATTCTTGTCTAACTAGTTGCTTTGAGTGAATCGTGTCATGCAGTGAGTCCATATATTGTTGGAGTATAGCTCCACCGGGTTATCTAATGATCAAATTTTCAAAAGTATGCATTCCACCTTTCATCTGAGGCACTTCTGGAATGGACTTGAACCTCTAACCTTTTGGTTAGAAACCAAATACATTTACTACCTGTACTCTCTAAGGAAGGGAGCTCTGGTGGCCTAGTGGCAAGAAGCTGCACTGCAATCCCCAAAGCACGTTACTTCAAATCCACAAGCTGCTCTGAGGGAGAAGGATGGACAATCTCCTCCCGTGCAATTAAATGCCTCTGAAAAGCCACTGGAGGGTCAGCTATGGTCAGTTTCAACTTGATGGTATGCAATAATAACAATTTTCTAAGGACTCCAATGTGGATAAGTTCCTTACTAAGGAGAAGAAGGAGTAGTAAGATTAAGACCCACACAGCTGACCACACTTCTCAGGACTCTAGAAAAGTCCATGCCACCCCCGCCTCCTCCGTCACCTTGCTGAGGGCCTGTTGCTGGTTTCCCTGCCATTTCTTCTACTCTCTCTGGATATATTCTGGCCCTTCTTTCTCAGATTCCTCTCCGCTTTACTATTCCAAAAGAGTTGTTTGGGGGGCTGCTTACAAATCACTGAACCCCAGTAGCACTGCTTGTCCTTTCACACTTGAGCCGTGGGTTTACTCCTGGGTTAGCCCTGTCTTCTATCTCAGGGTATGACTTACTGACAGCCTCAGCAAGGAAAGGAACCAAGATGTGCTCTTCTCACAGAGCCTGTGATGTGACCTCCTTCTCAGAACAAAGAGATAAGAGGGATGTGGTTTTGACTTACTGGCCTTAAGCCACACAGTACCCTAATTTGACAGATGCTCAAGGGAAAAAAAATGGAAGCCTCAAAGAGATCGAATAATTTATAAGAAAATTTATAAGAAGAATCTCTCAGCAAGTATCAGAGCCCAGAGATCAGGAGACTACACCTGAGTCTCAAGACTGCCAGGAATTTCCTGAGACGCATCAAACAGAAATCATCTCTAAACATAAATCACCTTGGAGACCAAACGTGTGAAGGAAGAGAGTATAGGAAGAGAGTATCAAATAGAGAGCTCTGGTTTTTATAGGACTTTCATTTTGACAGTTTTGTTTGATCTCCATAGTTTTGTTAGAGAGTAGGAACATATACTACCATAACTCTTATAGATGACAAAATGCATAGGGAGACAAAGTGACTTCTAAAATCACCCAGCTGGTAAGCGATAAAATGAGGTAGACTTGGTATATACCAATGTTTATAACAGCATTATTCATCATCGCAAGAACATGGAAACAGCCCAGATGTCAAACCACAAACGAATAGATTGTGAAATTATGGTGCATTCAAACAATGGAATACTACGCAACATGCAGAAGCAATGATTTTGTAAATTATTACCTAACTTGGGAGGGACTGGAGAGCATTATGCTGAGTGAACTATCTCAGTCACACAAGGGCAAATATTATATAAAACTGTTATTGTAGAATGAGTATAAGGATTCAAGGGGGGAGGTGGAAGCAGAGGGATGAGGATGTGCGGGGCGGGGATTAATCATGGGATTGTACAATTTGATGGATAGAGGGGTGAGGGAAATTGGAAGAACCTCTTCTGGTAAACGATGTATTTAAATTTTGGAAATAAACTAGTATAATAATAAAAAAATAGGGTGGACTTTGTTTCTTGGGAGTCCCTGGGTGGTAAGAACAGTTAACATACTCTCCGCTAACTGAGGAGTCGGAGATTCAAGTCTACTCAGAGGACCTAGGAAGAAGGGGTTGGCCATCAACTTCTGAAAGATTTCAGGCATTGAAACCCCACGGAGCACAGATCGATTATGACGTGCAAGGTCACCAAAAGTTACTTTTCTTCTTTTCCTGCTCTTGCCTTCTAATCCTGTGCCCTTTATCCCAAAGAAACATGGTAAGAACACAGAGAAAAAGAGAATGCTATAAAAACTCTGCTTGAAGAACTGATGCCGTCATTGTTTTCAAGCCCTTCTTAGGCCCCCTCTCCTTGTATGGGAGCATCAACCCTAGACCGCTACTACAAGGATCTTCCTGATTGTTCTCCTAAAGAACTGTGTTCAAGGCTCATGTGGATTTTAACTGTCCAGGAGCTGCAATTTTACCCAGACGTCTTACCTTCAGCTGTCCTCTAGTTCCTTTATAACCACTGCTTATACAATACCATTTGAGAGCTCAGCACAAGACCCACTGCAGCCCCTTCAGATGGTCACCATCACACATTGAGTCTGTTCTTTGTGCTAAGCCTGTGCTCAACACCTAATATGTAAGACTTAACAAGGGCTGAAGCTAAAACAGGATTGACTGGGTGGTACAGACAGTGAATTGTTCATTTGCTAACTGAAGGACTGAAAAGTTTAGTGTACTCAGAGACATCTTGGATGAAAGAACAGGTATTACTTATTTATTTCCGAAAAACAGGAGCAAATGAGAACTTTACAAATCACTGTTCTTTGATCTACTCTTATGCACACGGCATCTCCGTAAGTCAGAATCCATTCAATGGTAACTGATTCTAAAATGAAAAATGGAAACAAGCAAGTTCAGAATTTTATACAGAGAAAAACGGAGTGTGTGTGTGTGTGTGTGTGTGTGTGTGTGTGTGTGTGTGTGTCTGAGCCCAGACACATTATCAATTTCCTGAGCAGGGAATAGAAGAGCACACTTTGTGCTCAGGATGGTTCACACCTACAAGTTCCTGAAGGTTATGTCAGGATGAAAGACAGAGGTCTTCCACAGAAGGACAGCACTGTGCTGACAGGAAGGAAGGAGATGAGTCTGATGTATCTGCACTCAGCTGGAGGTCTTTACCTGTGTTTTTTGATCTGGGGCTTAGTAATACCCCAAGTGTTAAATGAATGAACATCATTGAATGAAGTGCTTTAGAACATAAGCTATTTGGGTTCTAGTCCTGGTAACATCTCCCACTCTGAATCTCAGACAAACTAATTTATTGAGCTTTAAATGTCTCATTTAAATGCAAAGATTATTTTTTCTTTGATTTCTTTTGTTTTAGATCTTTTTTATTTTTACTTTTTTGTTAATGATTTTTATTGCAACATATATATAAATATATATTTTTGCAGCATATTCTTTCCATTTAATTTTCCCCTGTTCATTCATTGGGAGGGGTAGGCAGGGAGGAAAATGTGCAAAAAATTCTTTTAATAGCACTTATCATGATCTACAGTTGATATCTATGATAACAGCAGTCGAGAAATTATAAAAAATAAATGTGTCATTTGGGGAAAATCAACTATCAGGGATTTCTACAAAGTGTTATAGAGCAAATATAGCCATCTAAAGACTAAAGTGCACTGAATCCAAGCCATGCTGCACTGCAGTCCCAAAGGCATGTGGTTTGAATCCACTAGCTGATCCAAGAGAGAAGGTTGGGCAATGTCCTCCCTCTAAAAACCCACAGGAGGGTCAGCTAGGGTCAGCTAGACTCAGTGGTACACAACAACAACATGCATGTGAAGGTTGGACAAGGAATAAGAGTCGATGTCTTCTACTCGTAGTACTGGAGAAGAGGACTGATTATTCCATGGACTGACAAAGAGCAAACGCTTCTGTCTTGGAGGGAGCGCAACCAGGGTGCTCCTGACAGACAAAGATGATGGGACTGTATCTCCCGTACTTTGGGCATGTTTGTTCAGGAGGATCCAGTCCTTGGAGAAGGACATGATGATGGGAAAGGTGGGGAGGGAGGGAAAGAAAGGAAGATCCTCCACACGACGGATTGACATAGCAACTGTAACAACGGGCTCAGGCTTCTCAGAGACTGTGAGGATTGTGCAGGATAGGGCAGGATTCAGACCTATTGCGTATAGGGTCGCTATGACTCATTGCTGTGTCAAAATAAATACATGTTGAAATTATAACCTGTCTTACTGCTTTGATAAGGCAAAATGCATATTTTTACATATATGCTTTATTTGGATCCAGATACACATGTGCAGGAATAAAGCAATAAAGTTATGTCTGCATTTATTTTATAGGACTGAATTGGTTCACATGAATAAACTACAAATAAAATAGTAATTATATTCCTCTTTCTCTTACCATTAATAGGAAAAAAACATTATCAACTGGTTTCTTTTGAAAATGGACATATTACATATGTGGTTCTTGTTTGTTTATAGTGACCCTATGTACAGTAGTTCTGAAGCCTGTCCCATCTTTAGCCAGTATCACTGTCTCCAATACATCTACCCTCATTACTCCAGTTATTTTATCAATCCATCTCATCCAGGGTCTTCCTCTCTTGCATTGTACTTCCACCTTTACAAGCATGATATTCTTCCCCAAGGACTGGTCCATCCAACCTGGCGACATGTCCAAAGTATATGAGATTGAGCTTCAAAATCCTTGCCTTCAAGGAGAAGCTTGGTTTCGTCTTCCCTAGGATTTGTTCTCTTGGTGGTCCATGATATGTTCATTACTCTTCTCCAGCATCATAACTCAAAGGCATTGATTCTTCTTCTATCATTCTTAGTCATTGTCTGATGAATAGGAAGTAATTGCAAAGACTATGGCCTAAAACAGGTGCACCTTAATATCTAGACTGACACTGCTCTTTAGCATTTTGGAGAGGTCCCTACCAGCAGATTTCCCTAATGCAATAAATATAGGCTACATAAAAAAAAGAAGCAAGCATTTGTTTCCAGTACGATGATGTGTGTGTACGTGCATGTATGTAAAAGTTTCTCTTATATTGTCAAGGATAAGAATTACTTCTGAGTCAGTGCTGGTAATGCTACATTAAAATGTATATTACTATTTTAATTATAAAATCTCATTTACAACCTTTTGTTTTGCTGTTAAATTACCTAAGGACCTCTTTTACCTGTACATACTGAATAGCTTTGTATAACTAAGTAGTGGCCTATTTAATAACTTATTTTTGTTGGGTACCAAGCCAAAGGTGGTATAGCACTGGTCTGTGC
>NW_006399789.1:5667339-5670430 GCF_000299155.1 Elephantulus edwardii | reverse complement strand
CCAGTCACTGAATCAATCCACCTCATAGAGGGCCTTCCTCTCCTGCGCTGTCCCTCCACCCTCCCAAGCATGATGTACTTCTCCAAGGACCGGTCTCTCCTCACAACATGTCCAAAGCATGTTAGACGGAGCCTCAGAATCCTTGCCTCCAAGGAGCCACCCGGTTTAACCCTTTCCAGGGCAATTATGATTCTGATGAGGAAGCATTATTGTTATGTGCCGTTGAGTTGAGTACAACTCATAGAGATTCTGTAAATCAGAACACTGCATTATCCCCGCAACTTGAGGCTTGAATTTGTTTTTCAGTTCTTTCAGCTTGAGCTAAAACTAATCAACATAAATTTCTTTGCATAGAATTAAAAAGTTAAATATATGAAGAAAAATTATATAAAAGAGTAGTAAATTTATTGATGCTAATCTCAGGGGGAAATATCCCTGCTATCAATAAATAGTTATACATTTGCCAAAAATCAAATATGGATGACAAACCTAAGAGTTCTTTGATGCAAGCATGTGGTCTAAAAATCAAGTACAGTGAAGCAGTCTTCAACAACAGAAATATAGATGTTGTTATTGTTATGTGAGTCACCTGCGAGTCATAGACACCCTATGTACAATAGTTCTGAAGCCTACCATGTCCTGAGCCTGTCTCACGGACTCCGATGCACCAATCCCCATTGCCCAAGTCACCGTGTGAATGCATCTCGTCTGGGGTCTTCCTCTCTTGCACGGCTCCTCCATCCTTCTGAGCATGATGTCCTTCTCCAAGGATCGATCCCTCCTGGCCATGTGCCCATAATACGTGAGATGGAACTTCAAAATCCTAGCCTCCAAGAAGAAACTTGGTTTCACCCTTCCCGAGACAGATTTATTGGTTTGCTTGGTGGTCTATGGTATGTTCAAGACTCTTCTCCAGCACCACAACTCAAAAGCATCAATTCTTCTTCTGTCATCCTCAGTCATTATCCAGCTCTCTGCTGCATAGCAAGTAATTGTGAAGACTATGGCCTGAATCAGGCTCACCTTAGTCTCTAGACTGATATCTTTGCTTTTCAATACTCTGGAGAAGTCTTTGAAAGCAGATTTACCTAATGCTATTAATTTTTTTTATTTCCTAACTGCTGATGCTAAGACTATTTATTGTGGAGCTGAGCAAGCTGTAACTGTTAACAATCTCTATCTCCTCCATCCATCATGGTGCTGATGATTGGTGAGAATCTTTGTTTTCTTGATGTTGATTGAGCTTCAATCCATATTGAAGACTACAGCCCTTGACTTTCTGCAGCAAGTGCTTAATGTCCTCTTCAGTTTCAGCAAGCAAGGTTGTGTCATCTGCATAAAGTAGGTTGTTGATAAATCTTCCTCCAATCCTGATGCCAAATTCCTTTTCATATAGCCCAGCTTTATGAGAAATAAAGCTCTGCATATAGTTTGAAAAGGTATGAAGATAGGATGCATCCCTGATGCACTCCTTCCCTGATTTTGAACCATGTAGTGTTTCCCTGCTCTATTCTGAGTACTGCTTCCTGGTCCAAGTATAGGTTTCACATAAACACAGTCAAGTGTTCTGTGATTCCCATTCTCCTCAAGTTTAATCACAATTTGTTGTAATCCACACAGTCAAATGCCTTTGTCAATGAAATACAGACAGATATTCCTCTAGTACTCTTTGCTTTCTGCCAAGATACGTCTGACATTGGTGACAATATCTCTAGTGCCATGACCTCTTCTAAACCCAGCTTGTATTTCTGATAGTTCACTGTCAAAATGCTGTTCCAGGTATTTCTGGATAATCTCTAGCAGGACTTTGCTAGCATGTGATATGAGTGATGTTTTATGATTTTTTCCACACTCACCTTTCTTTCTTTTTTTTTAAAATGAGAATACATATTTATCTCTTCCAGTCAGTTGATCAGGTGGTTGTCTTCCTCCTTTCTTGGCACAACCTGGTGATCACATCCAGGGTAGCATCTGTTTGTTGAAATATGCCAGTTGTTATTCCATCAATTCCTAGGGCTTTAATCTTTTGCCAAGTCCTTCAGAGCAACCTGAACGTCCTCCTTCATCTCCATTGCCTCTTGATCTTGTTTTGTTTCTTGAAATTCTTTGTCAGCTAATTCTTTTCAGTATGGTGATTCTGTATACTCCTTCCATCTTCCTCTAACACTTCCTGGATCATCCAGTATTCCGCCATAGCATCCTTAAGTATTATAACTCGAGGCTTCAATTTGATCTTTAGTTCCTTCAGTTTAAGAAATGCCAAGTGAGTTCAGTTCTTTTTTTTTAACTCCAATTCTTTGCACATTTCTTTATAATGCTTTGCTTTGTCTTCTTGTGCTGCCCTTTGAAATGTTCTGTTCAGCTCCTTAACTTCTTGATTTCTCCCCTTTGCTTTGGCTTCCTGGTGCTCTAGTGAAATATTCAGAGTTTCTTCTGACATCCGTTTTGGTCTTGTCTTCTTCTATCTTTGTAACCACCTTGTGCATTCTTTGAAATGATACACACCTACAGTTCTCTTAGGTTCTTATTTTTCACAGAAGCACTCTAGGCTGCAACTTCTTAAAATCTAAATTTTTGGAAAATTTCTTATGGAAAGTAGAGCTGTAAGTTGGAGTTAGCTAAGAAGATTGGAGGCAGGTCCACAAAAATTCAGGTCATTTCTGACACCAAATCTAAGTTCACATCATCTCACAAATCTCCTTCAGTTTCCCTAATTCTCTAAAAAGACTTAGAGATCTCAATGAAGACTGTGATATTCACAGTTACATTTTATTGTAGAGAACGGACATGGAGTAAGATTGGCCAAAGGAAACAGATGTGAAAGAGCACAGAACAGTATTGACAGCTGAGCTTCCACTGTCCATTCCCAGTGAAGTCAGCATTCTTCACTCTTTTAACATTGATGTCTGACAATCAACAAAGATCAATTGAACCTCACTTACCAAGTTTTTATAGGGACTTCTTGTGGTTTTAATTGTTGTTGTTATGTGCCATCGAGTCGTTTGCGACTCATAGCGACCCTATGTACAACAGCCCTAAACCCTGCTCTATCCTGTGCCAATTGCATTGCCTCTGACACACCCATCCCGAT
>NW_006399789.1:5648734-5661464 GCF_000299155.1 Elephantulus edwardii | reverse complement strand
AGATCACAATGTCCGCTCTCTTTTGAGAGAAAAGGTGGGGATATATCCCAAAGTCCTGAGAAGGAGATTCCTGCCACATTCCATTTGGGTTCCCACTGGATTTTGTTCAAGTAGTGTATTCTGGAAAGAAACACCCACATTCTGAGAATATTATTTTCCTGTAGATCACGTAATACCAGACTGCATAATAACTCCTTTATTTTCTGGTGTTAGGAAGGCAATAGGGAAAATTCAAGAAGATGAAATATTGTGAAACTTTGAATTGCTTTTTTATGATAGAACTGCTGTTTATTCCTGGCATGTTTTCTAAGCCTAGATTCAAGCCTGTGGTTTGGGAGCATATATTCCTAGAGGCCAAGATGAGATTTTAAAAACATAAAAATCCAAAATATTCTGTTGTTAAAAGACTTCTAACAGTTTTTTTTTATATTCACTTACATACAGAAGTCATATATTTTGTGTTCCATTTATATACATTGTGTTTCATACTTTCCTCCATTCACATTGTGTTTCACATTATGATTTCCTTCATTGTGTTTTATAAAATTAATCATCATTAATCCATGCCCACCAATACCCCACCTTTTCTGGTCCCCACTGGACCCTTCCTAACTCCTTTACCTCCTCGCTTTGCTCAACAAACTCAGCAACCCGAAATTTCCCCTCCTTCCCATCCTCCAGCCTCCTTTACTTAGGCCTCCTAATACTTTCCATAGTAATGTTTTGTAGTTTTCTTTAGAAAGGTCATTTGTATCTCTAGTTAGTTTTACTCCAAAGTACATCAATCTGTGGCTGGCCATTTTAAAGAATATTGCTTTCTTAATTTCCTTTTCTGTTTCCGGTTAGGAAGTTTCTTAATGTGCTTAAGGATGGTTGTCTTATGCAAAAAAATAAATTCATAACACTGTTATTGCATGATTCAAACACACTAGGGATGCTCCATGGAGTATCTTAGCTGATCTGTGTAAGCTATCATGTCAACTAATTCTAGCTTCCACAGTTTCCCTCCTTCAGTCCCTAGATCTGCTGCCTGAAATGATTTCTACTTTCCAGAACTACAATACCCTATACAATATTGATAATGTTTTCAAACAATTCCATCAATGTCTTTTCACTTCCCTTCCCAGTATATCATGTTTCACACTAGCCACCTTGTCGTTATAAAAAGGAGGGAGCATGAGAGAAGTTTCACAAGGGTACAATATATATGCTGTGGAGAGAAGGCTTATCAGACAGGAAGAGGAAGTGGAATGCTAAGCCATTCATTCTTGGTGCAGGATAGAAATGAGCAGAGAGGCAGAGAGAGGACAACGGAAGGTCTAAACTTGTTATCAATTTAGTGGCAGAAATATCCATGTGACACAATAAAGGCTAAGACCTTCTTAGTCAATGAATGATGGCCAATCTCAGCCTCTCAAACAAATCATGCATGTAGCCACTTTTGAACAAGGAGTCACAGCTCAGCACTGGTAGATAACAGTATTCTGAAAAAATGCATCTCGGGCTGCATTCCAAGCTTTCCTTGGCAGAAATAGAATATACAATGTAAAACTAGAAGTTTCCATTTGCCTTATTGAAGGATACAGAAGTTTTTAAAGAAGATGAATGTGGTGTATACCTGAATCAATACCATCCTGAATACTCAAGACAGCAAAATGATGAACAAGTAACATCATGTGACCCAAAGGGCCTTTTTCCACTACCAAAAGTAACATGAGCCCCAGCTATTTTCCATCAAGATCTCACCCCAGAAAGTGAGGAATACAGAAAGTCATTACCAAAAATAATCGGCTGACACTGAAATATTTCAGGGAGTACCATGTGATCAAGAGCCAGTGGTAATGAAGGGAGAAGTTCAAGTTGTCATGAAGACATTAACAAAATATATAGCCACAGGAATTGCCAATTGACATGATTCAACTAACAGATGCAGCCCTGGGCATAGTCATCAGTCTATGCCAGTAAACTCGGAAGACAGTTAGCTGGCCAATTGACTGGAAGAGATCCCTATTTATTCTTGTTCCCAAGAAATACGAGCCAACACAAGGTAAATTATAGAACAGTATCATTAATATCAAATGCAATCAAAACATTGCTGAAGATCATCCAAAATTGGCTAGAATAGCACCTTGACAGAGAGTGGCCAGAAGTTCAGCCTGAATTTCAAAGAGGCCTTAGCACCAGGGCTATTATTGCTGATGTCAGATGGATCCTGACTGAAAGCAGAGACTACCAGAAAAATGTCTATTTGTGCTTTATTGACTGTAACGACTTTTAACTGTGTGGATCATATCAATGGTTAATACTGGGAAGAGTAGAAATCTCAGAACACTTCATTGTACTCGTAATAAAGCTATACCTAGACCAAGCAGCTGTGGTCTGAACAGAGCAAAAAACACTACATGGTTTAAAATCAGGAAAAATGTGCATCACTGTTTTCCCTCTCTCCTCATCTCATCAATCTGTATGTTGAGCAAATCATCTGAGAACCTGGATTCTATGAAGGCCAATATGGCACCATAATCAGAGTAAGACTTATCATAACTTGCAATATGCAGATAATAAAATATTGCTTCCTGAAAGTGAGGAGAACTTGAAGCCCTTCTTGTGGAAGATCAACAACTATAGCCTTCAATGTGGAATACGTTTCAACATAAAAAAAATAGAAATGCTCAGTACTGTGTTGATAGGCAACATCATGATAGTTGGAGAAAAGATTGCATCTGTCAATGAATTCTTCTTATTTGGAGCCATAATCAACATATCCGGTACAAGCAGTGAGGAGATCAGGAGATACATAGCATTGGAAAAGTCTACAGTCAAGGACCTCTCCAACTTAGTAAGAACAATGATGTCACTTTGAAGAATAAGGTGTACCTGATATAGGTCATGATCTTTTCAATCATTACCTATGCATCTGAGACCTGGAAAGTAAATAAAGGTGGTAGAAAAAGAAGTGAAATTGTAGTGGGGAGAAAAAAAAATCCACAAAGCCAAACACAACTAGGCAGTTAATTGAGCTTGACTATTTAAACAATAACTTCCTATGCATCTGTAAGTTGACTGGTGAGGATGACGGAAGACTAATCAATGCCTTTGAGTTGCGGTGTTGGCAAAGAATATTTAACATATTCTAGACTGCCAAAAGAACAAACAAGTCCGTCTTGGAAGACATTTAACCAAGGTGCTCCTTAGAGGCGAGGGTGGTGAAACTTCATCTCGCATACTTGGGCATGTTGTCTGGAAGAGCTGGTCTCATCATGCCGGGAAAGGAAAAGATTCAGAGAAAGGAAGGACAGCTCTCAACAAGGTGGACTGACACGATAACTGTAAGCAGGGACTCCAGCATGATGGAGAACGTAAGGATGGTGCAGAATAGGGCAGGTTTCAGATTGGTTGTTCCTAGAACCACTCTAAGTCATAGTTTATTGGTTGACACCTAACAAGAGCAATTTAAACTAGGGAGCTCTAATAGCATAGCATACAGTGGTGCTGCTTACTAAAGCCTTTTTGGCAGTTGGAATCCACGAATGGCTTCTCTGGGGAAGAATGCCGATTTCCCTCCCCTCCAATTGACTTGGAAACAGGCAGGAGGGTCAGCTTTGAGCTGGTTATGACTAGAATACAATGAGTTTGAGTTTTTATTTAAACAAAAGGAGATTATATATCCTAAATTTCAAAGATTAAAAGTTAACATCTTTTGTGCTAAAGGATAATGTTTTGCAGGGTATTCTCATGTGTCAAAGATTTTATTACCTTAATTACTGAAGAAATCAGGAAGGTGTTGTGAAGAATTCAAAGACAATTCACAACCCCTGTGTATATATTGGCCCTCAGGAGGGCTCAAAAGAATGCAAAGAGTCAGTAACCACAGCAGAGACAATATTCCTATGTGTGGCCAAGAAGTGTTCATATAATCATTGGTATTTCAGAATGTGTTGACAGTTGTCATGGAGTTGGCTCTGACTTGCGGAAACCAACAGGCTGCTCAATGCCGTATCATCTTCATAATTCCAAGTGTGTTTGAGACCACTGTTTTGGCTCATTGAGAGTCTTCCTCATTTTATTTGCCATTCTTATTACTTGCTATGCATTTAAAAGCTGGATATGATAGGAGAATCAATGCCTTTGAGCTGTGGTGCTGGAGAAGAGTGTTGAATATACTATGGACTGCTAGGAGAACAAACATGTTCGTCCTAGAGAGGGTGAAGCCATGCTGCTCCTTGGAGGAAAGGATTCTGAAGCTCCATCTGACACATTTTGGACTTGTTGCAAAGAGGTACCCGTCCTTGGAGAGGGATGTTATGCTTTGGAAGGTAGAAGGACAGCACAGAAGAGGAAGCTGCTGGATGAGATGGGTTGATTCAATGAATGGAGTAATGGGGAAGATGTATCAGAGACAATGAGATTGTCTCAAGATAGGGTTCAGAGCTGTTGTACATAGGGTCATTATGAGTAGCCAGTGACTCGATGGCACATAACAACAAGAACAACAACATGTTACAAAAACATATGTTCTTTTCTATTGATTGGTCTTTCCTAATGATGGCATGTCTCAAGAAATTTGACTTGAAGTCTTGCCCTCTTTTGAAAAAGATTATGGTTGTATTTCTTGTAAGTTCAATATATTTATTCTTTCAGCAGTCTACAGTAGGTTCAAAGGATTCTACAATTCATAGAATTGTGAAACAGCTCAAAATAAATGAGATATAGAGATAATTCAGAAGTGCATACTAGATAGAACAGAAATCTTTTTTGCTTATCTCAAAATATTTGATAATTTATCTTGATCCTGTTATCAATGGGGTAGGGACTCTTGCAGAAGCTCAACTCAGTAATATAAAATGAAGTTGTAATTTCTTTATGCAGTTTAGAGGTTCTGGTGGTCTAGTGGCAAGAAGCTGCTAAAAGGAAGATGTATGTTTTACAACTCTTTATGATGTCGTCTTCCAGCACTTCTCCTATCATTTACCTCTAATATCTATCTGCATGATCGTACATCAGTGCACTGCAGAACCAGAGATTCTAAGCCAAAGACTTTCAGAACCTGAAACATTAGTGGCCAGTGGCCCCCACAGCCAGGGCTGCCTGGGTCTTATTCTAATAAAGTTAGAATAGCACTCTCAAACTGAGTGTCAGCCTCATCCATCTGAAGGAAACCAAAGTCATAGAATCTTAGAAATTTTCTATTTTGTTTGGAGCGTCTTTCTCTTAATATCCAAGTATCTTGAGGATCATACCAAGGGCTTTCTGAGTTACAGGAAATGTTGATTACATCTGCACTTTCTTCCTTTAACAATCTTTTTAAATTTTTTTTTCTTTTACAATCTTGAAAGCTTCCTGTTTATGATAATGATTTTTAAATTCACCTAATTATCATTCATTCAGTCTTCTAACCAGGTCAGTCTTATCACAAATTGAGAGATGGTTCCTAAATCCTAACAAATGACACCTTTCCAGAGAGTTCTATCTCCTACTATTAGGAAGTAACACTTATTAGAGAAGAAATCCAAATTGATTAGCTCACTCTCTCTCCAGGTGAATTATTTTCCTCTTTGAGATATGAGAATGCCAATTCTCATTTTATATAAGATTACAGTAACAGTGAATGATGAACTTGACAAATAACAATCCACCATTGGATGTAAATAAATATCTTGTTTGCTGTGTTCCTAGGTGGTGAGATCTCAAATCCAGGTCAGTTGCTGATATTTTGCCTCTTGTATTCCTATTTTATTTCACTATTAGTTACTCATAGGGTCATGCTCTTCCCAATGACACCTAAGAACAACATTCATGAAAATTTTATGCTTAAGTTCTTTCTGATCAACTTACTTGCATACTATTTCCTTTAATATATTACAAGTAATATGATAATAGGGAGCTCTGGTGGCCTAGTGGCAAGAAACTGCACTGTAATCCTGAAGGCATACAGTTTGAGGCCACCAGCTGCTCCCCGGGAGAAGGATGGGCATTCTCCTCCCGTGTGATTAACTGCCTCTGAAAACCTGCTGGAGCGTCAGCTACGGGTCGATTCTGGCTCAATGATATACAACAGCAACAATATTATAATGTAAAAATTCTAATAACCTCTTACAACAACACAGAGCTGCATTAGCCAAACTCTCTTGAGCTCTAAATATCCCATTTTTCTTTGTTTACTGTAAACTCATGAATGATTTAATCCAATCCTTGCCTTCTGTCACTTTCTTCCTCAACTCTAGGTTGCCTATTGGACTTGGAGTTTGTAATTTTCAGATGAAATTTCTTTATCTTACCATCAACTCATAAAGTCCTCTCAGAATCTACTCCTCTTATCTAAACAAGGGTCTTCTGGAACAGACACAGCATCCCAGCTCCCAGGTGATTCACAACCTGACCTCTTTCCAGCTTCCCACTGTTTCACAGGCATTGCTTTTCATCAGGTCCGTGCTAAGGACTGGAGATCTAAAGGGACACATTGCCTTCCAGACCTTCAAAATCAGAGTATTGGAATGAAACAGAGACAGACAGGTAAATCAATATATGGAATAAACCGAATCCACTGCTGTTGAGGTCAATTCAATTCATTATGACTCTGCACTGGGTTTCCAAAACTGCAGATCTTCATGGGAGGAGACTGTCTGCCTTTTTCGCTCAAGGCAGCTGATGGATTTGAACCACTGTTCTTACAATTAGCAGCCAAACATGATATGCACTAGATATGCACCACCACGATGTCTTAAGTTTAGAATAATGTTCTAATTTGGGTTTTTTCCAAGTGTTGAATAGCCTATTTCCGGAAATCATGAACTTTCATCGACTGTGATGGTTTTAAGATAAATCTGTAAGTCTATCCTATTGTATAATTTTTCCCCCCACTGCAGTGGAATCAGAACTGACTCACTGCTAATCCTTTATTGAGTTTTCAGAGGCTGTAAATTGCATGGCAGGAGATTGCCTATTTTTCTCTTGTGGAATAGCTGGTGGATTCAAACCACCCACCTTTGGGTTGATAGCACAACTTTACTCACTAGACCACCAGAGCACTCTATTGATTAAGAGGATGTCAAATGAAGTGGCCGCTAGTCATCTTATATTTCCTGGTATAGAGGAGGACTATCTATAAATCAGAACTCTCTAGCCAGAGAAAGGAGGTCAATCTCTGTAGCTGCCTCCTTTTTTTTTCCTTTCATTCAGGAACCCATAGGGTCAATGGTAAAGTTGCCATTGCTAGTTGCCATAGAGATGACCCCTGACTCATAGACACCTCATTCTTCATGGAACAAAACACTGTCTAGACCTGTCCATGGTCAGTTGAAGATTGTGTCATTGTGATCCATAGGGTTTCCGTGGAGATTCATTGGTTGTTTTTTAGAAGTTGATTGCAAGGGCTTTCTTCTTCATCTAGCTGAGAATATGATTTAAGTGCAGTTAAATGCCTCTGAAAACCCACAAGAGGGTCAACTATGGGTCAGTTCTGACACTATGGCACATAACAACATCGTTACTATTACATAATTACCATTGTCTACAAATGTATCTAGATAATATCTACAGGGCGAAGCAAATAGCAGTGCATAAACAATAGACATTTTTAGCGACCATGTAGTTGACCCCTCATGGGGACTTCATATGCAACAGAACAAATGCTGCTCATCTCCATGATTGGTTCGCTGTCAAACAATTGTGAACCATACGATTTTCACTGGCTGATTTTTGGAAGTTGGTCGCCAAGCTGTTCTTTCTGGTGTGTCCTAGCCAGCACACGCTGGAAATCTGTTCAGCATTACAGCAGTACTCAATCCTCCTTTGACAGACAGGTGATGGTGCACTAGCCAGAAATGAACCCTAATCTCCCGCATGGAAGGCGAGAATTTGAACAGTGAATCAACAGTGCCTTGATAAACAATGGTGAGCGTGGGTAGAGGTGAGACCACAGGGCTGCAGTTTGGTGGAGGGAGGGAGGGTGGGAAGCAAATGGGAAGGATCTGGGTGAAAAGACAGGATAATGATGGGCAAAGTCCAGTGGTGAATAATTTTATAAAACATAATGCATAATAATGATTGTATGAAACACAATATGAATGAAGAATAGTGTGAAACACAAGGAATATAAATTTTGTAAGTAAACCAATAAAAAATAATGTAAAAAATAAAAATGCCTAGAAATTCGCTTTGCCACTAATTCTGGGTTGCTTTTATTTACTTACATTACTTTGAGAAAAGCTTGCTATTTAATTTAAGGATTAGTAAAATCCCTGTCTCTCTTCTGCTCCTCTAAATAAAAATGAAAAACTCCTCTGATCTTTTATGTAATATTTTTATAGTCTAATAAATATCTGAATACCACTTATGGTTGGCGTATTCTAAATCTGCTCGGGACGGTTCCCTTTTGGCAGCGGGAAGTTGTCTGTGTGTGTTCTCTCACACGTTCTGGATATAATATTACTTCCCTGAGGATAAGGATTAACTTTGAGTTTGCTAAGTCTTGTATAGAGCCAAATGTACTAAATGCTTATAAAGATGTTTATTAAAATGACAAAGAAGGGACTTTCCTTCGTGCAATAGTTGCCATTTTTCAGTCTATTTCAAGTCACAGATGAAGAACAAGGTGTACAATCAGCTCTCAAAAAAAATATACATAGAGACATAAATACTTGACTAGCTGTACGTCAAGAACTCTTTTATCTGTAAAGGAAGATGACAATGCTCATGGTGAATTAACTGAGGAAATGCATTTGATAAAACAGATTGTCATCTTCTGCTTTGAATCATGCAAAAGGATGGGGCATGTCAAACCATAGTGTGTCAGCCAAAAGGGATATTTACAGGTTCTCAGACATGGTATTCATGATGAGGACTATTTCCCAGCAGGCTACAATCACTGATTTTTAAAAAGATGTTCAGTTTTATGATTAACTTATATGACCTCCAGCATCTGTCTTGTAATTTTTTTTTTTTTTTCATGTACAGCATGACAATAAGCCCCTTGTGTTGTATGGTTACCTCCACGACAATATAAAGGTCAATGAAATGACATTAGGGAGATCTGGAGGCCTAGTGGCAAGAAGCTGCACTGCAATCCCAAAGGCATGTGGTTTGAATCCACCAGCTGTTCCACGTAAGAAAGGTGAGCAATCTCCTTCTATGCGATTAATGGCTTCTGAAAACTCACTGGAGGATCAGCTATGGGTCAGTTTCCACTCTACAGTACAGAGTAACAACACACAGCAATGATATAACATTAGCAAAATACCCCAATTTTGGTCACCGGTTTCTCAGGAAGGAAATTTGAGCCCTGTACGTACCACCCGTTTGGTATTATTAAAGTGCCACAGCAAAGGACACTGCAACACGTGTGGCAAGCAGGCAGGTAGGACTTCCAGAAAGCCATGGGTACTGGCATCACAGGCCACCACCTAAGGTTGATGAGACATTAGTCACTGCCCCTGTGAAGTTTCTGTGATCGTATTCCCACAGGGCCGTATGTGAAACAATGAACATGAAAGAACTTTTCTTGTGTTGTTCTTTGAAACTTTCCCACCTATTTTCCTTCCCATTTCCTTCGACAGTTGCTGTTAAATGTCATCAAGTCAGCTCCAGCTTATAGTGACCCCACTGCTCAATCCCATGCCATTGTGGCAATCTCTGCTCTGTGTTAGCTCATACTTATAGCCTTTGGGTCAGTTCTTCTCCTTGAGGGTCCCCCTCATTCTCATTGACCCTCCACTTTACCAAGCACAAGATCTTTCTCTAAAGCCTTGTTGGTGTTATGCTCCTTCAAGTTGACTGCAACCCATAGTGACCCTATGGGCAGTAGCTCTGAACTTTGCTCTGTCCCGAGCCAATCTCACTTTCTCTGACATACCTGCTCCCATTACACCAGCCACTGTGTCAACCCACCTCATCCAGGATCTTTCTCTCCTACATTAAATCTCTCCCCTTCTAAGCATGATGCAGCTCTCCAGGAACTGGTCAACCATGGCTCAAAGTATGTGAGACAGAGTTTCAAAATCTTTGCCTCCAAGGAGCAACCTGGCTTCATACTATCTAGGATTGACTTATTTATTCTTTTGGCAGTCCCTGGAAGATTCAGTACTCTCCTGTACCATCACAACGCAAAGATATTTATTATTATTCTGTCATCCTAAGTTAATGTCCAGCTCTTTGATGCATAGCAAGTAATTGTGAAGACCATGCCTGGGACAGGTACACCTTAGTCTCTAGATTGACATTGTTGCTCTTCAGTACTCTGGAGAGATTCCTGACAGTAGACTCTCCTATTAAACTCAACTTTGGTTTCTTGATTGCTGGTGCCAAGAGTATTAAATATTTAAGCAAGAGGAAATTGTGAACAATCTCAATCTCCATCTGTCATGGTGCTGCCAATTGACCCAGTGGTGAGAATCTTTGTTTTCTTGATGTTGAGCCATATTGAAGACTGCAGTACTTGACCTTCTGCACCTGGAAGTATTTGAGATTAAGTAGTTCCATATTTGCTTCTAAGAAGCACTCTGATTGCACTGCTTCCAAGACAAATTTGTTTGTTCTTTCAGCAGTCCATATCACATTCATATTCTTCATCAACACCACAATTCAAAGGCATCAGTTATTCTTCCGTCTTCTTTATTTGTAGTCCAAATTTCACATGCCTATGAGGTGATTGAAAACACATGACTTGGACCAGGCACACCTTAGTACTCAAGGTGAACCCTTGCACTTTACTCTTTTGCAGCAGATTTACCCATTTTAATAAATTCTTTGATTTGTTGCTGCTTCTGTGACCAATACCAGGCATATAATTCATGGTATCCAGGGCACAATGAAAATATAGAGCTCTATATTTCCAAATCATTAATAATCTGCAGACAGTGACAAGAGAACGTCCAAGAAAGCATGTACGTCTTCTAAGCACAAGGCTTTGGTGTAACTACACTGATCACTCACTTACCCACAAAGGTCTTAACTCCTTAACAGCAACACTGATGAGCCTGTATAGGAAACCTCACCCTGGAAAGCTGCTCATAGGACAACTGCCATCCTCACACTGTCCGGTACAGCCTCTCTCCCCAGTTAATTTAGATACAGTACCCAGCTTTCCAGGAAGCTCTTATGGCCTAGTGGGAAGAAGTTGCACTGCATTCCCAGAGGCCCATGATTCGAATCTACCAGCTGTTCCATGAGGGAAGGATGGACAATCTCCTCCTGTGCAATTTACTTCCTCTGAAAACCTGCTGGTAAGGCAGCTATGAGTCAGTTCTGATTTGAGAGTATAAAACAATGACCTAGTTTTCTATCCCTATTTAGCTGAGCTCATCAGTGACAGGATGCTGGTGGCTACCAGTGGAATAATGAATAAAGGGAGCTTGGTTTGACTCACTGAAGCCTCTTAAACAGAAGGATTTTAAGCACATGCAGGATCCTGGAGGAGGGATTGAGAGATAACCTTTCAATCACACTACCAATCTCTTGCCTTTTCTGACCCATGGTTTGTCTCTGGTGAGGCCTTTTTATTTCTACATTTTCCGTAACATTAATTGAACACTTACAATCTGCCAGGCACTGTGCTAAGTTCTGTAATGCAAAGCTGGTTAAGATTTGCTTCCAGCCTTTGAAGGGCTACTGTCTACTGCAGTTAGAAGACAAGGGGATAGTTACACAGAACAATCTCCTGTAAAGGATGGGTGGACAGGGGTGGGGTTGGGTTAAGGAAATGTGAAAGAACTGATATGGTGTGAAAAATAATGTCTATGAAATTGGTAAGTAAACCAGAAACTTTTTTTTTAAAGCCCTAGAAAACCTGCGGGAGTCCCTCAATGAGTTAGAATCAACTTAGTGACAGTGTAGACGTTCTGTTGTTGTTTCTTGTTTGGTCCATATAGAGCTGACTACCACATCTTTTTCCTGCTAAGTGGCTGTTAGGTTTTGTAACAATCCCGGCCATTTGGTAGCCAAGAACTTCATCACTTCCCCACAAGTGAGACACATCCCAGAGAAGAAAGTTCCTTGTCAGGCCTTATATTCCAGCTTTTCATCAGAATAAATAAAATCTTTTTCTTTGAGTTGAGTTCTGATGCCCAAGGGCTGTACTGGGCTGGGTAGAATCACCCCCCTGAGGTTCCTCAGCCTTTAAATCTTCAAGCAAGAAGAGTGCTGCATCTTTGTCCTATGGAACTACTGGGGGGTTCGAACCACTAACCTTTTGGTTAGGTGCTGAGTGCTTAACCACTGTGCACTAGCGGTCTTCTTCACCAGAAGACTGTTTGCAAACAGTCTGTGGAAGTGCAGGATTCCATAAAACATACTCTGCAAGCACAATTCAAATACAGGTTAAAACAGCTTCTAGTCTGAAATGTGCAATCACTGCTTCCAAATAGAGTGCAGGGAGAGAATTATCGAAAACAGTGCAATGATCAAGGCAAATATTTTTTAAAGCGGCAGCCACCTCAGATAAGCAACGGACAGGCGTTTTTCACAGGTACCCAGGATTTCCGGCGGGAGCAAGCACTTGGAAACTCTGACAAGCGTGCTCTTGGGCGGAAGGGAGGCTTGAAAGCGGCAGCCACCTCAGATAAGCAAGGGACAGGCGTTTTTCACAGGTACCCGGGATTTCCGGCAGAAGGGTAAACATAATCTACACAGAAGTTCTACAGGACACGTCACCTTCCCTTGGAGACAGCACAACTAAACTTAAGAGACACTGGTCAAAAGAAAAATGTCAGCAGTCAATGTTTTTTGAATCACAGAA
>NW_006399789.1:5616139-5645398 GCF_000299155.1 Elephantulus edwardii | reverse complement strand
GGCACGTAACAACAACAACAACAACAAGTGAACTTGTGGTTAAACGCTATCGGTCCTTCTGAGGGAGAAAAATCAACAAATTTAGTCTTGGAAAACCACTAAAGACTCCGTTAGGAGTTATTTCCAACTCCGTGCAACGGGTTTTCAGTTTGAAACTATTGTTCAAGGAATTTGCTGTTGTTGCCGAGTGCCAAAGAGTTTTCAGAGGCTGTAAACTGCAGCATAGGAGGAGATGTCCATCTTTCCCCCATGGAGCACCTAGTGGACTAGAAATGCCTGCCTTTTAGTTGGCAACACAACGCCTTAGCACTGGTGGTGCAAAACCTAAGCATGCAGTTCCTACTCATAAGGTTACCAATTAG
Organism: Elephantulus edwardii; assembly: GCF_000299155.1. NCBI lineage: Eukaryota > Metazoa > Chordata > Mammalia > Macroscelidea > Macroscelididae > Elephantulus > Elephantulus edwardii. The sequence goes on along the minus strand of NW_006399789.1, from coordinate 5,645,036 downwards.
AACCCATCTAGAGGCTCATGGAGATCTGATGATCTTCTCTTGTAAATATTACAACCTAGAAAACCCTGCAGGACATTTCTGTTCTGTCTTATGGGGTCACTATGAGTTGAAAATTGACTTACTAATACCCTAAAATAACAATAAACTTTTATTTTTTTTTCCCCTTAAAGTTGATTTTCCGGCAACAGTTTAAGGATCAAAGACTGGTTCCAGTGACAGCTCAACTCATTGCCATAGAGTCAGAACTAACCCAGAGCTGCTCCGACAGTGAGGTTTTCAGAGGCTGTAAATCACGTGGGAAGAGATTGCCCCTGTCCTTCCCATAGTGTAGTTAATGGATTTGAACAGACTGCCTTTGAAATTGGAGGACAACTCTTTAACCACTAAACCACCTCTGGGTAATGTTTTAACTCATTGTCATTGAGTCATCTTCAAGTCGTAATTGACCCTCCAGTGGGTTTTCAGAGCCTCTAAGTCTCACGAAAGGAGATTGTTCATTTTTCTTCTGCAGAGCAGCTGATAGAGTTGAATTACCAGAGATACATGGCCTTTGGATTAGCAGCTCGACTCTGTGTTACCAGAGCTCCCCGGGCAAAGTTTATAGTGGGTCATTTTAATAGCCCCAGAAAGTTTTAATTTCATGAGAATTTTAAATTCTTCCCACAACCTCCATCTCTTTCTTCGCCTACTCTTTCTGAATATGGGGAACAGGAATTTAGAGTGGCCCTGTGTTGGGAAATGAAGCTATGCAGCCCTCCATGTCCAGCTGTCTCACTTGCATCATCTCTTGCCACCATGTCTCTCCCGATGTCCTCTTCTACTGTGCCACATGATCTGCCAGCTCATAGATGACTGTTTCAGTATGTTTACACACACGCATTCCAGAGAAAACTTCTATTCTAGATTGGCTGGGAATGTAGGCTTAGTCAATTGAATGAGGTCTGAGGAAGATGGGTCCCACAGCAGCCTTACCAAGCTCTACACAACTTGTGGAGCAAAAGTATATCCTAGGCAACCTCAGACTGCTGCTAACTCTGTCAGTAATGTCATCCTTACCTTTCCTAGGACATGAATACAGACTCTACTAAGTCCCATACAGTGTGTAGAGCTCTTAGTCTGTTGTGGGGCCCACCTTCCTCAGTTTCCCAAGTCTTTTTAATTACTTGTTAGGCATCTGAGAGTCAGACGATGGCTAAGGATGACAGAAGAATCGATGTCTTTGAGCTTTAGTCTTAGAGAAGAGTACTGAATAACTCATAGACTGACGAAAGAACAAAAAATATGTCTTGGAGAGAAGGTGTAGCCAGGGTGCTGCCTGGAGGCAAGGATAATAAAGCTTCACCTCTCATACCTTGGACATGTTGTTAGGAGGGGCCAATCTTTGAAAAAGGACCATCAGGCTTGGGAAGGTGAAGGGTGAGCAAAAGAGAGGACAATCCTCCATCAGAAAGGTTGACACAGTGAATATAACAACAGGCTCAAGTCTATCATACATGGTGAGGATGGCACAGGATAGGGCAAAGTTCAGACGCATTGCTCATGAGGTTGCTGTAAGGCATAGTTGGCTAGATGGCACCTAATAACAAAACATACGTCAGCCCAGCAGAAATGAACACCCAACACAACAGACTCTCTAGATAGTCCCTGTTCACTTTCCTCCAGCTAACTCCAGGAAAACATGGTTCCAGGATATTTTCATGTTCCCTCAAAACTATCCTTACCTACCTATCCCTTATATCCCATCCTAGGTTTTAGCCTTGATTCTAGAGATAAATCCTCAATTCTTTTCCTGTTTCCTATCTGTTCTCACCCATACAACTTCCCTATGGTCTTTACTCTTACTAGGTGGAAGAAACTTCCCTATATCTCAAATTACTCTCTCATAGTTCCCAAATAATCCTTTGATATGTACAAAGTTGTGAGAATCCTATGAAAATCTCCTTTCCTTTCTTGAAAGCTATATTTCCAGAGCTATTGGGAATCGATGTTATGCTGGCTGATGGAGTCTCTCACCTTTCTGAGGGTCACATAAGGAACATTCAGGGCTCCTTTGGTTTTATTTTTGCCCCAAGTGGGGGTCAGTAGCTTGGCATTGCCAGATGGCTTGGGGGTCCCTGGATCATACTCCATCAGCATTTGGGCATGACGGATCTAAAATGGTAGTAGGGCCTGCAGCCCTCGGGCCAAATATTAATTGATTTTGGGATGAACATTCTTTTAAGTGGTATAGCAGATGTCTATTTGCTTTACTGAAGTAACCTGGAATCACTGTGGTGATGAAAAACTGTGCCATATTGGTCCTAAAAGCCTTCTGAGGTCCCAACTCTTCTCACTATTTCTTAGTTGTTGGAATGGATGGAAAACCTCATAAGCAGTTCCTTACTTTACCTCTACCTTGCATGTGAACTTCCGAGTTGTAAAACAGCCCAGTGGTAGATGGAATTTGCTCCAGGACTTAAGAACCATAAATGACATAGCTGAGCCTCTACATCTTGTGGTTCCTAACCTCTACACTATAATAGACAAAGTGCTAGTCTATAGACCTTTTATTGTAAGAACCACCTTCCCTCTGTAACTTGATTTGTGCCACTACTAGAACCTCTACTCAGAATATTATTGCTTTTTAATTTTTTACTCATTTACTTTTAACTTGTTAGTTAAATTTGTGTCTTCTAGGTTGCAACACCCTCATGATACATCTTCAAGGATATGAACATGTACAGATGAGCACAATTAATAAGAGTGCATCTAAATTCCAAAATCAATCTCCATAATAGTCTATGTATTTCCTATTGCCAAAGGGGACCTTTAGAGTAGTGAGAGAAGATCTTCACCCTGACACCCACAGCATCCCTTTTCAGCAGGAAGTAGCTAAGAGAATACACCATCCCCTTTTCCTTATGAATCAGGGTGAAGTCTTTCTCAGGGAGGAGTGATAGGGAATGACAAAGGACACACTGACAAAGGAGATGAATCAGAACTGGCTTTGACAAGCACTGTGGCAATTGGACAATTAAAACAGACATTCAGGGGCGGGGGAAGAAGAACAAACTGGGGAGGAGGGTAGAGAAAGCAGTGCAACAATGAATGAATGAAAACCCAAAATCTCTGTAAATGTTCATTAAAACTAATAAAATTTAATAATAATTTAAAAAAAATAAAAACTGTGCCATAGATGTGTCACACACCATAACTGACTACCCATCATGGGCAGTGTTTGGTGGAGCTCCCAGATTGATTCAGGTTTGGAAGCTGGAGCAGCATCCACTTCCTAAATTTAAATGTCAGTTGGGCCCAAGGGCCTACTGCCTATTGCTATTGTTATTTCATTTTAGAGGAATAATCTTCTAAGTTGTACAGCACTCTTTTTTCAATTTGCTGTACTGTGGTAATCTGGGTTTGATGTGAAGCTGAACCTTGTGCCATTGGGGGTCAAGTGCCGTAACAACTGCCTGTGGTGGACAGTGTTTGGTGGAACTCCTAGTTTTGTTTTGTGTTTTTTTTCCATTCATTCATTATTACACTTTTCTTCCCTCCCAACCCTCCCCCCTAGCACACTACCCTCTTGGAAAAGTAAAAGAAAAATTCTTTCACTGTTTTACAAACCCTCTCCCAGGTCCACTCCACCATGTAGCCTTTGCTCTAGACTACTGTCATGACAAAAATACCTAATCACATATCCCTTTTAAACAGTTTTCTCCCTCATCTGTTTCAATGCATTATACATTATTGAACCCATCTTTTTCAGTCTCTCCCCAACCCCAAGGTCAGTCTTGTTTTACAAAAGTGGCACCATGCAATATTTGTCCTTTTGTGACTGAGATACTTCACTCAACATAATGTCCTCCAGAGTCACCCATTTTGAATAATATTGCATGAGATCCTTGTTTTTCAATGCAGAATTGCATTCTATTGTGTGAATATTCCACCCCTAGTTTTAAGACAGATTTGGGAGCAGTAGTGGCATCTACTTCTTAAACCATATGCCTCTGGAAACTCTATGAACCTGGAGAAATGACAATAGTTATAGAAAGGCGTCAGGCCTTTTATTCATAGGGTTGCTACGAGTCATCCTCAACTTGATGGCAATGAACAACAGCAGTATTATTTCCTCAGGAACTTTGGCATCTTGATAGAAAAAAAAAATACTGGAAAATAATTATCTAGAGATTTTGACACTACAGGTCAACTTACCCTATTTGAAAGTTATACCCAAAACAGCGAGATACATATTCTTTTGACATACACATAGAATAATCTTTAATTCAAATGTTAAATGTAAATAAGTAAAAAAAATATTTATAAAATAAATAACACATTTCTAAGTAACTCGTGGGCCAACTGGGTGGGAAAAGGACAAAAAACCTAAAGAAAACACAGTGCAGGCAAACTTTTCTTTGCGCAGGTTCTAATGTGTACCAATGTTTGTTACCACCAAACCCCTCAAATCCCATGACCACAGAGTTAATTCTAGCTAATAGTGACTGGCCAGTTGATTTCCCAACTGTAAATCATAATGGAAACAGACATCTCCATTCTTCTCTTGAGGTGTGGCTGGTAGACTAAAAAAGGCTGATCTTTTCATTTATTACTCACCACATCACCAGGGATCCTGTGTCACTGTTGCTGAGTACTGTTGAATTGGATAACCATCCAGGGGGATTTCAGAGGCAGTAAATCTTACAGGAAGAGGTTGCCTATCCTCCCACAGAGCAGCTGGAGGTCTCAAACATGTGCCTTTGGTATGACAGTACAGATCCTTTCCACTTGGCCATCAGAGCTCCAGGAGTCCCTTAGTTATCATAAATAATTCCAACAACATAGGAAAAATTGTACTTCCCCCTTATAATTTATTATGGTACAGCATCCATGAGTAATTACAAAAAAAAACCCCACAACTTCACTATTAGCCCTTCAGTGCATGGCTCTCTATACACACAATTGTTGTGCATCCAGATCAAGAGTAAAGACATCTCAATAGTTAACCAATCACATCACTTCTTCCAAAGTATATTGGTTAGGTGCTGACAAGTTGGTTCCAGCTCATAGTGGTTCATAGTAGAAGAGAATGAAACACGACTACATTCTGCATTATTCTCATGAGCATTGCTGTTAGGTCAATTTCTACAGCTTCTGTGTCAACTCATCTTCCTAAGAGTCTTCCTCTTTTTCATTGGTCCTCTACTAAGAATAATGTCCTTCTTCCTCCAATGTTCATTTTTCGTTGTCCAACTTTTATGTGCGTATGAGGGTGAAAGATGATAATCTCCTCCTATGCTGTTTACTTGCTCTGAAAACACTCTGGAGGGTCAGCTATGGTTTGGTTCTGACTTGACGGTACATGACCATAACAACCACATCATGATGTAGCCTATTAGTTCATTTGGGAGGATTTTTGTCTTCTTTATACTGAAATATAGTCCATACTGAAGGGTGTGGCTTTGGTCTTCTTCAGTCAGCGCTTCAAGACCCCTTTGCTTTCAGCATACAAAATTGTATCATCAGTATAGAGGAGACTGCTGATGAGTCTTCCTCCAATTGTGATGCCACATTTTTCTTTATATAATCCTGTTGCTCAGATTATTTGCTAAACTTACAAACTGAATTAATTTGGTGGAAAAAATAAAACCTTGACTCAGGCTTTTCTTTATTATAAACAATGTGATATCCCTTCATTCTTTTCCAAGGATTATGTCTATGTCTATATATAGACTCTGAAAGAGCACAATTGTCTGGAGTTCCCATTCTTTCCAGTGTTATTAATAATTTGTTATGATTCACACAATTAAAGGCCTTTACATAACAAACCAAAATAGAAGTAAACATATTTCTGGTATTGTATGCTTTCAGCCAAGACCTGATGTCTGCAATGATATCCCTCATTCCATGATCTCTTCTGAATCTAGATTGACTTTCTGTCAGTTGCTACTAATGTATTTCTCCAGAAATTTTTTATATCTTTTCGACATGATTTTATTTGCATGTGATATTAATGATATTGTTCTCTCAATCCCCATTCTGTGGGATGTCTTATCTCTGCAATGGTGACAGATATGGATCTCTTCCATGGATTGGCCAGGAAGCTCTCTTCCTTCCACATTTCTTGGCATGGATGAGTTAGCTCTTCCAGCATTGCCCATGCTTCTCATCTCCTGGAGCCTTCATTTTTGCCAATGGCTTCAGTGCAGCGTGGACTTCTTTTCTTAATTTATTTTTTCATGAATGATCTTTCCCTCTCACCCCATTTCCAAAATTGTGATGTTAAAGAAAGTTTACAGAAAAGTTGGATTTTCATTCATTCATGGTTGTACATTTTCCTCCCTACTCCTCCCCAATTCACTTTTTCAAAAAAACATTCATTGTTGCATAATTTTCTCCCTTCCCCACCTGCCTCAGTTCACTTTGCTATGGACCGGGCTGTTGTCAAATAATACTTAATCATAGATTCCTTTTAAACAGTTATTTCCTTCATCTGTTGCAGTGCAGTGTTCATTATTTATCCGCTCTTTTCTTAGTTAATCCTCTATCCCCATGTCAGTCCTGTTTAATAACAGCGGTGTTATACAGTATTTGTCCTTTTGTGACTGAGATATTTAACTCAGCATAATGTCCTCCAGGGTCACCAATAATGATTTTTGGTCATGTGTTACCTCCTGAAATGGGTGAATGTCAACTAACATATTTTTTTAAGGTACTTTAGCTCTGCCAGTTCATATAGTGAAGGAATTGATGAACAGAAATAAAAGTGTAGCAAAGAGGGAGTTTTTCTTTTGCTTTTCAAGGAGAGGAGCAAACGGGGGTGGGGGGGAGGGGTTTGTGCGGGGAGAAGGGTGCAACAATGAATGAATAGAATCCCAAAATCTCTGTAGATGTTCATTGAAATGAAAAATAAACAACCTAAATTTTAAAAAAAGAAGAAAAAAAAAAGAATCCTAAAGAAAAAAAAAGTGTAGCAAAGAATACATATACTACACTATATAACAAGAAGGCAACAAACACTGCGTAAATTAATTCTGATAGTGTTTTTAAGCTATTATTTTGTTTTTAATGTTAAAATAGCAACACATGCACAAGCTCAATAATTTTTACAACGTGCAATTTAGTGGCATCGCCTATTCTGGTAATTTTGGTTTTATTTGTTTTTGTTTTTTTTTTTTTTTACAAAAGGTAAAAATTAAAACTCCATTCTCAGTGTTTCAAATATTTTAAATTACAGTATGGTAAACATTAGTTTCCTTTTTTACTTCACTATTACACGTTTTGATAGAACAATATTCACATCTGTTGTTCACAGAGTTGTTGTGTATTGTACTTGACTCAAAAGCATCTAACAGTGATAACAAAAAACATTATGCATTTGTAGTAGACATCACTAGGAAAAGAACTGACATTTTAAAGTTGTGGTGTTGGAGAAAAGCACTGACCATCCTATGGATAGCCAAGAGAACAAATAGATAAGTCTTGGAGAGAATATAGCCAGAGCACTCTCTGGAGGCAAGAATGATGAGGCTTCGCCTCATATACTTGGGGCATGTTGCTAAGAGGGGTTTTTCCCTGCAGAAGGACATGATGCTGGGAAGGGTGGAGGGTCACAAAGGAGAGAAGCACCTTCAATCAGGTGTACTGACAATGTGACTGCTGGAATGGGCTCTATTGGGTCAAGAGGTGTAAGGATGGCACAGGATAGAACCAGATTTAGATCATTTGTTTGTAGGGTCTCTGTGAGTCATACTCAACTCCAAGTACCTAACAAAAACAGTAGACATTAAGGGAGATTTTAGTGTTCTGACTGAAATTTTTAAATTTATAGGAAAGAATTTTTCTCACTGATTTTAAGGAAATTTGGCACAATTTCAGCTTGTAAAGTAAGCTTTTCTATTCCTTCAACAGCACGTAAAGCAAGGACTGGCTGTATATTAAAAAAATATTTGATGTATAGTGTCTGGAGGCCTACAGGTAAGATGTTGCATGGAAATCCCTAAGGCAGAACAGTTAGACTCCACCAGTTGCTCCACGGGCGGCAAAGGATGGGCAATCTCCTCCCATGCAATTTACTGCATCTGAAACCCCCTGGAGGGTTCACTATTAAGTTAGTACAAGCAACAATAGCAAAGTGAAAGCACAGCTCGGAGGAAAATGTACAGCTTATGTGGTTACAAAAGAAAGAAGTTTTAAGGTTTAATGACCTGAGCAAATTAAATCTAAAGTAGGAGAAATCAAGGATTTAAGAGTAATCAATGGAAGAGTGCATAAATCACAGAAAATCAATGAAACTAAGGAACCCATCACTACTCGTAGTGGTTAGTAGCTACTGAATTGATCCAATCCGTGACAACTCTGTAATGAATTATTGCATAATCCTGTGCTATCTTCCTAATCATTGCCATGTTGGAGGCTGTTTTTGTATATCATTATGTAGTGCCTTTCAACCTACCAAGTTCACCCCTCAGTACCACATGGAATGGTATTCTGTTGTAACCCCATACAGTTTGCCCTGGCTGTTTCAGAAGTAATTTGCTGAGCCTTTATTCAAACTCCTAGTCTGAAAACTCTACAGAAACCATTTTACTGCAAGTAATTGTGTTGAGATTTAAAATACTAAGGGCACTAACCTCCAGCTTCTAACACACAAACCACCACAGTATGGCACACTCACTAATAGATGAGGGGTGGCCAGCAAGACCACAAATTTTGAGCAAAAGAATCTAAGACAAACAAAAAATATATCCCCACAAAAACTGGTACTGTGGTCATTGAAACTTTGTTTATCACAGCCCCAAACTCTAGAGCAACACAAATGTTTCTCAAGAGGGGAGAAGATAAATAAACCAAGCCATATCAAATCAAAGGAATACTCTTCAGCAGGAAAAAATAAAATTAATTACTAATCTAAGCAACAGTGTAGATTTAGGCATTTCAAAAATATTATCCTAACCAAAAGAAGCCAGATCCGAAAGGTACCTGCTTTCTAATTTTATTTATAAGAAATTTCAGGGCACACATGTTATAGACTAAATTGTGTCCACCTAGAAATAGGTGTTGTAAATCATAACCACTATACTCACTTGTGGTTAAGTAGTTCTGTTGGTGCAGTGGTTATACGTTTGGCTACTAACTCAAAGGTCAGTTGTTTAAATCCATTAGCTGGTCTGTGAGAGACAGATGTGGCAGTGTGCTTCTATAAATATCTACAGCGTTGGAGACTGTATGAGTAACTCTGCTCTGGTCTATAGTGTTGCTATGAGGCAGAATTAACTTGAAGGCAACCAGTACAAGTGTGCCTGTGGTTATAATCCCATCTGGGAATGGATTTTCTTTTAAACTAATAGCATTTGAAATATAAAAAGAGCAGGTTGGACACTCGGGTGTAAGCAGGGATAGTAAATTAAATGTCATATCCTTTGATTACCATCACTTGGGAATCAAAAACAAGGGGCTTTCCCTATAATCAATCAGTTCCCTGAATTTAAATATCTTGTATCCTAAAAGGGAATTCTGATGGCCTAGTGGTAAAGGAGTGTGCTGTCAACCCAAAGGCACACAGTTCAAATCTATTAGCTGCTCTGTGGGAGAAAGATGGGCAATCAATTTTCATACAATTTATTACCTCTGAAATCCCACAGGAGAGTCAGCTAAGAGTCGGTTCTGACTTAGGAGCACGTAACGGCAGCAACCTCTTCAAAACGCTAAAGAGCAATATTGTCAGCTTAAAGCACACAGCTTGATCCAAGACAAGATCTTTTCAGTTACTTACTATGCATCTGAAAGTTGGACAATAAGTGAAGATAACTGAAGAAGAATGGAAGCTTTTGAGTTCTGATGTTAGAGAAGAATATATGAATATCCAATGAACTTCCAAAAGAACAAACAAGCCTGTCTCAGAGAAGTGCAACCAGGGTGCTCCTTAGAAGCAAGGATGGTGAAACTTTGTCTCACATATTTTCGGGCATGTTGTCAGGAGGACTCATTCCTTGGAAATGGACATCAGTGTAGGAAAGGTGCAGGGTCAGAGGAAGAGAAGAAGACCTCCAATAAGATGGATTGACATGATTGTAGCAATGGGCACAAGCACGTCACGGATTGTAAGGATGCTGCAGGACAGAGGAAGGCTCAGATCTGCTATTCAGAAAGTTGCTATAAGTCAGAGGCAACTAGTGTTTCCTCATATACTTCAGGCATGTTGCTAGGAACGGCTATTCCTCAGAGAGGGACATGATGCTAAGGAAGGGTGGAGGGTCCACGAAGGAGAAGACCTTCTACCAGGTGGATTGCCACTGTGACTGCTGCAATGGGCCTTAGTGTGTCAGAAAGTATGAAGCTCGCACAAGCATAGGACAGGGTTCAGATCTGCTGTTTAAAGAGTGGATATGAGTTGTATTCAACTCAAAGGCACCTAGCAACAACAATAGGTATGACTATAATTAATAGACTTGCTTACCACCCAGAACTCCAGGCAACATGACTGGACTTTATCATGAAGCCTTCTGAGTCCTCCCCTGCATTAAAAACAGAGACAAATATGAGAACTGAAGAAGGATGCATTCTCAGCCCATACATAATTTACAGTCTTACTACAGAGTTTCCCTTTTCAGAATCCCAAACAAGCCACCTACTTCCTCAGGGGGGTTTTCCTCCCAGGAACTAGATCTTTTATACATGTTGATGGGTGACAGTTGCCTCCTCCCTACCCCTACACACACACACACTCACAGCTATTACTTCCTGGGGGAATTCAGACCCAGTCTGAACCAGTCACAGGTGTTTGTCAGAGGATGTGGGGCTACTACAGCTGCCAGACACCAGAACAGAAGACAGAGGGGTCCTCACAGACTGTTCCAGACGCGTGTCCAAATGGTTCCCCACACAGAGCATGGTCCTGTTTTGAGTCTTGACCCCAAATGACATGATAGCAAGATTTGTTGTGTTTCATTGACTCTGTGAGTTCAAAACCTCTTGCTCAGTAAACTGCTGTTAAGGAGGGAGCAGGTGGCACCTGGTAGAGATAGTGCATTCAAAGGTGGAGCGTGTGCAGGAATTCTTGCCAGAACCCAACATAAACTGAGGACTTCTGCCACAGCACACACACACAGAGGTTGTGGAAACTGCTGCACGCTTTGCCTCACGAATGTTCTTTCTGTTTTGCTTTAGTCTGTTTACTCTTCGTGGGACAACGTTGGTAGAGCTGAAAGTCACTTAGCTCTTCTCATTAATCATCGGCTTCACCAATCACTTCTTAACAGTTGTGAGTGATATTCCAAGGCTGGGTTTGGGATGATGTCGCCTTTTGCTGGGTGTTACAAATCATTTAGCTTGATAGATGTTACAGAGAATATCTTACTTCCTTAAACTTCTACTCACATAAAGATTAAATACAAGATTAAGATTAACTTCTTCCTTCCTTTGATCCATTAAGTTTCATCATTAGAAAAGTCTGGTATAAGCAGACCAAGGACCACCAAGAGAACAGACAAGTCTGTCCTGGAGAAGGTGAAACTAGATTGCTCTTTGGAGGCAAGGATTTTGAAGCTCTGTTTTACATACTTTGGGCATGTGGCCCAGAGGCACCAGTCCTTGAAAAGGACGTCATGCTTGGAAGGGTGGGAGGGACAACACAGGAAAGAAAGACCCCAGATGACATGGATTGACACAGTAACTGGGGTAATGGGTGTGGATGTGTCGGAGACAGTAAGACTGGCTCAGGACAAGGAAGGGTTCAGAGCTGTTGTGCATAGGGTCACTATGAGTTGCAGTGGGCTTGAAGGCAGATAACAACAACACTTGCTGTCAAATTGTCTCTTATAGTTTGGATATGTCCCTGGGGAAAGACATCATGCTTGGTAAAATAGAGGGTTAGTAGGAAACAGCATGACACTCAACAAATAGCCTGACATGGTGTCTGTAACAATGAGCGGTAATTATGGCAATAATTGTAGCAATACTGTGAGCAGAGTGCAGTACCCAGTGGCGTTTGATCTGTTGTACAGGATGAATCAGACCCAACTCTACAGACGCTAACAACAAAAACAATATCATATGATCAGAAAAGTCCCCCAAAACCAAAGGAAACAAACATGATTTCCCCCTCATATTCCAGACTTTGGGATACAGTTGTGTCTGTATGATAAACAGGGGCTTCCCTGCCTAAGTCAGTCCTGAGGGTCAGTCCTAGAGAGGGTCTAGTTGTGGTCACACCCCACACACAGGCACACACACAATGTTGTGGTGTCGGCGTAGTCCATGTTGTTGTTGTCATTGTGTGCCAGTAAGTCAACTGTGACTCATAGTGGCCTATCAACAGTAGATCTGAAACTTGTCCTCTCGTGTGCCATCGTCAACATCTCTCACACCCTCCAGCCTACTGTTGCAGTGACCATGTCAATCCATCTTGCTACAGGCCTTCCTCTCTTATGCTGACCCTACATTTTTCTAAGCCTGATGCTCTTCTCCAAAGACTGACCCCTTCTAACCACATGTTCAAAGTATATAATATGGAGCTTCACCATTCTTACCTTCACGGAGCACCCTGGTTTCACTTTCTCCAAGACAGACAGACCAATTTCCTCTCTTGTCAGTCCATGGGATGTTCAGTACTCCTTTCCAGCACCACAACTTGAAATCATCAATTCTTCTGCCATTCTTAGTCACTTTCCAAGGTTCAAATGCATAACAAACAGTGGAGAAAACCATGACTTGGGTCAGGTGCACCTTAGTCTTCAAACTGACATCATTTCTCTTTAGTACTCTGGAGAGGTTCCTGACAGCAAATTTTCCCAGTGTATTTTGATTTCTTTACTGCATGGAGAAGCATTGCTAAACCAAAGGCCATGTCTACCTGGTGGTTTAAATTCACCTGCAACTGTGCAGGAGAAGGAGAAATATCTTCCCATGTGATTTATAGCCATGGAAACCCAATAGAAGGCCAGCTATGAGCCTCTTTTAACTAGAAGGCAATGAGTTGAAAGTCTGGTGGAGTGATACACAAATGACATAAACACAGCGTCTTAAAACAGGAGACTGTGAAATTTAACATAAGACCTAAATATGGGAGGTTTTTTTTTGTTTTTGGTTTGTTGGGTGTTTTTTGTTTTATTTTGTTTTTTTCCATTGCAGAAGAATGCATTTATTTCTTTCTGGAAAGAAACACTGGCCTAAAAGATCTAATCCAATGGTAAAATTGATCCAAAGCAAAAGAAATATTTCAAATCTATCTGCCAGAGATTTTTGCCTGTGCTCTGTTTTACTCATTTATATCATTGTCTAACCTTTCAACTTGCTCTGGTGGCCTAATGATAAGAAATGTAGCTGCAATCTTGAAGGCACAAAATTCAAATCCACCAGCTGCACCATGGAAGAAAGATGGGCTATCTCCTCCCATGCGATTAAACTGCCTCTGAAAACCCACTGAAGGGTCAACTATGGGTCAGTTCTGACTTGTTGGTACACAACAACAATACAACAGCAACCTTTTCATTTGTAAAACATGTATCTTTTTTCATTTATGACAAACATGTTTTCTTTAAAAGTTTATGTTGTGATTTGGGTGAAAGTTTACAGAGAAAATGAATCTTCCATTCAGCAGCATGTGCACATTTTGGTGTGTGATGTTAGTGGGTCTCCACAATGTCACAGCGCTTTCCCTCTTGTTCCCTGTGTTCTCTGTTTCCACTCACCTTTCATTCCTTTCCCTTCTGCACTTTGTGTTTTGGGCAAGCGTTGTTCTTTTGCTCTCATGTGGTTATTTGTTCTAAGAAATGTGTCCCTCCCCAGAATCACTGCTCACTTTCTAGGTCTGTCTGTGGTTTCGCTGAAAGTTGACCCATGGGGGTAAGTGTGAGTCCTAGCTTGAAGAGTGTCTAAAACCTGTAGTCTTGGGGGTTTCACTAGTCTCAATCAGACAGAGCAGTGAGCCTAATCTGTTATGATTTATTAGAGTTTTGTTCCCACCCTACTTAGGACTGTCTGCTGTGCTCCCACTCAGAGCTGTGGGAGTAGTCGTTGGGCACCATCTAGCTCTCCTGGCCTCAGGCTGAGTGTTGAACAGCCATTAGTCCCTCTGACTCTTATTTCCTTGTGTCTTTTATTTTATTTACACATCTTTGCACTAATTCAGAAGAGATCCATGACTGCATCTTGGACGGCCACTTACAAGCTTTTAAGACCTACATATTGAATGAAGGTCATTTGTGTTTTGAAAAATATGTATACTTAACTTCTAAAATTCAAAATTGGTTCAAAATTGGGAAGGGTATAAGCCAGGGATGTGTCCTGTCTCAATACCTTTTCAACCTGTATGCAGAACAGATTATCCAGGAGGCTGGACTCTATGAGGAGAAATGTGATGTCAGGATTGGTGGAAGATCTATCAACAATCTGCGTTTATGCAGATGACACATCCTTGCTTGCTGAAAGTAAGGAGGACCTGAAGCGCTTACTGCAGAGGGTCAAGGACTGCAGCCTTCAATATGGATTGAGATGCAAGAAGACAATGATTCTCACCACTGGACCAATTGGTAGCATCAGGATGGATGACGAAGAGATTGAGATTGTTCACAGCTTTAGTTTGCTTGGCTCCACAGTCAACACTCTCGGCACCAGTAGCCAGGAAATTAAAAGACATATTGTGATGGGATAGTCTGTTGTTAGGGACCTTTCCAAAGTACTGAAGAGCAATTGTGCCTCTCTGGAGACTAAGGTGAGTCTGATACCAGCTATGGTCTTTGCAATCACTTGTTATGCATCAGAGAGCTGGACAATGACTAGGGAGGACAGAAGGAGAATTGATGCCTTTGAGCTGTGGTGCTGGAGAAGAGTATTGAGGGTACCATGGACTGCTAAGAAAACAAACAGATTCATCCTGGAGAGTTAAACCAGGCGGCTCCTTGGAGGCAAAGATTCTGAGGCTTCGCCTGACATACTTTGGACATGTTGTAAGGAGGTACAGGTCCTTGGAGAGGGACATCATGCTTGGGAGGTTGGAGGGATGGTGCAAGAGGGGAAGACCCTCTATGAGGTGGATTGATTTAGTGACTGGGGTAAGTGGGATGGGTGTATCGGAGACAGTGCGATTGGCACCGGATAGAGCAAAGTTTAGGGCTGTTGTACATAGGGTCACTATGAGTCGCAAGCGACTCAACACACATAACAACAACTTCTAAAAATTCTTTGTTCTTTTTATAAAGTTATAACTTTTTAAGACAACACCTAATGGCAACCACAGCCCTATCTTAAAGTTCCACAAAGTCCGGTAGGTCCAGCAGTTACTGGTATCTTCAAAGATGGGGTCATTGGTATGTTGTTTCATCTCCTTTATCCTCCTCTTCCATGTACATCAATTACACCTGCTCTGGTAGTTTAGTGGTAAAGAGATGGGCTGCCAACCCAAAGGCATGCGGTTCAAACCCACCAGCTGCTCGGAGGGAGAAAGATGAGCAATCTCTTTCCAGGCAGTTAAACTGTCTATGAAAACCCACTGGAGGGTAAACTGTGACTCAAGGGTACATCCCAACAAATCAAAACAGGGCTCACTGCCAAGATAGTACTAATGAGTTCTTTTCAAAGTAGTAATGCTATTAATACATATCTTGCATCATGCTCAGAGAGATAAAAGGTCTGAGAAAGATAGGAAGACCCTCTATAGGATGTATTGACACAGGGGCTGTTGCAATGGGCTCAAGTAGATCTGAAAGAAGGAGGAGGACGCAGGCTAGGACAAGGTTTACGTCTGTTGTTTAGAGGGTCACTATGGGTTGTACTGAACAGCACCTCACAACAACAACAGTTTGAGGAGACATTTTAGCATCATTGGGGGTAAAATGGCTTTTAAAAAAGCCCCTTTGTGTCATATTCATCGTTGTTGCCACCTGCCCTAGTAATGTTTGGTCTGATAACTTTCCAGGGCAATAAACTCCTGTAATGTACCTAATGTTCTATGCAGAGGGGAAATCCTTCCTGGCTTATGAAACACAGAGTTTATTTACTCTTCTTTCACATCGCTATAAAAACTGTTCATGTGACATTGAGGGCAAATCATCTTTGTGAAAATGCTGGTTGTTGATTGTCACCAAGGCAATCCTGACTCCTGCACTGCAGTGACCTCATGCACGTAGCATAGGCTTATTCCCTAGGTTGTTCAAAGCTATAATTTACTTGAAGGAAGAGAGCCAGGCTTGCTTTCCAGGTACTTCTGGGTGGGTTAGTACTGCCAACCTTTCAGTTAGCAGTGGGGAGCCTAGCCATTTGTACGGCGAGGGGACTTGTTATGAAAGATGATACCCATTTATGAAAATTAGAAACTCCTCTAGTTTCTAGGGGGAATCTTCTCAGGAGTGTGGCCTGCACAGATGTGTGTGTGTGTGTGTGTGTGTGTGTGTGTGTGTGTGTGTATGTGTATGTATGTATGTATGTATGTATATCTCCATCTTGTTGGAATTGACCCTCTAGTAGGTTTTCAGAGGCAGTTAATCCCTTAGGAGGAAACTGCCCATCCTTCTCCCGTGGAGGAGCTGGTGAATTAGAATCTCATGCCTTCAGGATTGCAGCGCAGCTTCTTGTCACGACTCGACAGTACATAATAACAACACTGTATATAAATGTTATTTTCGAGATCTGGATCCTATATCTGACTTATCACCTCCATTGCTCTGGACTTGAGCTAGTGGCCTGCCAATCTTGGATTCATCAGCCTTCAAAGCTGATAGCCTGCTATCTTTGGACTCTTCAGACATTGCAGCCAATGCAGTGCTCTCAGAGGAGGGTAGCATTCACCATCTGCTTTTATACACTGCTCCTTGGGTGTTCACCTGCCCCAGCAGCTACATGAGGCAGAAGTCTCTCGCCTGAACTCTACTCTCTGACTTGTTATTGATCTCCACTGAGTCAGTTCTGATTCCCAGTGATTGGATACTACAGGATGAAGCCCTGTCCAGTCTTACATCACCTCAAATTACTGCTAACTACTCTTGTGCCACTCTGTCACTCCAGCTCATTGAGGCTTTTCCTCTTTTCCCCCCCTAGTCCTTCTTCTTTAGTAAGAGTGATATTCTTCTCCCACTAACATATTTAATGTGGGAGAGAGAAAGGCTCACAAACCTCCCTTGTAAGAAGCATAAGGCTGACGAGTTAGCTGACAAAGAACTCAGAGGACTTACACAGGGAGCTCTGGTGGCCTAGTGGTAAGGGTCTGCACTGCCAACTCAAAGGTACATAGTTCGAATCCACCAGCTACTCTGTGGGAGGAAAATGGACAATCTCCTCCTGTGTGATTTATTGCCTCTGAAAACACTATGAGAAAACATAGTGTCAGCTATGGGTCAGTTCTGACTGGACGGTACATAACAACAACCACAATAGGACTTCTACAGTTTCAGGATCAAAATCATGTCCCAAACAATTCCTCTTTGAGTTGGGGGAGGTTAACATTCACCACTAATCTGCTCCTATAACACTGCTCTTTAGAAACAAAGACAATTGTGGTGTTCGCCACACTAGTGTTCTCTTGGTTCCAGGGCAATATATACAGACACGCTGCTTGTGCCCATCCAAAAATGTAGTGGCTAGAAAATGGCCAGAAGAGTTAACCTGTATATTGAACCTACTTCCAAAATAAATTCATCTCCAAGTTTAACACGATGATAGAAAGGGCAGTTCCAGCCAGCTCTCAGAATGAAACAGCATCGACCCACTCCTTTCACTTGATGCCACTCTGTTTAATACAGGCAGCAAGACAAAATTTAGAAAAGAAACTCCACATGTCTAAAGTGTGTGCAGCCCCCTCTGTCATATGCAAAGGGAAACTGGGTGGGAGTCAGAGGGGCAAAAATTCCTCTTCAACCCAAACTCCCCAGAAACTTTTTTTCCATGCAGTTGTAAAAGTCTTGGTAATTTTCAATGAATCTTCTCTCTACTACTTAGACACTGCTGTTAGAGTTTTGTCTCACCAGAAGCAGAAGTGTCAGGTACTGTGGGGATAATAAGGCCCCCAGGGTATTTCCAGCCAGAAAGAAGCAAGATCTCACTTGGCAGTGAGATGCAATATCATCATCTAGTGAAGGAAATAGAACCATCATGCATTTCCTAAGACCCGTTGCTTGGCCCCAACAGGCCTAAGGAGAGTGAAGAAACTGCAGAGAACTATGTGGAAAGTGGCCCTTAATCAGACTCTACAAAGCAGAATTTACAGGGGTTCACCACTGCCCACAATCTGGCCCAAGATCTTGTAGGTGTAGAGCTGATCTAAAAAGGGTCCCCGGCTCCACCTCACTTGAGATGCTGGCTCTGTCAGCTAAATCCCACAAGATTGTAACATACAAAACTAGAAGACCTACTTGGAAAGTGATATGGAGTGGCTTGAGTAGTTCGTTCTCTCCTTTTAGACAAGTTATATTGTCACGAAATTGGTGAGCATGGTGTGACAAGACATGAGCTCTGGTCAGAAGACTTGCCTGGCCGAGTAGTATACAGTCCCTTAAAATGTACCCTTTTCATGGACACATACTTTTGTTTTGCCTTGTTTTATTTTTTGGTTTTTGGGTTTTTTATTATTGTTATTAATTTTAATGAAAACCTATGGAGACTTTCAATTTCCATTCATTCATTGTTGCATTTTTCTCCCTGCCCACTCCTCCCCCCAGTACACTCTTCTCTTTGAAAAGTAAAAGAAAAATTCTTTCATTGTTTTATAATCCCTCCCCCCTGGTCCACTCCACTATGCAGCCTTTCTGGACTCCTGTCATGACAATAATCCCTAATTACATATCCATTTTAAACAGTTTTCTCCCTCATCTCTTTCAATGCAGTATACATTATTTATTCCATCTTTCTCAGTCTCCCCTCAACCCCAATGTCAGTCCTGTTTTAAAACAGGGACACGTACTTTTGCAAGTCTGCTTTTCCTCCATGTCTGTTGCTACTTAATACCCTTTTTTGGCTGATGCTTCTTTTATCTTCAACATTTCTCTTTTTTTGTTAAGTTTACCAACAGGCCTTTCATCAGTTTGCTCTCTACACCTATACGCCGGGCTGGTGCTCTGATGTCTTCACGTAACTCATAGTCAGCAATCAGTCTTTGTTGTCAAGTTGAAATCATCCCCTAGCTGCCCCTCCAGTGCTTTGTGAGTCTGTGAATCTCACAGAGACTATGTTCATCCTTCTCTCAAGGAGCTGCAGCTAGATTCAAACTTCCTGGGTTAGCAGCACAATTCCCTATGGATTGCACCGCTGAGGTGAGCCTCATTTCAGGTGGTTGGGGGGGGGTCACTTCCCTAAGTGCCAGCTGTAGTGTGGAAAGATAGCTGACGAAAGCTGTGTGCTTCCTTCTGAGTTAGGAGGACGTGGAAGGGTGCAGTATTCCAGGAAAGATATAAAAGTTTCACCAAGATGATGTTGTACATATATATGGATGGATGGGGGGTTTTCCCCCTTACAGGATATTTACTTTAGGACCACTAAGGAGTGGCTTCCACTTCCTAAACAACATGCTTCCAGAAACACTATAAACTTTGATAAACGTCAATAGTTGTAGAGGGGCTTCTGGCCTTTTGTTTATAGTGTCGCTATGAGTCGTGCTTGACTTGAAGGCAATCAACAACAACAAGGTGTGACAGTTGAAGGAAGACAGAAGGAATAAAAAGACACAAATCAATACTTGCAGTTCAGAGGCGTGGCAACCACATTGAAGTTCTTACTTGACAGTTGAGCACCCAGTACAAAGTACAAAGCTCACTTCCACAAGGTTTTCAGGTAAAAATAAAATAAAAAAAGAAAAGGAGGGAGGGCAACATATAACAGATGGTGAATGAACTTGACTCATATTCCTTGCCAGTGCCTGAATTTTCCTTCATTGACCTGGAATACCCATCGAGGATTGAGAAGGGACGTAGGACAGGGAGGAAGTGTAGGAATTACAGAGGTTGTGAGAAATGCAAGTTAAAGAGGAGGAAATGAATATTCACCTTGCAGTATTTCATTATATGGCTGCATAACATTAATCTTACAAACTTGCCTACAATCTTGAGAAGAAATCCTCTACACATCTTTATCATATACCTGAGAGGCATAATTGGATTCCACTCAGTGGTTCACCAAGAGGGTGACAGTTAAAACCCACCAAGTGCCACTACAGAACTAAGTGCCAGTGATTGGCTTCTGTGGAGAGTACAGTCAAGCAAACCTGTTGGTGTTTACGTCTATTCTATAATCTATGGAATCACTATGAATCAGGATTGGCTCACCTGGCAATGGGTATATATTTATCTTTCCTTTCATCTTCTTGATGAGCTATCTGACCCATTTGATCAACAAGTTTTACCTAAGACAGCTCAAGAACAGGAAGTGGGTTAGAGGAGAGGGGTGTGTGTGTGTGGGTGTGTGTGTCTGTGTGTGTCTGTGTGTATTTGTGTCTGTGTATCTGTGTGTGTGTGTGTGTATTTGTGTCTGTGTCTGTGTATCTGTGTGTCTGTTTGTGTCTGTGTGTGTGTATAGGGGACCAGGGAGTGGAAAGTAAAAGGATGGTCTCTTTCAGGTCCCAGAGAAATAGGAAGGGAAAGAAAAGGAAGAAGCTATGCAGGACTCTGAGGTATGCCTGATCCAAGCCACGGTCTTTTCAATTACTTCCTATGCATCTGAAAGTTGGACAAGGTGTAAGGATGACAGATGAAGTGATGCTTTTAAGATCTGGTGTTGGAGAAGAGTACTGAATATCCCATGAACTACCAAAAGAACAAACAAGTATGTCTTGGAGAAAGTGCAACCAGAATACTCCTTAAAAGCACGAATGGTGAAGCTTTGTCTCAGGTATTTTTGGCATGCTATTAAGAAGGGTTAGTTCTTGGAGAAAGACAACTGCATGGAAAGGGTTAGCATAGGAGAGGAAGATCCTCAACAAGATGTCTTTGTACAGTGACTATAAAAATGGGCTCAAGTATATGGGAGATGGTGAGGAAGGCACAGTGCAGGGCCGGGTTCAGTTCTGCTGTTCAGAGGATTGCTATAAGTCGCAGTCAGCTTGAGAGCATAAACCAACAACAGCAAGTAGGAGAGGTAAGGTCAAATGAGAACCTCCTTTGTCCCTTCCTGGTGTTTGGCATTGAGTGGAAGTGTATGTATTAGATAAATTGAGGGGATCTTCCCAGGAAGGACGGCCTAACATGCCTATTTAAGTCTTAAAAGGAAAATGACAGAACCACTGTCCAGGTACTTGAGTGTGGGAAGGACATGAACTGAAGAGGAACGACCTAGCTAACCATCTGGAGCCTTCTTGGGCTCTCCTGTCTTTACAGGACGCTGAGTTAAAAGATAGAAGACTTATCTCAGAATCTACTGTGACAAAGAAAGGTGACCCCCCCCCCCAAACATGCTACTTAGCCAGGCCATCTCAGTTGAATAGAAATAGTCAACAAGAAAAATGTCAAGGTCTTTGAACAGAAGATTAAATCATAAGATTAAATCATACAAGTTCACAAGCTGTAGACTTTGTTTCTGAAAGCCAGTAGAATATCAAATGACAGGGATGCAGGAGAGTCCACTGGAGATGCCCACATGTCTATCAGTAGAGCCCATGCTCCTTCATGAGGTCAGGAACCTGTCTATCTCCCCCCAGTACAACAGAAAGCCCGTAAGCCACGCTCCTTCCTGTAACTACACCCTGACACTAATTGAGAGAATGAACAACTTTATCCAACAGTGACTTCCCACAGCCTAAGGGACCATGAAATTACTAAACCCTGGTTATTTAAGCCAGATTGTACATTTTAAGCTTTAAATCAGATTACACACTTCAACTATTTCTTAAATGATAATGTGGGTTGGAGGAAAACCAATACAAAATAAAAGCAAGATAAATACGTTCCTTTTTCTCTGTACATCTGAGTTGAATTATATGGCTTAGCTACAAATACGTAGAAATGTTGTTGTTGTTGTTGTTATGCACCATTGAGTCACTTGTGACTCACAGCGACCCTGTAAACGACATCTCTGAACCCTGCTCCATCCTATGCCAACCGTATTGTCTCTAACACACCTATCCTCATTACTCTAGTCACTGAATCAAACCATCTCACCGAGTGTCTTCTTTTTAAAAAACATCAAACTCATTACCATCATGTCAGAACTATCTCATTCCTGACCCTTCAGTGGTTTTTAAGAGGGTAAAACTTGCACAGCAGAGCAGCTAGAGGATTCAAACTGCCTGTCTTTGAATTGACAGCATAACTCACTACTAACCAGGCTACCAGAGCTCGATAGATGATAGATAGATAGATAGATAGATAGATAGATATAGATAGATAGATAGATAGATAGATAGATGATAGATAATAGATAGATAGATAGATAGATAGATAGATAGATAGATAGATAGATGATAGATAGATAATAGATAGATCTTCTTAAGAAGTCTTTCTCTTAATGTCAGTCATAACTCAGTAATAGGTGCTTCACATTTGCTGCTATTATTATTACGTTGTCATCAAGTTGTCTCTAACCAACAGCCACTGTGCATGAACCACAACAAAACCCTGCTGGATCCTGGGTCATGCTCACAATTTCTCCTGTGTTTAAATTCATGGTTGCAACCACTGTGCCAAACCATCTCATCTCTGGTCTTTGCTGACCTTTTACTTTTGCAAGCATGAGGTTCTTCTCAGGACAGCACCAGCCCACACCCTACCCCCGCCCATAACATGCCCGAAGTTTGTGAGACTAATATCTCACCATCCTTGCCTCACAACTAGTCATAATGACAAGGCTGTTTCAGGTGAGTGCTCTAAGTATTGAATCTATTTTACCCAGAGGGCAGCAGTGAGCCTTGGTGAACCTGTTAGCAGAAGCATGAGATTTCTGCTATGTTTTCTCTCCACATCCACTGGACCTTGGCCTGGGGTTCAGGACGGCGAGTGCAGCTTGTCTGAACATCTTTGGAAGGCTGCTGCAGTACATTCAAACGTCATTCCAGTTGTTTTCAAAGCTGACTGCAAGAATCATCTGTGAGTTTTGCAAGGGCCAGAACCTTCTTTTCCCAGCTTTTCTCTCCCAGTGGAGCACCTCTCCATTCCCAATTTGGCCCCCCAGCTTCTTGCCTGGGGTAGCTCGCACAAGCACCCCTCCCCTTGGTAGTAGTTACTGCTCCCCCTTTGCTTTTAATTCTTTTAATTGTCCAGCAATTCTTCATGTTGCTGATTTTTGGTCTTGAGCTTTACAATGTGCTGACTATTCTGCGTCATTAGCCTCCTCCCTCACTGCCCCCTTCCCCAGCCTTTTTCTGCTCACAACTTTCTCTGTCCTGTCCTGTCCTATGGCCCAGGAAGCGGATGTTTGCAGAATGCTGATGGATCTATTGTTGAATGATGTCCAGTTAGAAGGTACCAGTACGAGAAACAAAGGTAGGAGGAAAACGAGGTCACGTGCTCCTCCCTCCTCCTTTCCCGTGTCCATAATGCCTCTGTCATGTGCTGACTTCCTCCTTGACTACAGCCTCTGCTGGGGGTCATTCTCCTCATGCTCGCCATTCAGTGGGCTTTAGTAACGTGACCACACTTCCCTTGCTCTGAATGAGAGGACAGTAATGGCTTCTGACTTTTGCCAATGTCTTGGGCTTTTCGGAAATCTCCTATTTCCCTGTGAAACCTGCCCACAATCCTGCAATTTCATCATGAACATCATTCCTTCAGCCAGCTAAGTTAGATTTGGTTTTTCTGCTGCAAACTTCCTTCCCTGTAGCCAGCACAGTCTACATGCAAGTCACTCTTTCCAAAGCTTGCTTCCAGCCTTGAGTTGTTCCATAGTTAGTCCCCACACCACTTGCTGCTTGCTACAAATGCAAATGTCTGGGGCCCATTCCAACATTTTAACAATCAGCTTGTCTGTAAGATAGTTATTGTTGTGTACCAATCAACCCACAGTTGACACTCCAGCAGGTTTTACTTAATTGCATGGGAGGAAATTGCCCATCCTTTCTCCCCTGAAGCAGCTGGTGGCCTCAAACACTTGCCTTTGGGATTACAGTGCAGCTCCTTGCCACTAACTAGGTCACCCCTTCATTTTAATGTGCTCCTGGGTTCTGCACAGGTCCACTGAAACCCAAGTTCCTTTTTATTAAAAAAATTTTAGATGCAAGTCCTTTACTGGATATGTAGTTGGGGTTTTTTGTTTGGTTTTTTAAATTTTTTCCTTTATTTTTTAATATTGATTCATTGTTGCACAATGTCTTCTCTCCTCCCTTCACTCCCACCTCCCTCAGTCCTCTTTGCAATTTACTTCTTATTCTGGATTGATGTCTTACAGATAATGCCTACTCATATATTCCTTTTTGTTTGTTTGTTTTTTCTTTTACTCTGATTTATTTACAAAGTTTGAATACTTTGTTTTTCACAAAAGACTTCTCCCATTTCCTTCACCTTACTCACCTATCGAATTGTGCAACCTTATGATTAATACCCTACCTCCCCATCCTCACCCTCTATTTCCACTCTCCTCCCCCACCACACCTTGGATCCTCATGAAATAATGGTTTCATACAGTATTTGTCCTTGTGGGACTGAGTTAGTTCACTCAGCATAATTCCCTCCAGTCCCTCCCAAGTTAGGTAGTAATTTACAAAATGATTGCTCCTGCATGCTGCATAGTAGTCCACTGTATGAATGTACCACAACGTCTCAATCTGTTCGTTTGTGGTTGGACATCTGGACTATTTCTATGTTCTTGCAATGGTAAATAATGCTGCTATGAATACTGGTGTACAAGTTTCCATTTGAGCCTCAGTTCTCACTTTCTTGGGGTATATTCCAAGCAGTGGAATAGCTGGGTCATATGGAATTTCTATGTTCAGCTTTTTGAGGAAGCACCAAACTGCCTTTCAGAGTGGTTGTACCATTGTACAATCCCACCAACAATGTAAAATCAATGTAAAAAAACAAAATGTAAAAACATGTAAATGTAAAAAACAATGTACCTATCTTATCACATCCTCTCCAACCTTTATTATTTGCTGTCCTATTAAACTTTGCCACTGCTACTGGAGTGAGATGGTATCTCATTGTGGTTTTGATTTGCATCTTTCTTATCGCCAGTGACGTGGAGCATTAAAATATTTTCTTCTGTGAAAATTCTTTCCATGTCTTTTGCCCATTTTTTAATTGGGTTATCTGGCATTTTTTTTTTGTGGAGGCCCAGGAGTATTCTATAAACTTTCATTATGAGACTCTTGTCTGAGATGGTATTGCCAAATGTTTCTTCCTAGTCATTGGTTTTCTTTTCACCCTGTTGCAAAAAGTTTTTGATGAAAACAGGGATTTAATCTTCCAAAGGTCCCATTCATCAGTTTTATCCTCTTCAGATTGTACATTTCTGGCTATATTTGGCAGTCTCTTTATACGGTAGACTAGGGCTTCTAAGCTTGATCCCAGTTTGTCTCTTATGAACTTTATGGTCAGCCCAAGAACTTTTAAGTGAGGCCCCTTTAGCTATGAGACTACAGGCCCATGTCAATGTATTCTTGATATATCAATATCTTTCCAAACCAATCACATAAACCTCTTTTTATTTTTAAGGATGAATTAAAGATTAATTACATGTGTTTCAAGTGACTTAAACTTCTGAGAGCAAAGGTATCTATAAATGAGACATTTTTTTGAGCCAAACCCTCTAAATGTTTGGAGGCTTGCCTAACATAAATCCCTGTCTACATTTTCAGAAACACCCAAAGCATATACATCAAAGGGGAGCTGAAATGCTTAGTCCAGGTTTCTCAGGCAAATGGTCTCTGCTCCAAACCCACGGTATTCACTTTGCACTCACTGCTTGGCATCCTGAGAGAATCCTGACTTGCAACACACAGAACAGCCAATGACTATTTGACTAGTTAACTTTATAGAAAGGACTTTGAGCTAAGGGACCTTGCCCAGCCTCACACCCAGTTAGCTAGCTGAGTATGTTTACTGGTGGGCTTTTCAGCACCTTAAAGGACAGTAGGCGGTTCTTGTGGCTATGTTGTGACAGAGGTGACACCCTAACTTAGATGAAGCATTTATTTGTTTCATACTCTGTAGCACACCGCCATAACTTACTGACTTAAAAAAAATCATTCATTTATTCTTGCATAGTTTCTGTAGGTCAGAATCCAGGTACAAAAGAGCTGGACTCCCATATCAGGGTCTCCGAAGTTGAAATGGAGGTGTGGGCTGGGCTCTGCTCCTTCCTGGAACTTGGAGTCCTCTTTCAAGCTCACATGATTGTCAACAGAATTCATCCCCTTAGGGTAATAGGAATGGGGTCCTGTTCTCTTGAAGGTTGTTTACAAAGAATACTCCAATGTTTTTAAATGTCAAATCTTTTTTAAGTGATTTGCAAGCAATACATTGTGTTTCATTCATGTACATTGTGTTTTATACACTTTCGTTTACAGCGTGTTTCATACAATCACTATATTATGTTTTACGTGATTAATTACAATTGATCTAAGCCTATTATTATCCTATCTTTTCTAATCCTCACTGACTCTCTCCTATTCCTTCACTGCCCTCCATCTAGCCACTACACTCTGCCTTCTTAGTTAAGTCCACTCTTCCCATTTTCCACGGCCTTCCCCCTCTCTCTTTCCCCTTCTTTTATATACATCTTAGTTATCTTTCAATTTTTACAATAGTGGTCTTATGCCAAATACTCCACATTTATGCTGGCTGCCTGCCGACCCTTGTCATGTGGTCCCCTCAATAGACTAACTCATTCTTTAAGTCTCTAATTTCTTCTGTCTCTAACTGCTCCAGGAAAATTTAAACAGGTCATATGCTTAGATCAGCCGTATTTAGATGATAATCTCCCTTTTCACGCACTCAAAAGTCAGCTGATGAGTAACCTCATCACAAGAGTGGCTATCTCTTCATGTTGACAGGTTCTGCCCACATTCAAGGGAAGAGAATTATCTATACAAGTTTTGCACGAAAGGCAGGAATTATACACCCATCATAAAATTTTGCTGACTGAAAGACCTTTAAGCAAATACTTAGTACGAAGCAGTCCCTAAGTGATGCAAAGCATCATGTGCTTGAATACTAACTGGAGAGTGTGTGGTTCAAACACACTCAGAGACACCTCAAAGAAAAATCCTGGGGATCGACTTTTGAAATCTCAGCCACTGGAAACTCCATTTGGCAGTTAACTCTTACAACATAATGGATCTCCATGAGTTAGAATGCACTTGCCAGAAATTGGCTTAGTTTTGTTTTCTTGTGTGCTAAACATTGGTCTAAGCTATAGGTGTATATTAACACATGTGATACTTAAACCAGCTTTGGGAAGTATACACTCTTATCACTGTTGTTGCTTTTATGTGCTGTGAAGTTGCCTGCAAATGAAGCCTGTGCTATCCTGAGTGAGTCTCACTGATTCTGACACGCCTAATCCCATTATCCTAGTTATCATATCAATCCATTTCATCCAGGACTTTCCTCTCCTGTGCTATCCCTCCGCCCTTCCAAGAATTAGGTCCTTCTTCAAGGACTGGTACCTTTTGACCATGTGCCCAAAGTGTGTGAGATGGGGCTTCAAAATTCTAGCCTCCAATGAAATACTTGATTTTACCATCTGCAAGACAGACTTATCTGTTGTGTTGGAAGTCCATGATATGTTTTAATACTCTTTCCAGCACTATAGCTCCAAGACATCAATACTTCTTCTATCATCTTTAGTCATTGTCCAGCTCTCTGATGTATAGCAAATAACTGTGAAGACCATGCCCTGGATCAGGCACACCTTAGTCTCTAGTCCTACATCTTTGCTCTTTAGAGCTTTAAAGAGGTTCCTGATAGCAGAATTCCCCAATGCAAATTGTCTTTTGATTTCCTCACTGCTGATGCCAAGAGTGTTGATTGTGCATCTGAGCAAGCTGAAATTGTTAACAATCTCAATCTGTTCTCCACCTATCACAGTGCTGCCAATTGGCCCCATGGTGGGAATCTTTATCTTCTTGATGTTGAGCTTCATTCAATCCATATTGAAGGCGACAGTCCTTGGCCTTTTGTAGCAAATGTTTCAAGGCCTCCTCAGTTTCAGCAAGTTGTATCATCTGCATAACAGAGATTGTTGCTGAATCTTCCTCCAATCCTAATGCCACATTCCTCTTCAGAAAACCCTGCCTCCTGGATGATCTGTTCTGCATATAAATGGAAAAGGTACAGTACAGGAGACAGGATGCAACCTGATGCATACCTTTCCTGATCCTGAACCATACTGTGTTTCCCTGCTCTATTCTGACAACTGCTTCCTGGTTGGATAGGAGAAGTTGAATATCTGTATCTGAAGAGAACATACCACAATACTCGCTCCTTTCTTTCACCTCACTCAAGATTTGGGCTGCTGCATTTCCTCCTTTAGTGTAGAGTCTTTTAAGGGGGAAAACTATTGCATTTGGTCAAAGGACGAAAATCACCACATGTAAGTAACTACTTCCTGCAAAACTGACGTGTTGGAACTATCTCACTTTGGAACAGCAAGCCAAGAAGGGTACTTTTACTCTTAGCCTGAACATTCTGTACTTCAAATGTCCCTCAGAATGCCGTCTTTGTTCTGTGTCACTTCCTTCCAAACTGTGAAGGATCATTTCTTTCACAAGTCAGCCAGCAACAATCTCTTCAAGATCTGCTAACTCATCAGCAATCCAGGAAAGACTGAATCACAAGATCCACTCTTTCCACTTGTTGATTGGGTTGTTTTTGCGAGAAACAGGTTTTACAGTTGAGGCAGGAAATAACTTGTAAACATTTCCAATCTCAAAGCTTTCAAATTCAACTATAATTCATGCTACATACACTTGTTTTGGGCTTTTTTTTTAAATTTAGGTTGTTTATTTTTCATTTCAATGAACATCTACAGAGATTTTGGAATTCCATTCATTCATTGTTGCACCCTT
>NW_006399789.1:5612160-5616028 GCF_000299155.1 Elephantulus edwardii | reverse complement strand
AAAAAGAGACCAAATGGGGCTGTTTACTATTGTGTTGTTCTCTAATGATTTTGATGGGGTTTTTTTTATTCAACTAAATGAGAATATAGGTGATAATTTCATACCTTAGAATTCAGCATCCTGAATTATCTTCTCAGACATGTTGTATCAGACATCTTGTTTCTAAAATAAACTAGCTTCAATTAAAATGAAAACCTCTTGAGGAAAATGATTTTTCATTTGATTGTTTTTCTCAAGTTTATGTGAAATTTTAGCAACTACACTTTGGTGGCAAAACCCAATAAATATTATTAATAAGTATTAATATGACTGTGGAAACAACAGTCGTACTTTTGCCACACTTAATCTTGAAGTTATCAACCCTGCACTGTAGACTTGTGTCAGTGACGTTATCATCCTCGGATCCACAATCAATATATTTGGTCCTGGATGGCAGGAGATCAGAAAACATACTGCACTGAGAAATTCTGTAGTCAGGGACCTCTCCAAATTTTTGTGGAGCAATGATGTCCTTTTGAGGACTAAAGTGCACTAGATTAAGGCCACGCTCTTTGCAGATGCCATGCACCTGAGATCTGGACAATGAATAATGACAGAAGAATTGATGCCTTTGCATTGTGATGCCAGAGGAAAGTGCTGAATATCCCATGGACTGTCAAAAGAACAAACAGGTATGTCTTGGAGAAGGTGCAGTCAGAGTGTTTCTTGGAGGCAAAGATGATAAAACTTTGTCTTATATACTTTGGACATGTTGCTAAGAGAAGTTATTCCTTGGAGAAGGTAGAAAGGTGGAAGAATGGCGAAGGAGAGAAAGACCCTCACCCAGGTGGATTGATACAGTGGCTGCCCAAATGGGCTTGAATGTGTAAGGGATTGTGAGGATGGTACAGGATAGGACAGTGTTCAGCTCTGTTGTTCACAGGGTCACTATGAGTTGTAATCAACTTGATAACACCCAACAACTAGACTTCTAAATTAATCTTGGTCTTCTGTGTATCTTCTATCCGTATGTTGGCTGTGCGCCCTATTGGACCCTGTTTTATTTCTACCACTACAGCATAAAGCAAAGCTTGACACTGGTCCTTCCAGTACTTTCCACTATGTGACTGCCAAGGTCAAAGGCCACTTTCAAAGTCTCCAAGACAGAAATCATGAGAATGTTCTAACCTTGGGAAAATCCCTGCTGAATTGAGTTATGACATCATGGATATTAATATGAGAGAAAGCTGATGTGGTCTCTCTACCTTTCCAAACCCTTGTTCTCAAAGGGCATTGGGTGGACTCCATGAACCCTCTGCTACTGTCCCGTTTCCGTCTCCAGGCAGGAAGCAAACATGGCCAAAGTCTAAATGGTTATGATGATAAAAGAAGGAGCTCTTCCTGGGGTCTTGTGACTTCTGGCTGTGCTTGCTATATCTCAGTGGGTGAAATGGCACAGATAGCAGCCATGTACACAAGAATAGAATGGGAGCATTTACTCGTCCATATCCTATATTCTCTATTATAGAGGAGTTGTGCCTTGACCACTTTTCACATGATGTATGATTCACTCTTTGTTTTCTACAGTAATTCACATTGTCCTGTGATTCATCCCATTGACCTTTCATTATTTGTCAATTCCTCACTATTTAATTATATTGTATTACATATTATATGTGTGTTGTATTATATTATGTATTCTATTTGTCAGAGTGATACATTTCTTCTAAGATAACGATCCTAAAAGATCTCTGTAATCAAGGCGCATCCTAAAAGTTACGGAGCGGGGACAAACACTGATTGTGCACGGCAACCAATGTCATCTTCTGATGCAGCCTAGTTGGCATGTCCCCTCCTTGGAAAAGATTTGCTCTTTATAACACACATGTATTATTCAGAATACACAATAGAAGTGAAATGTATATGGAACAAAAAACCTACTAAAATCACACAATTTAAGGGATATAGAGATTAAAGGCCTCTCTTTTGATTATACCTTGGGTTCTGTACATTGGAGAACTTAGTCCAGTTACCAAATGAAGAAATGAAAACTTTTCAGTACTAAATATATTTGAAGACTAAACATATTTTCAAGAAAGTTGAATTGACAAATAGGTGACTCTTCAGCTCATAAAAGAAGACATAAGGGAGATAAGCAGAGACAGGGAATAAATTAGTATTTTGTCACCATTCAAAACAAACAAACAAAAATATTTGCTCTTTATGCTCGTATATTTCCACCAGCAGAATTTTGGTCACGGTTGTAGCTACCAATCTGTGTTTAGTTTCTCTCTTTGTCTAAGAAGATGATATTGTATATGAGACTCAGGAATGGGCTAGAAAGCAAGGTACTTGTCTATTTCATTGCACAATTGCTTTACGGCCAAAATCTCTGGGCTTCAATTTCTTTACCTTGGAAAAAAGAGAGTGTATTAGATTATTTAAATTTTGTATTGCGATTCTTGTACTATAAAATGCTTTGCAAAGCTCCACCTTCCTCTTCATTTGAAACTTTATTGTATGTGTTATACGTTGCTAGGCTGAGTAATGCACAGGTCAATCAGAAAAGAATGCCATCTTTTGAGAATATACAGTCTAGCAAAGTAAGTGCATAAGTAATAATAAACACGATATAAGATGTTAAGTACCTGCAAAAAGATATACAGCATTGGTGTTTCAGTGACAGCTTTTTCATCTCCTTTGAATAATATCCAGCTTGATCCTGACCTGTGCACTTACCTATGTGCAGCCACATTCATTCATCAATATAAATCAACATGTTGCTATAAGACTAGATGTTTTTCTGATGACCTTCTAGACTAAGACAAATGAAAAAGACAGGACTGATTATCTACTGTTAAAAAAATCAATCAGTGATAGCTACATGGGTCACAAGGGTCCCCTTATGCATGGAGTTCCTGCAAATCTTGTATCAATTCAGCAGCAGCCAACAGCAATGACACCGAAAGGTTTTAGCTCATTTTTGGAGAACAATCTAGAAAGTGACAAGTCAGATTGATTATGTAAATGAAATTTCAGAGGGGAGAAAAAGTTTTTCCATTCACTCTGCTTATTTAAATACTAATTGCTATGCTCATAAAAGGAATAAGTGAAAAAGTGAATGAAAGACTTCAACAATTTCATGTTATTACTGTTCGTTGTTGCCAGGCTGGTTCAGATTCACAGCAACCCTGTGTGTAACAGAACAAAATCTGCTTGATCCTCCACCAACTTCACAATAATAGGTATGTTTGAGACCACTGATGCAGCCACTGTGCCAATCTTTCTTTCTCTTTTTCATCAACCTAGCATTTTACCAAAGGAATATTGGAAAAGCAGTGGCTAACATGCTTGGCTTCTAACCAAAAGCATACCAGTTGGAACTCACCACTGCTGTTGGAGAAAGATGTGGCAGTCTGGCTCCATGAGGATGATAGCATTGGTCACTCTCTGAGCCAGTGTTGCTCCATCCTATATGGTCACTGTAGGTTATAGTTGACTTGGAGACAGTAAAGTTCTACTTTACCAAGCAGTCTCCTTCAGGAATTAGTCCTTCCTCTTCGTATTATTCCTTTTCATTGTCATCAGTTTGGAACCAACTCATAATTTGGGTTTTTAGAGGCTGTAATTACATGGCAGGTGATTGTCCCTCTTTCTTCCACAGAGCTGCTGGTAGATATGAACCACTTGCCTTTGAGTTGACAGACCAACTCCCACTAGACCATCAGAGTTTTCTCCTGATGTTATGACCAAAAAAGATGAAGGCAGATGAAGTCTTCTCATAGTTGTTTCCAATAACATGCTTTTAAAAAAGAGATGTTTCTCTATTCTCATTTCTAAAAAGCATTCAGCGGAATAATCATTTTTTATTTTTTTATCCCAGTTCACA
>NW_006399789.1:5610676-5612060 GCF_000299155.1 Elephantulus edwardii | reverse complement strand
CCTCCTTCTCCAGCAGAGCATATGGTAGATTTGAACTGTGTATCTCTGGGGTTGTAGTGCAGTTTCTTGCCACTAGGCCACCAGAGCTCCCTAATTTTTTTTAAAATTTATTATTATACTGTGTCTGTGTACCATTGAATCAGTTCCGACTGGTACAGGAGGAGATTGTCTCTCCTTCTCCAGAGGAGCATCTGGTGGATTCGAACTGCATACCTTTGGGATTGCAGCACAGCTTCTTGCAACTACGCAATCAGAGCTCCCTAGGATAAGCATTTTAAAAGGCCAACCAACAAGGGAACATGGTCATAAACTTATTACTCAATATAGAAAAGCAATTTACTATAATCAGGTAAACAACATGACTCTGGAATCTCTATGAACTTTAATAAATGATGATGGTTATAGAAAGGCTTCAGGTCTTTTGTTCATACGGGTACCTATGAGTTGTGCTTGACTTGACAGCAATCAGCAACAACAACAGGTATTAGTTTACATCCTTTCAAATGACTGTGATTGAAATGATTGATAATACCAAGTACTGGTTGAAATATGGAAAAATATGGCGCAATGGAAACTCTCGTGCTAGTGAGAGTATAAATTCATAAAACCACCTTAGAAAATTCTTTCGCATTACTCTTAAAACAGCTGAACATACAGAAAGCTCAGAAATTCTACTTTTAGATTTAAAGCCAATAGAAATATAGACAGAAAATGTTCATAACAATGTTACTCATAACTGCTCCAAACTGAAAACAGTCCAAATATAAACTATATACATATATTTTTATTGTTGTTGTTATGTGCCATCGAGTCACCTGCAACTCATAGAGACCCTACGTACAAGAGCCCTTAACTCTGCTCTATCCTGCTCCAACTTCATTGTCTCTGACACCTACTCCCACTATACCAATCAATGAATTGATCCATCTCATCGAGGATCTTCCTCTCCAGTGTTGTCCCTCCATTCTCCCAAACATGATGTTTTCCTTCAAGGACTGGTCCCTTCTTACAATATGCCCAAAGTATGTCAGACGAAGGTTCAGAATTCTTGACTCTGAGAAGCAGCGCAGCTTCACCCTCTGCCGGACAAACCTGTTCTCCTAGCAGTCCATGGTATATTCAATAGTTGTTGTTAGGTATTTTTTTATAGTAACCTATGACTTATAGCAACAATGGAAACCTAGCCCTATTTTGAGCTGTCCTCCAAATTACTGCCATGTACAATCCTATTATTGCAGTCACTATGTCAATCTACCTTAGTGAAAGTCCTCTCTTTTGATGACCCATTAATTTTCCAAGCAGGGGCAGGTGTCTCTTGACAACAGCCTCAAAGTATATTTATATCTATCTATCTATCTATCTATCTATCTATCTATCTATCTAT
>NW_006399789.1:5576384-5609456 GCF_000299155.1 Elephantulus edwardii | reverse complement strand
ACCAAAAGTAGACAGTTCTAGTTCTGCTTCTTAATCTGTCTTAGTTTGGAAGGTCTGCTGAACTCTGTCTACTAAAAGAGGCCTTGTTGCTGTTTGAAATGTCAGTACCATAGCTTCCAACATCATAATAACATACAAGCCATCACAGTATGGCAAACTAACAGATAAGTTGTGGCAAATGTATGTGTGTGTGTGTGTGTGTGTGTGTGTGTGTGTGTGTGTGTGTGTGTGTAATATTACCACTTAGAGATAAAGAGCGTAGTTCTTAGACTAGAGGATTTCATTGTCCTTGGTTCCTGAGAGATAGCATCTAAACATTGGGCTTTCCCAAATGATTGAAGAGTCTTTGAAGATTTCAGACCACACCAGAGGGTTCATGACTCATATTGGATGGGGGCTGACTAGTCTAAAAAGACCCATCACATAATATCAGCCAATCCACAGCGGAAGGGGATCAGAAGATTGTGTTCAATCAGTATATGTATGTAACGAGGTAATGGCTCTAGACGTAAAATTTTGTATGGTTCCTGATTGCTGATTCACATTGACTTAAGTGGGAGAGTACATTGGCGGCTTAGTGCTGGGATAAAGAAGGTCTGTGGTGGGGACTTTCAGGTCTCACTCTGTATATTTTCATTTATATTCTTTTTACTTTAATAAGACTACACTGTAATTATATTGCTTTTATGTGTTCTGTGGTTAATTCTAGAGAATTATCAAATCTAAGAGTGAGAGCTAACAGATCAGAATCACAATAGGCTTTGAGATATATGACTTTATAACTGGTGCTTTGAGTTGGGGTAGAAGGGATCCCTAAATTTATAAACAGCAGATCAGAATGGAGGATCCCTAACCTGGAAACTGGTGTCTCAAGTCTCGAGCATACTGAACAGTTTGTAAGATTGTGGCTTTTAACTTGTAAAATCTAACCTAGGTCCATGTAGTCAGAACCAGAGGAAGAAATGTTGCGTGGGCAGTTGAATTGAACTAAATAGGTTGCATTGATAACAGAGTATAAAAAAATGTTTGCTGTTGTTGTTAATAGCTGTCCAGTCACTTGCGAATCATAGTAGCCCTATGTGCAACAGCTCTGAACCCTGACCTATCTCCTGAGTCAATCTCACTGTCCCTGACACACCTAAACTGATTATCCCAATTACTGTGCCAATCCATCTCATCTAGGGTCTTCCTCTCCTGCACTGTCCTTCCTTCCATCTTTCCAAGCATGGTGTTCTTCTCCTAGAACTAGTGCCTGGGGCCTAATTTTTTTTTTTTTTGCCAATGCCTCCATTGCCGCTTGACTGTCTTCCTTCATTTCTATTGGTTTTTATTCCTACGATATTTCCTGTAATTTTTCAGTGTCTGACAATTCTATTTGATACAGTGACCGATGCTTCCTAGATTATTTTAAGATTTTTTTCTCATAGTATTTTTCAGTATTGAATTTGAAGCTTGAATTTGTTTTTCTGTTCTTTCAACTTAGAAATGCTGAGTTAATTCCCCCCTTTTTATTCTCCAACACCATTCCTTATATTCTCCAACACCTTTCCTTCTAATACTTCGCTTTGTCTTCTCAAGCTGCCCCATGAAATCTTTTTTTTTCATCTCTTTAACTTCTCTGTTTATCCCCTTTGTTTTGACTTCTCAAGCCTTTAGCACAATTTTCAGTCTCTTCTGTCATCCATTTTGCCCTTTCTTCCTGTGCTGTAAGAACTTTTTGTTCTCTTCCTGAGTTATATCATTGATACCTAATTTAAAGTATTTAAGATCAAAGCTATATTAACAAATATGGTGAGAATGTGGAGAAATTTAACCCTTATATATTATATTGCTGATGAGAATATAAAATATTATCATTATTTTGGAAAATAATATGGCAATAATTAAAAACACTATAAATAGAATTACCATGTGAGCCAGCCATTCCACTTCTAAGTATATATCAAAAAATCTTGAGAGCAGATTCAAACAGGGACTTGGACATCAATGTTCATTGTATCATATTAACAAGAGCCCAAAGGCATAAACAATTTGAATGCTCAACAAAGAGTAAATAGATAAACAATATGTAGTATAAACATACAATGGAATATGACTTTGTCCATAAGAGAAACGAAGCCTTGATCCATGGTAAAGTATGCATTATGCTTGACGATATTGTACTAGGTGAAATAAAGCTACCACAATCTGACGTTCTAGTGGTAAGAAGATGTGCTGCAATCCCAAAGACAAGTGGTTCAAATACACCAATTGCTCTGAAAGAAAATATGGGCAATCTCCTTGTGTATGACTTACTGCCTCTGAAAACCCTGCAGAGTCAGCTATGTGTCGAATCCAACTGTCTCACTTATATAAAAAGACAAGAAAAAGGAAATTTATACTGACCAAAGTTTCTTAATGGTTACTATGAACAGAAAGGAGAGCAGAACAGGACTCATTGCTTAAGAATTATGTTTGCAATGATAAAAAAAGTCACATTGATTAAGAAAATACTTCATTGATAATTAATGTAATTGTTCTCATTAAGTTGTACATCAGCAAAAAAATCATGAGTTGGTGAAACCTGTGTTATAGATGTATTTAAAACTATGACACAGAGACAAAAATTAGCTGCTGAGGGGTGCTTATGTACTACCAAAATATTTCATGGAATTTGACTCTTTGATTTGGAAGTTTAAGAACTCAGTTTCATGAGACACTGAAGTTAATTGTTCTACTACTATGGTTAATGATTTTTCTGCCTCATAGTTCATTGTGCGGCACTGGGATGTTAAAAGCTTTCCAAAATATCAGTTGGCCTCTATTCATCTGTGGCAACACAGGAAGGTGTCAAGAATAGAAGAACTAGAATGTGGCATTAATTATCTCCATAAACAATTGTCTCCATTTCTATAAGACTTGGAAAAATGGTATCCAGATTTTTTATGAAATATTTTGAACAAAGATTCTATAGAATAATCCTGTTTGAAAGAGGGATTACACAGAACATAATTTAAAAATCTCATGAAATTCAGGCTTTACAGAGCCATGGGACTGGATAGAGCCCTGAACTATTGCCCTAAGATTATATTTAGAACTTAAATTAAAAATACTCCCAAAATCTTCTTAGAGC
The DNA here is from genome assembly GCF_000299155.1 of Elephantulus edwardii. NCBI lineage: Eukaryota > Metazoa > Chordata > Mammalia > Macroscelidea > Macroscelididae > Elephantulus > Elephantulus edwardii. Next base: position 5,606,344 of record NW_006399789.1, on the reverse strand, counting down.
CAAATAATAGTTTAGCTTACTTAATATTGAGCATCTGCTTTGAGTATTTAAGATGTGTGTTCTGTAAAAAACATCTACTTTGTGAGACTCTAGGACAGAGATTCCCAGTTCATCTTGCAAGTCCCATATGCTGAGACCCACTTAGAATGAAAAGAAAGCCATGAGTGAGCCAAGCTTTCCATACATGTCCATCTTCAAGATGCGAGAGGCCATCCTAAGATGCAGCTTAAACCAATTGAAAACCCTAATATGACACACATGGGATCATGATATATTGAAATCAACTTGATAGTAATTGATTTTTTCCTCTGGCATCCTTCTTTGCCCTCCAGTTTAATTAAAGAAATTATGAATCCCTTAATATAAAAAAAATCATTTCTAGAACCCAGTGACAAAAGAATAATTGATAGAATGGATGCTATGCTTACATTTTTCTCTACTTTCCTGCCCTTTGTCCTAAGGTATGCTGGAATGGATGTAGCACAGAACTAAAGCAAAGTTAAATGTTCCTTCTGAACCACACACAGTTCAATTTCCACCAGTCTAAACTCTGGTGGGGGATTTATTAGAATGCTGTTGCACTTCATGGAGTTATTTTAGAGAAATCATGGGAGCATTACACATTATTTTTAGTGACTTCAATCAATGAACAGAAGTTAAATTAGATAGTTTCTCTCTCAACTTCTACCCATCAAAGTAATACCAGCGTTCTTGTTCTATGTCTCCCATGGCTCTTATGCCACTTATTTCCTTTTGACAAATAGGAAGAAGAGACTTACATTGTCTATTTGCTCAACTATTTTTGTCTTACTTAAATGTTGTTGTTGTTGTTGTTGTTGTTGTGATGTGCCATCGAGTCGCCTGCGACTCATAGCGACCCTATGTACAACAGCCCTAAACTCTGCTCTGTCCTGTGCCAATCGTACTGTCTCCGACACTCCCATCCCAATTATCCCAGTCACTGAATCAATCCACCTCATAGAGGGCCTTCCTCTCCTGTGCTGTCCTTCCACCCTCCCAAGCATGATGTCCCTATCTAAGGACCGGTCTCTCCTCACAACATGTCCAAAGTATGTTAGACGGAGCCTCAGAATCCTTGCCTCCAAGGAGCCACCCGGTTTAACCCTTTCCAGGAAAAATCTGTTTGTTTTCCTAGCAGTCCATGGTATTCTCAATACTCTTCTCCAGCACCACAGCTCAAAGGCATCAATTCTCCTTCTATCCTCCTTGGTCATTGTCCAACTCTCTGATGCATAACAAGTGATTGCAAAGACCATGGCCTGTATCAGATGCACCTTAGTCTCCAGAGAGACACCATTGCTCTTCAGTACTTTGGAGAGGTCCCTAACGGCAGACTTTCCCATCGCGATACGCTTTTTGATTTCCTGACTGCTGGTACCAAGAGTGTTAACTGTGGAGCCGAGCAAAGTGAAGCTGTGAACACTCTCAATCTCTTCATCATCCATCCTGACGCTGCCAATTGGTCCAGTGGCGAGAATCTTTGTCTTCTTGACATTGAGCCTCAATCCATATTGTAGGCTGCAGTCCTTGACCTTCTGTAGCAGGCACTTCAGGTCCTCTTCAGTTTCAGCAAGCAGGGTTGTGTCATCTGCATAACGCAGATTGTTGATAAATCGCCCACCAATCTTGACCCCACATTTCTCCTTATAGAGCCCAGCCTCCCGGATAATCTGTTCTGCATATAGGTTGAAAAGGTATGGGGATAGGATACAACCCTGGCGTACGCCCTTCCCAATTTTGAACCATGCAGTGTTCCCTTGCTCTGTTCTGACGACTGCCTCCTGGTCCAAGTATAAGTTTCATATTAGAATGATCAAGTGTTCTGGGACTCCCATTCTTCTCAGAGTCAGCCATAGTTTGTTATGATCTACACAGTCAAATGCCTTTGCATAGTCAATGAAACACAGATAGACATTCCTCTGGTATTCCCTGCTTTTAGCCAAGATCCATCTAACATCAGCTACAATATCTCTAGTACCACGACCCCTTCTAAACCCAGGCTGGACTTCTGGTAGTTCTCTGTTGATGTGCTGCTCCAGTTGTTTTTGGATAATCTTCAGTAAAATCTTGCTTGCATGTGAAATCAGTGAGATTGTTCTGTAGTTTCCACATTCTGTTGGGTCACCTTTCTTTGGGATAGGAACAAATATCGATCTCTTCCAGTCAGTTGGCCAAGTGGTTGTTCTCCAGATTTCTTGGCACAACTTGGTGAGCACGTCCTTAAATAAATTTAATAAACCTGAAAGTTTATATATCTAAAAAAATAGATCTATATATGTGGGATCAAATTTACAACACCAATTTGCAAGACTGGATAGGAAACTTAAGGGTGAAATATCTATGTAAACAGAAGAGGAACAACTCAGAAAAAGAGGATGAAAATGGTTGTGCAACCCAAAAATGTTATGATGTTACTGAATCATACATGTCAAAATTGTTGCTGTCCTGTATGTTCTGCTGTATATATTCTCAACAGCAACAATTTTATTTTTTTTTTAGAAACTGAAAAAGAAAATTATGTCTTATAATGGTATGACCCTTTTGTGCACAGGTCTGTAACAAACCAGGCACAAGACAGACTTGCAGTTAACAAGAACAGCAACACTAAACTTGTAGTTAAAGGTAACAAAATTCAACTCACCATCCTAAGTCAGAACTGACTCATAGCTGATCCTTGAGCTGGTTTTTAGAGGTTGTAAATGATGAAAGAAGATTGCTCATCTTTCTCCCAAGGAGCAGAGGTGAACTGCCTGTCGTTGGGTTTACAGTGCAGCTCTTTAACCACTAGGCCACCAGATCTCAAAATTAAAGGCATGTTTTTATTAATTTTTCAAAATGATAAATTTCTAAATCAGAAATCTATTAATACTAGCACCTTGTTGTTGATGTTAAGTGTTGTTAAATGACCTCTGATTCATTGTTGTTGTTATTTTGTGGTCGAGTCACTTGCAACTCATAGCCACTCTATGTACAATAGCTTCAGAGCTATTGTACCTTGAGCCAATATCATTGTCTCTGACACACCCACACCTTTTGCCCTAGTCACTAAGTCAATCCATCTCATTGAGGTCTTCCTCTCTTTTGCTGTCCCACCACCATTCTAAGCCTACTGTCCTTCTCCAAGGACCAGTCCCTCCTGGTCACATGCCCAAAGTATGTCAGCTGAAGCCTCAGAATCCTTCCTTCCAAGGAGCAGCCTAGTTTCACCGTCTCTAGGACAAACCTGTTTGTTCTCCTGGCAGTGCATGGTATATTCAACATTCTTCTCCAGCACCACAGCTCAAAGGCATCAATTCTCTTTCTATTATCCCTAGTCATTATGTAGCTCTCTGATGCATAGCAAGCAGTTGCAAAGACTATGGCCTGGAATGTTGTTGTTAAGTGCTGTCGAGTTGTATATGACTCATAGCAACCCTATGAACAAAAGACCTGAACACTTGTCTAACTTTCATAATTTCTCCAACTTGGAAACTCTGATAGAGTTTCCTGAGGCAAGCTATTTTGGAAATAGTTGCCACTCCTGCTTCCAAACTTGTTTCAGTTGGGGAGCTCCACCAAACACTGTTCACCAGGGTAACCATTATCACATGTGACACGTCAATGTCACAGCAGTGGTTAGCAACCACAGGTTACCTCTGTACAGCAAATGGACAGACCAGTCTTCCAGATTTCTTGGCACAACCTCCTGAGCCCATCCATATTTGTTAAAATATTTTGGTTGAAATACTCTCAATTCCTAGGATCTTGTTTTTTGCAAGTCCTTCAGAGCAGGTTGAACTTCTTCCCTCATCACCATTGGCTCTTGATCTTATGCTGTTTCATGAACTTCTGTGTCAGCCAGTTCCTTTAGGGATGTTGACTCTGTGTACTCCTTCCATCTTCTTTTTTGTATCTAGGGTTTTCAAAGGCCGGCTCATTCAGAGATACACAGCCAATCCTTCTCCTTAGTCTGTTTTAATTTGGATGATCAGCTTTAGAGCAATATTTGACAGACAAGCATTTTACCCAAAAGAACAGATGAAAATATGCAGGTAACATATCAGGTGTTGGTCCTGAGGACCCGCCCACTCACTGCATGTGTTGTGTTCCTAGCCTCAATCCACCCAGCCAGCATCCAACTCAAGTACCTCTCCTTGTCCTGCTGGTATCACCCAAGCCCTGCCCCCAGCCAAATCTGATCTGATGGCTCAGGCCTCCAACCACTTCTGCCCTCACATTTCCTCTCCACTTCCCTGTGATACTGAAGCTTCTGACACGGGGGTACCAGCCTCCACATGGTGGGGTGGCCTCCATGGGGTTAGGATTGCCTCCACACATTAGGGCAGTGCCCTCTAGGCCTGGTAGTTTCAGGTGGTAACTTGGTTTCTTCCCTCTGCTATGGCTTCTTGGCACTCTAATGTAATAATATTCAGTCTGTTCTAATATCCATCTTGGTCTTTTCTTCTCTTTTGTTTTTGTAATGACCTTTTGCATTCTTCATGAATATTTTTTTAAATATCCTTCCACAGCTCATCTGGCCTTTGCTCATTCATTTCCAAGGGCTAAACCTGTTTCTGATATGTTTTTTTTTAATTTAGATGGGATTAATTCAAGGCCAAATTTTGGGTTTTAATTTTAGCATGAGTTTGAACTTGTATATGAATAATTGATAGTCTGTTTCACAATCAGCACCTGGCCTAGTTTTCACAGCTGATATTAGATTTTACAACTAGTCTTTTAACAGACATACTCAATCTGATTTCTGTACAGACCATGAGGTGATGTCCATGTATGTAGTGATTGTTTATGTTTCTTAAAAAAAGGTATTTGCAATGAATAAATCATTGGCTGTACAAAATTATATCACTTTATTTCCAGACTCATATCTGTCACCAAGTCCATGTTTTTCAACTATTGATCCTTCTTCTTGTTCCCAACTTTTGCATTCCAGTCACTCATTATTAGTAATACATCTTGGTTGCATGTTCTGACTAAAAAAGTTGGTAGAATTAATGGATTTTTTCTTCTTTGTTGTTGGTCCATTTAGTTGAATGATAGTGGTATTAACAGGTTTTCCTTGTATGTGTATGGGTATTATCCTGTCACAACATTGTATTTCAGGATTGATCTGGAAATGGCATAGTAGATCATATGACTAATTCAAAATGTCCCAGTCTAATGCATCTCACCTCACCAATACCTACTATGTCAATATTTGTGGGTTCCACTTCTCTCTTAACAATGTCCAGTTTTCTTAGATTCATGCTTCTCACATTCCATGTTCTGATCATTAGTGACTGCTTGCAACTGTCCTGCCTCCTTTGTGTTTTCCAACTTGAAGGCCTCACCTCAAGTGTCATACCTGCTAGTCTAATCTAAGTTTTCTTGAGCACAGGGTTTTGGAATACCTGCTATTTCAGGAGTAGATGGCCAATCCTTCTCCCTCCCTAGTCTGCCTTAATCTAGGCACTCAGTTTTAGAGCCGCATTTGGCAGACTAGCATTTACCCCGAAGAACAGATGAAAGACTCTTCCCATTACAGAACTAATCAATTTCAGCATTGGTCTCCAGGTAACACCCTCCCCCCTGCCGGTACACACACTTTGGTGGCTGTGATTTGGTTCTGTCCCACTCCACCAAACCCCACCCTTCTATACCAGGATCCATTTCCACCTCTCCCCTCCCCCCAGCCAACCTGACATATGGTGGCTCAGGGCTCCAGTCACTTCTGTGATGCTAGTCTCTCCAAGCTGCTGTTCCCCTCTCTCCCTTCAGCATTACCTGGATATAGCTGCTGCTCTGCACTCTCACTGCTCCCAGCTGCTGCTGCCAGCTCCCAGCTGCTCTCTCAGATTGCCACTGTCTCATATAGTAGGCTATTGGTAGGAATCTGCGCTGCAATCCCAAAGGCTTTCAGTCATAACTGACTAGTTGCTCCATGGGAGATAGATGAGCAGTATCCTCTTATGTAATTTTCTGCTTCTAAAAACCCATTGGAGGATCAGCTATGGGTTGGTTCCAACTCAATAGTACACAATAACAACAACAAACTGAAATATATACATCTTGATTTACTCTACCCGCATATTTAAAGATCTGTATCATTATCTTACCTTTAAGTATGGTAAAATTAAAGATCACTCACTCAACTTGCCAGCTGGCCAACTGACTGGAAGAGATCTATATTTGTTCCCATTCCAAAGAAAGGTGACCCAACAGAGTGTGGAAATTATTGAACAATATTATTGATATCACATGCAAGCAAGATTCTGCTGAAAATTATCCAAAAATGTTTGGAACAATATGTCAACAGAGAACTGCCAGATGTGCAGGCTGGATTTAGAAGAGGTCGTGGTACTAGGGATATTATAGCTAATGTAAGATGGATCTTGGCAGAAAGCAAAGAATACCAGAAGAATGTCTATCTCTGCTTCATTGACTATGCAAAGGCTTTTAACTGTGTGGATCACAACAAGCTGTGGCTGACTCTGAGAAGAATGGGAATCCCAGAACATTTGATCTTGCTAATGCAAAACCTGTACTTGGACCAGGAGGCAGTTGTCAAAACAGAGCAGGGAGACACTGGATGGTTCAAAATCAAGAAAGGGGTCCGTCAGGGATGTATTTTGTCTCCATACCTTTTCAATCTGTATGCAGAACAGATCATCCAAGATGCTGGGCTGTACGAGGAGGAATGTGGCATCAGGATTGGTAGAAGAATCATAAACAACCTGTGTTATGCAGATGACACAACCCTGCTCACTGAAACTGAGGAGGATCTGAAGCTCTTGCTGCATAAGGTCAAGGACTGCAGTCTTCAATATGGATTGAAGCTCAATATCAAGAAAATAAAGATTCTCCCCACTGGGCCAATTGGCAGCATCAGTATGGATGGTGAAGAGATTGAGATAGTTAACAGTTTTAGTTTGCTTGGCTCCATAGTCAACACTCTTGGTAACAGCAGCCAGGAAATCAGGAGATGAATTGCATCAGGAAAGTCAGCTGTGAGGGACCTCTCAAGAGTACAGAAGTGCAACGACATCAGGCTGAAGACTAAGGTGTGCCTGATCCAGACTATAGTCTTTGCAATTATGTGCTATGCATTGGAGAGTGGACAGTGAATAGGGATGATAGAAAGAGAATTGATGCCTTTGGGTTGTGGTGTTGGAGAAGAGTGTTGAATATACCATGGACTGCTAGGAGAACAAACAGGTTTGTCCTGGAGAGGGTGAAGCCAGAATATTCCCTGGAGTCAAGGATTCTGAAGCTTCATCTGACATACTTTGGGCATGTTGCAAGGAGGGACTGGTCCTTCGAGAGGGACATCATGTTTGGGAGAGTGGAGGGACGGCACAGGAGAGAAAGACCCTCGATGAGATGGATCGATTCTGTGAGTGGAGTGGTGGAAATGAATGTGTTTGAGACAGTGAGATTGGCCAGGATAGAACGGCATTTAGGGCTCTTGTACATAGGGTTGCTTTGAGTCACAAATGACTCGATGGCACATAACAACAACAACAACACTCAACTTATTGCTATTGAGTTGGAATTGACTCATAGCTGATCCTCCAGTGAGTTTCTGATGCTATAAATTACCCAGGAGTTTACCCATTTTTCTTCCTCAGAATTGCTGGTGGATTAGAACTGCCAGAGAAGTGTAGCCTTTGGGTTAGTGCCACAACTCCCTATAACTAGGCCACCAGAGCTTTCTTTAAAGACCAAACAGGTCAAATAACTTGCCCACAATATTACAGTTACTGAACTGTGGAAATGGGCTCTAACTCAGATTGTAACTAGCTATAAAGATCATTCTGATTGCTGTGACAAAGGCCACATCTAAGAAGTGAGCTCATGCTTGCTAATGTTTAAAACTAACAGAGCTCAGCAAGTTTCCTTTTTGATTTCCAGATTCACAAATCCATGCAGCATAGTTTAAATTGAGCTGAAGGCAGCTACTGTGCTATATTTCTGGGAAAGATAGAATGTTTTTCTCTGCTTTTGGTTCCCAGTTCACTCTTAAACCACAAAATATCAACCCTAAATATGTCTGGAAACATTTTTCTCTCCCATAACTGTATTGTTCCTTAAAAAAAATGCTCCCCAGTAGAACTTTCTGTGATGATGAAAATGTTCTGCATCTATGTTGCTCAATGCAATAGCCATTGGTCGTATATGGCTATTGAGTCCATGAAATATTGCTAGTGAAACTGAGGAACTGAATTGGAAACTTTATTTCATTTTAATTAATTGGAAATTTAAATTGCTGTATACAACAGGTCTATAGACTAATATTTTACAATTTAGTACAAAACACTTTCTAAACTCTAAGTTTTAAACCAAAAAAATCTTCCCCCAAGTAAGTTTACTGTGAGTAGAATAATGGAACATTTTCTTCACTTTTTCTGAGTATAATTATTAATTGTATCTACCAGTATATGCTGGAAGAAAATCAATGAACATTTTCTGATGAACTTATAAGGTTGCCTCTTTTTAAGTAAGAATAACAGCTATTTCATGCCATAGAAATAAGATTTTGCTAGTAAAGTTCATAATGGGTTATTCAAGTAGAAAGGGCAACATAGTCCAATATCAAGTAGGAAGGGTAACATTGTCCAGTATCACCAAATCCTAATTCAAACTTGTCCAGGTTTTTCACATTTCTCTTCCTAAATCTCCCTGAAATCTTACCCAGTATGGTCACCAGGAATGAGCTAAAAGCTTTGGAAACTCAGCAGTAGCTTCAAGCTTACTGAAAACAAAAATAGGCAATAATCAAAACAAAAATCAGCAAAACTACAAGAGGTGCAAAAGCTAAGTCAGCAGAAAATCACAAATTTATTGAATGTGGCTGGTTATCAATAAAGCCTTCAAAATCAACAGAGGTAAGAACTGGCTCTGTGTCAGGGCTGCGTTAGCCTGTGTTTCTCTTTGCCCTGCATTCCACCACCAGTCCATCGGAGGAATGTTTCTGTAAAGTCAATTCCAGTTCCTGGCAAGCCCACATATGTAGAGTAGCCTTGCTCTGGAAAGTTTCCAAGACTAAGAGCTTACAAAAGCACATTTCCATCTCTTCCTCTGATGCTGCCCTGAGTGGGTTTGAAACCAGTTAAAAACAGTAGGAATAGAATGGAGATGGGCTTGTCTGACATCTACTAATTTCAGAAGTTAGAGTAGTCACCTTCCACAACACCACCAAGCCTATCCCACAGTCTTCAGTCACATGCACTTTTACACCTTTTGCTATCAATTCTAACACCAACTGGTCTGTACTAGGGTGTGTTAATTCCCTGTAATGACCACACTCAATTCATAGACCATACTTATGAAGTTCATTAGGGAAATTAACAGGTTAAAATTCAGACTGGACATAAGATACAATTATTCAGTTAGGACTGTTTCTCGGGTGTTCTCTTTGGCCCTTTCCCCTTCAGCCTCTTAGCTTTAGGTCAGTGTTGCAAAGTATAAGCTTTCTTACCCTGATATTGACCAATGCCCTCATTAGTAGTCTATACACCTTATTTGTGTGTTCCTTCCCAAAAGGTACTATTTACATAATTAGTATAGTTCTACCCAGTCAAGTGGTGACAGGCAAAGCCAATAGGCTTTGTTATTGTTCTGTGGTGTCCTTGAGTTACCTATAACTTATAGCAATCCTATGAAAAGAACGACAGATCTGAACCCTATCCTATCCTGCTCACAATCTCGCAGATGCTTGAGCCTGTTGCTACAGTGATGTATCATCAATCCATCTTATTGAAAGTCATCTTCTTCCCTTCACCGACCCTTCAACCCTCCAATTTTCTGAGCATGATGTCTTTTCCCTATTCTGACAACACGCTCAAAGCATACGAGACAAATTTCAACATCTTTGCCTCTAAGGAGCACCAAGGTTCACTTGCTCCAAGACAAACTTGTTTTTTCTTTCGCTGTCCTTAGAACATTCTGCACTCTTCTCCAACACTACAAATCAAAGTTATCAATTCTCTATTGTCATTCTTATTCATCATCCAGCTTTCAGACACATCAGAATCAGCTCACAGCTGACCCTCCAGTGGGTTTTCAGGAACTTTAAGTTGAACAAGAGGAGATTGCTCATCTTTCTCCTTCAGAGCTTCTGGTGGATTCAAACTGTCTGCCTTTGGTTTAGCAGCACAACTCCTTACCTGCAAACCACTGGAGTGCCTGGACAAGTTTTAAGGGTGTTGTGGGGTGTTTTGTTGTTGTTTTCAGATATGTAGGAAGTAATTGACTATACCATTTTTTAGCCACACCTTAGTCTTTAAACTGGCATTGTTGCTCTTTAGAACTGTAGAGTAGAAGAGTCATTTGACAGTCATCACGCTGCACCACAAACCTCAGTTAATATCTGGGCAATGGACCATTAGCACCCAAGCACTTCTCTGTAAACTGAGAACTGCCTCTCTGCTGCTGCTAAGAGCTCTTAAGTTCAGATCTCTCTAGTTCCTGTAGGAAGAAAGCCATTTCCCACTGATCTCCAGAGAGCTTTTTTTCGTTAAAAAAAAAAGTGATATATGGCTCTTACAAAGTCTTTCTTCACTCTTTTCCAAAGTTTTTCCACTCTTTGTTATTGTTGTTATGTGTTATGTGTTATGTTATGTTATTTTTCCATTATTATTATTAATAATAATTTTAATGAAAATTTACAGAGATTTTGTATTCATTATTGTACTTTTCTCCCTTCCCACCCCTGCTCTCCAGTTCATTCTTCTCTTTGAAAAGTAAAAGAAAAATTCTTTCACTATTATACAATCCTCCCCCCAAGTCCACTCCACTATGCAGCCTTCACTCTGGACTCATGTCATGACAATAATACCTAATCATGTATACCTTTTAAACAGTTCTCTCTGTCATCTGTTTCAATGCGGTATTGAGTTGTCTGCAACTCATAGCTAGCCTACTTACAATAGCTCTGAACCCTGACCTGTCCTGAGCCAGTTTCACTAACATTGACATACATACCTAACCTCATTATCCCAGTAACTGTGTAATCCATCTCATCCAGAGTCTTCCCCTCCTGCACTGTCCCTCCACCTTTCCAAGCATGATGTTCTTCTCCAAGGACCAGTCCCTCTTGGTCATGTGCCCAAAGTGTGTGGGACAAGCTTCAAAATCATAGCCTCCAAGGAGAAACTTGGTTTCACCCTCTTGAAGATAGACCTGTTTGTTCTCTTGGTGGTCCACGGTATGTTCAAGGCTCTTCTCCAGCACCACAACTCAAAGGCATCATCGGTTCATCTTCTGTCATCCTTGGCCATTTTCCAGGTCTCTGACGCATAGCAAGTAATTGTACAGACCAAGAATCAGGCGCACCTTGGTCTCTAGACTGACATATCTTTCCACTCATTAGTATCCTTAAAATTCTGCCATTTTCCCTGACTTTAGATTGATTGGTTTGCATGAAGTATATTTATGAACCAGTAGTTGGGGCAGAGGAAAAGGAAGATTTTACTCTCGTGTTTTGAATGAATTAGCTGCTAAACAAATATTTTGTGAGTGACTCATAACCCAGGAACATTTAAGTTGCCGAATGATCAATCCCATCCCAAAAAGGGAATTGATGTCACAATCATAATAGAAGCGTCACAAATAGCAAAATTCTTCAAACATTTGTAATAAGGATAACATTTTTGAAGTATTACGTCAATATTTTCTTTAGTTGCCATTGAGTCGACTCTTATTCCCGGCATCCCTGTGTGTGTGGAATAGAACTGCTCGATAGGATTTTCGGTGCTGTGATCTATTGGAAACAAATCACCAGGCATGCCTCCAAGGCATCTGTGGAAGGCTTTGAACTGCCAGTCTGTTGGCTATCACTCAGGAAATCTTTAAGCTAATATCTTTTTCCTTTCCTTTTCTTTTTTTTCTTCTGTTTTTAATTCCTTTTTAGTGAAGCCAGTGCACTTCTTAGAAGGAAAGATGGTGAAACATACTTCAAGCATGTTTTTAGGAAAAGTACATAATGTTTGGATAGATGGAGGGTTAATGGAGGAGAAGAAGTCCCTCAACCAGGTAGATTAGCACAGTGACTGTAACAATGCACTTGAATGTGTCAGGTGAAAGGAGGATGGCATAGGATAGGACAGGGTTCAGACCTGTTGGTCATAGGGTCAGTGTAAGTTGCACTTGATCTGACAGCACCTAACAACAATGATTGCCCTGTAGGTTCACTAACCAATGGGACATTGAGGGTATAGCTGATGAGGTTAATGCCTTTATTATATTTTGTTTAAATATGTTGTTGTTGTTGTTGTTGTTGTTGTTGTTGTTGTTATGTGCCATCAAGTTGCTTGCGACTCATAGCGACCCTATGTACAACAGCCCTAAACCCTGCTCTATCCTGTGCCAATCGCACTGTCTCCGACACACCCATCCCAATTATCCCAGTCACTGAATCAATCCACCTCATAGAGGGCCTTTCCCCTTCCGCGCCGTCCCTCCACCCTCCCAAGCATGATGTCCCTCTCCAAGGACCTGTTCCTCCTTACAACATGTCCAAAGTATGTTAGACGGAGCCTCAGAATCCTTGCCTCCAAGGAGCTGCCCAGTTTGACCCTTTCCAGGATGAATCTGTTTGTTTTTCCAGCAGTCCTTGGTACACTCAATACTCTTCTCCAGCACCACAGCTCAAAGGCATCAATTCTCCTTCTATCCTCCTTAGTCATTGTCTAACTCTGATGCGTAACAAGTGATAGCAAAGACCTTGGCCTGTATCAGATGCACCTTAGCCGGCAGAGAGACACCATTGCTCATATAGGTCTTAAAAAGTCATTGTTGTTAAGTTCTGTCAGGTTGGCACTAACTTATGGCAGCCTTGTATACAGTGGAACAAAATGCTGCCTGGTCCCACAACATCCATAGATCAACTGCAAACTAAAGTGTTGTGACCCTCAGGTATTTTAGTTAACTGATTTTTCAAAAGTCATGTCTTTCTCCCTAGTCTGTCTTACTCCGGAAGCCCTGGAATATGTTAATTATCATATAGCAACACACAAGCTTCCATCAACAAATAAGTGATGTTTGTGCGTAAGCTATATTAGCCTGGGCTCAAATCTAGGTGAGACGCTTAGAATAGAGACTACAGAAAAGCGTTTTAGTTTTACAAAAGCCAAGCTTTGCTGAGAGAAAAGTTTCAAAACAAATGTGTGTGATTTGATGAGCTAGATTTTGGGGAACTGACCACAGGACAGAAAACAGAGATCAGCAATTCATGACGAAAGACTACTTCACAACATTCTTGCTGCAGAATGGAACTAACTGAAGAGGAGCAGAAGTTCCAGGGACCAGAGAGATTTGGGGGAATCTGTAAACACTGGTTATGGATGAATCTTCCTACAATCCTGATGCCACATTCTTCTTCATAGTGTCCATAGAGAAGGGACACAACCTGGATACAAAATTTTCTTAATTTTAAACCATGTCCCTTGATGAGATGGATTGACTCAGTGACTGGGGTAATGGAGGTAGGTGTGGCAGAGACAATAATGTTGGCTCAGGATAGAACAGGATTCAGAGGTGCTGTACATATGGTGGCTACGAGTCGCAGGCAACTTGATGGCACATAACAACAACAGTATACCATTGCTCTGTTCACATAACAGCCTCTTGGTCTAAGTATAGGTTAGCACAATTAAGTGTTCTAGGATTCCCATTCTTCTTAATGTTAGCCATAATTTGTTATGATCCACACAGTCAAATGCCCTTGCATAGTCAATAAAGCACAAATAGCCATTCTTCTGATATCCTTTGTTTCCAGCCAGGATCCCTGTAACATCACAATGATATCCCTGATGGCATGGCCTTTTCTAAGTTCTACTTGAACTTCTAGCAGTTCTGTCTATGTACTATTCTAGCCCTTTGAAAAGAATTTTCAGTAGTGATTTGCTTGCATGCAATATTAATGCTCTTGTTGGACAATTTCCATGTTCTGTTAGATCACTTTTCTAGGGAATGGGAACAAATATGGATCTCTTCTAGTCAGTTGAACAAGTTGCTGTCCTCCAAATTTCCTGGTGGAGAATGGTGGGCATGTCCAGCACTGCATCTGTCAATTTGAAATTGGAAGTTCAATTCCTGGGGCCTTATTTTTTGCCGTTGCCTTCATTACAGCTTGAACATCTTCCTTCATTATCATTGGTTCTCGATCATATGGTACTTCCTGAAATTTTATTTCAGTGTTGGCCAATACTTTTTGGCACAGTGACTCTGTATTCCTTCCATCAACTCTTGAGTATTTATAGAATCATTCAAGATTCTTCCCATAGCATCTCTTTCAATTGCAACTGAAGATTTGACGACTTCATGCTTGGGAGGGTGGAGGGACAGCAGAGGAGAGGAAGACCCTCTATGATATGGATTACTTCAGTGACTAGGGTAATGGGGGTAGGTGTGTCAGAAACAATAAAATTGGTACAGGACAGGGCAGGGTTTAGGGCTACTGTACATAGGGTCACTATGAGTTGCAGACGACTTGTTGGCACATAACAACAATAACAATACTGACTCAGAAAGGCTTCCTAGCCTGGATAGAATAAATACTGGCAAGGAAAAGCTTTCTCTGTTGGTGATACCAGGGGATCTGGAGAAGATGAAATTAGTAAAGAAAAACAAGAGAAAATATTTTTCTTTATTTTTCTATATTTTAATATTTTATGTATTTATTTTTATTTATATACATCTAATTTCAAGAGTATGTGAATTTTTACTTAATATAAGTAAGATGTTTTTCCTCTTGAGATGAAGAAGGAAAACAAAGTAAAACAAAACAAACTTCACATTCCCCAGATTAGAAGCAATGCTTACAAAGCTGCATTTTAAATCTAGAAAACTTCCTCGTTCAACATACACTAGCGTCCTACTATGTATTGGGCAATGGACATGTTCTGTAAGACCGTATTAAAACTATCATTATGAATTTATTACACTGAATGAAAACAAGTCTCACTGTTTATCCAAAACATAGCACAAAGTCCACTGTACTCAGTCCCTCTAAGACCCCAAGCCAGGCTTATGCATACGACTCCTGGTTATAATTTAGTATTTACAATTACAAAGCTCTGGTGGTGCTGTCATCCCAAGGGCATGACATTTGAATCCACAAGGAACTGTACAGTAGAAAGATAGCCATTTTCTCCTTTGCAATTTACAGCCTCTGAAACCCTAGTGGAGTTGGTCTATATGAATCAGTCCCAATTTGATGCCAGAAAACAACAACATATTTACCTGGAGCTTCTCCACTTCTAATTCTTCCTCAAAACCTATCCATGGATGTCTAATTTAGCATTTTAGTCCTCAGAGTTAAGCATCATCTCTACATGTATCTCTCTATTCCTAAAAGCATGAGATGATACGATGAGCAATAACTTGCATATATTATGTGTTATAGTTTATAATGTGAGTCACTATTTCATCTAATCTGAATGGTTGATGAGACATTGCTATGAATTGAACTGTACCCTCAAAACACGTGTTAAATTCCTGGACTTTGTACCTGTGATCATAATGCTGTTACGTTTATAGGGTTATGCCTTTGTAAGCCACCACCCATCTTTCAGTTTGTACCACAGTGGTGACTTACATGTTGATGGAAGGATACTATGCCTTCAGTACTTCAAATACCAACAGGGTATCCATGGTGCACAGGTTTCAACAACCTTCCAGATAAAGACAGACTAGGAAATTGAGCTGATTAACCAGTTCTGAAATAATAGCCCTTTGAAAACCTTCTAAATAGCAGTGAAACATTATCTGATGCAGTACAGACGATGGGCCCTAAGATTGGAAAGCACTCAAAAGACAAAGAGAGGAAGAACTCCCTCCTCAAAGTGGCTACTACTGCTGTGAGGTGCCTTCGAGTTGACCATGAGACTCATAGTAATTCTATGAACAATGGATCTGAACTTTACTCTGTCCTGTGTCATTGCCCCCATCTCTGATATACCTGAGCCCCTCGTTAAAGTCACAGTGTTGTGAATGGAGAAAAGCTTCCAGACAATGATGAGCCTTCATTTTCTAAGGTGGCGTGATTCAAAATAAGGAGAAAGAGCTACCAAATCTAGTAGTAATTGGAACATGAATAATACAAAGTATGAATGGGGGAAAATTAGAAATTGTCAAAAACAAAGGGAGCACATAAAGATCAATATTCTGGGCATTCAACTCGAGTCAAACTCGTTGCTATGAGGCAAATCCAACTCAGGACTGACCCTCCAGTGCGCTTCTGGGACTGTAAATTACATAAGAGAAGCCCATTCATTTTTCTCTCCCCAAATCCTAGGCACAAGGAGGTAAAAATGGACTGAGATTGACCATTTTGAATGAATCAATATGATTGATTTTGTAAAAAATCAAATAGTAAAGAAGAATGGCATCACATTCATTTTCAAAAAGAACATTTCAAGATCTGTCCTAAAGAGCAATATTGTCAGCAATTGGATAACATCCGTACATGTACTTGGAAGACCTGTTAAAACAACTAATATTCAACTTTACTCACCAACAACTGAAGTCAAGAATGAAGAAATGGAGGATTTCTACCTAATTCTACACTCTGAGATTGATGCAATCAAGACACAGCAATATGTTAGGAGCTGTTATATAATTTAGGACAACAAGAAAGGCGAGTCAAAGCTAAGGTTAGATTATGGTTTTATTTTAATTGTGATTTTAAGTAAAGTTTACAGAAAAGTTAGATTTTCACTCATTTATTGTTGTATATATTTACCCCCTCCCTTCGTTCCCTCTCCCCAGTTCACTTTTTTTAATACTCATTCATTGTTGTACACTTACCTCCCTCCCTCCCTCCCTCCCTCTCCGACCCCCAGTCCTCTTTGCAATGTACCTCTTATTCTGGGCTTTTGACATACATATAATGCCTAATCATATATTCCTTTTAAACAGTTGCACTAAAATCATCTTTTGGAAACTTGCCAAACTATTAGAGCACAGCTTGAGCCCATATAAGGTAAAGTCCTCAGCAATGGGCAAAGGCTAGTCCTTATCCAATAAATACCAAGAAATATATATCCTAGCCTTATAAGGAAGATGCCAATGCCTCAGAAAGCTGACATGTGCAGCAAGGAGCAACCCTGAAGCTATCTAATTAGTATTTACATGTAGGAGAATCAGTGACAGTGGACCAGAGTGGAAACCTCTAGAAACATTATTCTATTGGCCCAAAATACTCCTTACCTGTTTTTCATAAAGCCCACTCCAGGAGGAAGCAGGGTGGCTTTATAAACACCTAACCTCTTAAAGCCCTTCTTCTCTTCACCCTCTGCAAGTAGAGAATGGTTGTGGGTTCGTTTTTTGTTTTTTTTTCAAAGAGAAAAGCTAACTGGGGGGGAGGGGTGGGCAAAGAGGAAAATGTGCAACAATGAATGAATGGAAACCCAAGTCCTCTATAATCTTTCATTAAAATCTTAATAAAAAAAATAAATTTAAACAAAACAACAAAGAGAATTATCTTTCAAAGAGTGTAGAAAATTTTTAGAAAAGACACTCTGACAGGGTATATAACCTGTACTACCTAGAAGATATAAATCTATAATATTCTCTGTAAAAAAAGAAAGTAGAGAATACTAGAGATCTTTTCATTTATGTTTCACGAACTATGTAAGAGCATCTGACTAAGTGGATCATAATAAATTTTGGATAACATTGCAATAATGAGAATTCCAAAACACTTAATTGTGTTCATGTGGAATCTTTACATGAAAAAGAAGCATTCAAACAGAACAAAGGATGCTATTTGGTTTGGAAAAACTGGGAAACCTAGAAGTTTGTATCTTTTCACCATATCTGTTCCATCTGTGTTCTGAGGAAGTAATTCGAGAAATGAGGTTGTATAAGGAGAACTCTGGTGGCACAGTGATAAGGAATTGTGCTGCCAAACCAAAGACCCGCAGTTCAAATCAATCAGTTGCCTTACAGGAAAAAAATGAGCAATCTCCTCCCTTGTGAATTACAGCCTCTGAAAAGCCACTGAAGGGTCAACTATGTGTTAGTTCTGACTAGATGGTACATAACAACAACAACAACCAGAAGATTCATAGAGAAGATTGTGGCACCAGGATTAGAGGAAGAATTACCAACAACGGGAGATATAATGATGACATTACCTTTCATGCAAAAATGAAGAAGACTAGAATCACTTACTGGTAAAGATCAGTGACTTTAGCTTTCAGTATGTGTTGTACCTTAACTTAAAGGGGGGAAAAAATCTCCACCATTGGACCAAAAGCACCATTATGATAAATGGAGAGAAGATTGAAGTGATCAAGTGTTTTATTTAAATCTATCATCAATACTTACGGAAGCAGCCAAGATATGAAATAACATATTGCAGTGAGCAGATCTGTTTCCAAGGACTTCGTCAAAGTGCTAAACAGCAAGGATTTCATTTTAAAGACTATGGTGCACCTGAACTAAGCCATGGTATTTTCATTTGCTTTATATGCACAAGAAAGTTGGACAATAAACAAATGTTGGACAACAACTGAAAAGAATTGATATTTTTGAATTATGGTTTTTGTTCAGAATATTAAATATACTGTGGATTGCCAGAAGAATAATCAAATCTGAAAGAAGGACAACCAGCGCAGTCCTTAGAGATAAGGAGGCTTTCTCTCATTTCAGGCATGTTATCAGGAGGGACTGGACTCTAAGAGGAACATTATCTTGGAAAAGGACCAGTGAAAGAGAAGACTTCAATGAGCTGGATTGAGACAGTGACTGTAACAATATGCATATGCACAGCAGAGATTGTGAGGCCAGCTCAGGATTGGACATGGGTTGCTCTGTTGAACGTATGAATCATCCCGGAGAGGGTGAAGCCAGGCTACTCCTTGGAGGCAAGGATTCTGAAGCTTCATCTGAAATATTTTGGACATGTAGCAAGGCAGGATCAGTCCTTGGAGAGGGACGTAATGCTTGGGAAGGTGGAGGGACAGCACAGGAAAAGAAGACCCTCAATGAGATGGATTGATTTCGTCACTGAGGTAAAGAGGATAGTATGTCAGAGACAATAAGATTGGCAAGGGATAGAGCAGGGTTTAGGGCTGTTGTACATAGGTCACTGTGAGTTTCAGGCAACTCAACAGAACATAACAACCACCACAAAAACCTGGGGTTAGTATGATTCAAACTAGAAGGCACCTGTGAGTTCAACTAGATGACATCTAAAAATAAGAACAACAAGACCAAAACAGACAGCAATACACACAAACACAGACTCAGACACACACAGAGAAGAAAGTAGAGGCCATATATACCCAGGACTACCCACAAAAGATGGACTTGGTGTGACTGAGACCATGACTTAGACTTGTAGCTTTCAGAAGGGTGAGAAAATGAAATTCTATTCCTTAAAGCCACCCACTGTTAGCATTGTGTTATATTAGGTCTAGATAAAGGGGACAGGACTACTAATATTCATTCTATAGATGATTTTGCACTCAGGACTCCTTCCAATCCAGTACTAACCCAAATATTCTAACTTATATATCTATACCACCATATGTTTTAATTACTCACTTGTCCCCTGACATTCCTGGGATAACTGATAATATCCTTACAACTTATTCATAACCTCTTTCTGTTTCAGAATCTAGTTCCAGTTCCAATGTTTCTACACAGGCTTTCCCGAGCGGTCCTGCTCACTGTGACCTTGCTTCCTTCTGGGTGTCAGCAGCGTTCCCTTGTGATGGCCTTTGACACATTCTATCACATTCTCTCTTGAAACAATATCTCTGCCTTTTAGGGGGACAGATTTTACAGAATTACTTTCTTAGCCATTGCCATTGCTTTTGCCACATGACTACGTGAGACTATGCTAACGATGTGAATAAGGTGAAAAGCACTTTTTAGGGGGGAAGGGACAAACAGGGTGTGTTGTCTTCTAATGTGGGAATTGGTTACTTTTGCTAACTCACATGACTGAGCAGGTTTGGAGGCAAAAAAGGGGCATTCTCATTACCAGCAAGAAAGAAGAGTCTCATTCACTTGGATTCAAGATTCCTGCAAACTCAGATCAGGACCCAACAGAGAGCAGAAGCAGCAGTGGAGAACCAGTTCGACCATGAGACAGAGCTGATTGAGGACTTCCATCCCATGGAGGAAGATCCGGAGACAGACACCTTCATCCAAGTTTGGGTCTGGAGTGTGAAGAAATACCATAACTGTTAAGACTAAGAGATCTTTGCAACGCTACACCAGAGCCAAAAGCCGGAAGCTCGGAGGGTCTGAGAAGCCTTTCTGACCAAAGAATTATATTCTTCTATCAAGCAGAATTATAACCTGTTAACTTTCCTAATAAACTCCATAATTTTGAGTATGGTCAGTGAGCTCTGTGAGGTCATTGCAATGGATTAGCAGCCCATTAGTGAAGCCATTGGAGGGATAGTTGGTATTAGCATTGGTAGAAGTAGGTGCAAGTCTTATGGGGCTTGTCTGACCTTATTATAGAAATCAGTTTGGTAGTGTTGATGTTGTGGGTGGAGACTGTTCCCCCCTTGTGGAGCTAATGGAACTTGGACACCACTGCCCTCACAATTTTTTACAAACTTGCTCAGGAGTAACCTTAATGAGATGACTAGATGTTTCTTCTATGGTTTGAACTGGTAGGTTTGAACCGTCGCTGAGCACTGAACCCTTGTGCAGCCAAGTCTTTCTTCTTGAATACTTGATTATTACAGCAATGTCTTTCCTTTACAGACCAATGCATTCCCAGGCTAAAACCTTGCACAGAACTCTTAAGATTAAGTGGGCTTTTTAACCTCGTGACACACAGCCAAGCAGCTACAACGTGCCTGCTTTATTTCCTTTTCTTAAAAAGTACATTCAATCTACTCTGTACTTTCCCCTCTGTCAGTGCAGCCTGAGGTTACTTCCTGCCGGGTCAGCTGACCATGAGTCACGGACAAGTATGTTAGGAGGCTGCTTCTGCCTTTAAGGCAAGCAGGGAGAAAGAAGGAAAAGACAGAGCTGAGAGACCTCCCTTTTGATGAAATCAGTGTTTTCTTTTTCATTTAAAAGTTCCTAGTTACACACTTTGCTCTCTAGTCTGTGTTTTTGTGATGATGCTTCTTCCAAAGACAGGAAAATAGTTTGCCCAAATTCCAGAATGGAAATGGTATTTGGAAAACCTCTGTCTTTATAGTCAATGAATCATTCTTCTGGGCAATTCCTTCCCCCTGAGGGGTCCCTCCTCTGAGCCATAGTTCAGGGATGTCTTTAGTGAGGCAAAATGACAGCAGTGCTCGTTAGTTCTGGGATTCAAAATGATGCAAGTACTCCTCCAGAGGAATTATGAAATCCAAGAAAAGATGCTGTGAGGGTAAACAGGTTGCATTTGAAATATAAATAAGGAAATTTCCTAGCTTGGGGAATGGTTGGAGTGGGGCCTCAAGAATAAACAGCTAATGGGAAGTTAGAGGAACTTAGAAACAAAGTCAACCTTCTGCAAATATCTTGCCATTCCTTTAACTATTTAGATGCACTCTGAAAATACAGATTAAAAATTTAAATGCACTTTTCTAAACTAGGTCAATGACAAGGAAGCTCTGGTGGCCTTGTGGTGAGATGTTGCACTACCAACCCAAAGGCAAGTAGTTCAAATCTACCAGCTGCTCCATGAAAGAAAGATAGACAACTCCCATGTCATTTGCTGCCTCTGAAAAGCTACTGGAGGGTCAGCTCTTAGTTCTGACTCAACGGTACATAAGAACAAGGTATCCTCACCTTTGATTTATATAGAAATTATTAGCCGTGTGTTCAGCTTGTTAGCAATGCAAATATAATGTCTTATTTTGTTCCTTCTTTGATGAACTCTAAGTATGAATATTATTTGGAAAAGAAAACCCAAGTAGGTAAATGAGTGGTGGGGTGAAGATAGAAAAGGATGCCTTCATTTATAGATCTCAACAGGAAGTACAAGGGGCATGACTGACTCAGTCATAACATTTCTATCGTCTGTGTGTGAGACTCAGGCTCAGCGATCAGCCATTGTGCTTAACATGCAGCTACCAAGGAAGTTTGCCTGTTTCTGTCATCAATAGGTTTCACCAGAATTACTAAGAAGGAAGGATGGGAAATCTACTTCCAGAAAGGCAGCCAATAAAAGCCCTGTGGATCACAACAATCCTATCTAATGCCAAGACCTGCTCCAAGGCAGCTAAAATAACAACAGGATGCACAAGGAGTGTTTACAAGGGTGAGAGGAGAGACCAAGGAGGAGAGAACGACTGATCCTGGCATCGTGAACTTGGGAAAAGTTCTCTTGGGAAGTGCTACGCAAAACTTCTCCCATTTCAATGCTCCATCAACCCTCCACGTATTTCAGTGACATGAGTCATTCAACCTACTCAAGGTGTATATTGAGCAAACAATCCAAGAGACTCGACTACATGAAAAAGAACAAGTAACTGAGATTATAGAAAGATCCGTTAACAACCTGTAATGTAAAAATGGTACTGCCTTGTTTGCAGAACACAAAAAAGACTCAGAATACTTGCTGATGAGGTTAAAAGACCATAACCTTCAATGTGAACTGTATCTATCTTATATAAAGAAAGCGGAAACCCTCACAACTAGACCAAGAAATATAATAATGTTAAATAGAGAAAGATTTAAGGCTTAAAATATTTTATTTTGCCTAGATCCACAACCAACACCCATGGAAGCAGAATTCAAGAAATGAAATGGTATACTCCGTCAATAAATTGACTACCAAGGATCTCTTTAAAGGGTTAAAGAGCAAGAGTGGTCCTTTGAGGACTAAAGTGCTCTCACCCAAACCATGGTCTTTTCAGTCACCTCATCTGCATGTGAATGTTAGGCAAAAAATAAAGGAGGGCAAAAAGAACTGATATCTTTGAATTGTGATGTCAGCGTGGTACAGAGTGGCACTGCCAACTCAGATTGGAATTCACCACCTGCTTTGTGGGAGAAAGAAGGGTAAGCTCCTCCCGTGCAATTTACAGCCTCTCCGGTGTGTCAGCCATGAGTCAGTTCTGACTAGATGGCACATACAACGGCCAAAGAACAAATACATCTGTCTTGGGAGAGGTGCAGCCAGAACTCTCATTAAAAGTCAGGATGAGAGAGTTTGCCTCTCGTACCTTGGCCATGTTATCAGGAGGAGACAATGCCTGGACCAGGATGAAAACATGCTTAGAAAAGTGCAGGGTCCATTAAAGAGAGAAAGACCCTTGAGGAGATGGACAGGCACGGGGGCTGCAAAATGGGTATAAGCACAACAGAGATTGTGGGCATGGAACAGAGTCAGCCAGGGTCTTGTTCTATTGTGCAAATGGTCATGATCAAGTCAGAGCTGACTCAATGTGCAACAGTAATGCTCTGACAATAATCAACCTAAACAAAACCTCCACTGTCCCAAATGTTGGTGTAAATTCTTATAAAAGATGGTAAGTTTACATGCTTAAGTTTTTAATGCCATTTTGATATGAAACGTTCTTGTATACTTGTTAGACCTTGTACATACCTAGGTATTGATTTCAGACTATATCATACAGATAAGGGGAGGAGAGGGGAAGAAAGAGAAGAAGAGAAGGGGTGAGGAAAGGAAGGGAGGGGAGGGAAGGGGAGAGCTTTTTTGTCAAGGAAAATTGGTCTAATGTCCATCAAAGGAATAGGATGTAAGTAAGTATTCAATACAAAAATTAATAGTCAGTGGATTTTTTTTACAATCATAGAAGTGTATTTTTCTAATAGGAAAGTCTGGAAGTATAAGTGTGGGACTATTGTAATCTTTCTATTTCCCCAAATATTGCCCAAGGCTCCTTCCGGCTCTCCCCTGTGCAAAATCTTTGGTCCCAATATTCACAGAAGGAACTCTTGTCACCAAGACACACATTACAAGTAGAAAGAGAAAGGATAGGGGAAGAAATAGGGGCTAACTTTGCATTCTCTTAGTTTGTTGAGGAATCTTCCCAGAAGCTACCAAATCATACTTCCTCTTATAGCCTATTAGTCAGAAGTGCATCATCTAAACACCCTTTACTGCAAGGGAGGCTCAAACTAAAAAAGCCATTGCCTGCAAGTCAGAGCCAGCCTGTAGTAAACCCTTCAGAGGGGTTTCCAAGACAGTAAGTCACATGGAAGTAGATTCCTCCTTCCCTTCAGATGATGAATCCAAACTGGCAGAGAGGGATGGTCACTGAGTGACCAGCGTTAATTCCCTACAAACTAAGCCAGCACAGCTTCCTGCAAGGGAGGTTAGGAAATGTCCCTTCTTTTCCACATAGTCACGTTATACTGTTAGGAACCATCAAGTCAACCTCAGCGCATAGTGATGTTAGGAAAAATAGACCTGTCCTTTGCCCTATCCTATACCACCCTCACCATCTCTGATATGTTCAAGTCCATTGTTACTGGGTCAATCCATCTCCTGGAGGGTCTCCTCTTCCTCTGACCCTCCACCTTTTCTATCATGATGTTTCTTTCCAAGGATTGGGCCTCTCCTGACAACATGTCCAAAGTATGTGAGATGAAGTTTCATCACAGCTGCCTCTAAGGGGATCCTCATTGCATTTCCTCCAGGACAGACTTGCTTGTTGTTTTGGCAGCCCCTGGGACAGTCAGCACTCTCACACCACAACCCAAGGAGTGATTCTTCTAGAATCCTTATTCACTGCCCAACTTTCTGATGCATAGGAAGTAACTTTTTAAAACACACACACACACACACACACACACACACACACACACACACACACACACACACTCACACACTGGGAGAAACATAGCCACGTTTTTAGGTGCCATCGAGTCAAGTATGACTCATAGCAACCCTATGAACAGCCGACCTGAACTCTGCCGTTTCCTGTGCTGACGTCACTGTGTTCATTCATCTCTATGCAGGTTTTCCTCTCCTTCAGTAACCCTCTAGCTCCACAAGCATGATGTCCCTTTCCAAGGAATAGCCTTACCCAGCTACCTACATGTTCAAAGTATGAAAGACAAAGCTTCACCATCGTTAGCTCCACGGAACACTTTGGCTTCACTTTTTCCAAGACATACCTATTTCTTCTTGTGGTAGTCCATGGGATATCCTGTACCTTTCTCCACCATAGCCATGTTTTTGTGGTGGTGGTGTACCATCATGTCAGAAATGGCCAGTGGGTTTTCAGAGACAGTTAGTCACATAGGAGGAGATTGCGCAGCTGGTGGATTTGAACCATGTACCTTTGGGATTTCAGCACAGCTTCTTATCACTAGGTTATCAGAGCTCCCTAGCATAGCTGTGCATATGCTGGCATAGCACACCCATAGGCTCACCCAAATTCTAGCACTGAGAAAAGCAGAAACTTAGATATTGAAAGGTAATTTGCTATCTTAGCTTCAGAAACAAAGAGCACAAAATAGCCCTTAAATTAGCTCAAAATACTTCCAGTAAATGTTCTAAAAAGTTGTAAGAGTCCAGATAAAAATTTGGTTGAAAACAAAAAAAAAAATATTCATACTCAATGGACTGGTTATTTGAGGATTCTAGACATCCATTAGCTTTATAATATTGTGTGTCTATTTATCTAACTCAGGAACTCTGGTGGCCTAATGATAAGAAGCTGCACTAAAATAGGTCGTTAGAATTCATCAGCTGCCTTGCAGAAGGATGAGAACTCTCCTCCCATATGATTTACCGCCTCTGAAGGGTCAGCTCTGGGTCAGTTCCAACTCGCAGACACACAACAATAACAACAGCGACATATCTAACTAGTTGCCTCTTTACCCCAACTTTTCTAGGTTGATGATATATGGTAGGTACATAATGGGTTTTATTGGAGAAATAATTACAGACATCATTTTAGATGGAGACCCTTAAGTGGAAAGAGGCATATGTTTAGGTCAAGGTTTCATTTTTACTGTGGAGAAATTCTAATGTACACATTATCTGTATATTTGCACATTTTTTTAAAGAAAAGATTTTCCATTTTCTCTATTACTTCCCACAAGATCTAGTAGTGTTTGGACCCTACTCCAATGCTCATTTAATAAAACCAAGAACTCTCAGTAAGGTAAATGGGGATCTTGTGCTATTGAATGAAATTAAAGAGTTTAAAATTTAATTAGGTGAAGCTTTATCAATTGTTTAGAAGGAAGTTTTCTAAGATCACCCACTATTTCACTTAGGAATATCTAAAGCTATTTCTCATTGAGTTTGAACATCTTGTAGTTTCTAAATTAAATGTGGTTGTTGTATCAGACTGAATGGACTCTGTCGAAAGGAAATTAATAACGTTTTCAGCTAAACTTGAAGGAATCCTGACTGAATGGACTCTGTCAAAAGGAAATTAATAACGTTTTCAGCTAAACTTGAAGGAATCCTAAGGAATTTTCTTGTGAATCTTTCACAACATAAGAAGATCAATTTTCTACAAAAATATCTATTCCATAATAATATGCCTGTAGGTACTTAAAGATGAACTTACCACACTAGCTCTAGGCACTAAATCCCCCAAACCAAACAAAAACCCTAACATTTTGTCCTGACTCAAAGGCAGAATCCCAGTACCTGAGTCAGTACCTACAGCACTCTGGGTTTTCCTAAAAGGATCCCCAGCCCAGGATCAGGCAGGTTTAACCATGTTCCCTTATGAAACTTGTGATGACACAGTCACAAGCACTATGGCTCAAAGGTGGGACCATTGCCAACATTAGTATTGTGAACGCTAATCTCTTTAAATATCAAGATTTTTTTCTAGAATAGTCATATATTTATGGTAAAAACACCTAAGATAGCTAATGCACTTTGGCTCAATTTTTTTCTTCTCTTAATAGTTAGAGAAAATATATGTTCGTTTTCAGCTGCATTGCTTGTAATCATTCTTCTCTCTTTGACTTCTAAGTAGATAATAATTTCCCCAAATACAAGGTAAAATATGCCTAAAGCATGAATCATCTAGAGGGGTCTGAAAATCATGGAATTAAGCCAGGTTAGAGTTGAAAGGAATTTTAAAGATCATATAATAGAAACTGAATTCAAAAGAATTAGAATGCCCACATAAATAATCACAAGCAGAAGTATAGTCACCACCAGCCCCTCAAAATTTTAACACATAATTTTTTACCTAGAAATTATATATCTGGAATTCAGTTTACAGATAGATTTTTAAAATGCACACACACACACACACACACACACACACACATGGCCTACTGGTAAGAGGTTTCATTGCAATCCCAAAGGCACATGGGGTTCTGCTCCACCAGATACTCCATGGGAGAATGATGAGAGGATTAGAAGTCTCCTATATGATTAACTACCTCTGAAACCCTGCTGAAGGGTCAGCTATGGGTCGGTTCTGACTCAATGGTACACAACAACAACAACAACAACATATATATGTGCACAATAATTATAGAATTGGTTATAATCAGCAATCATTTTGGAGATAACCTAAATGTCTATCAAAAAGATAGCCATATAAAGTACAGTATCCAAACAAGAAGTTTGCTAAATCCATAAGAAATAGGTAAGGCAATCCCTATATCAGGAGGAGTCATAATATGTCTCCTTTAAAATAATTCTTGTGTATTCTATGTGAAGAGACTGGTTATCTTAGTCAAGGTTCTCTGGCTCACTGTTAAGCCAGTGAAATATTTGCATATTTAGTTGGGAAGTTCACCTATAGAGAGGATTGTTGGGGTTGTACCGTGCAAAATGCACAAGGCAGGTGGGAGAATTCTCTTGGCTCTTGGGATTGTGAGGTCACTCGCAACTAAAAAACCTGTAGGTTGGATGCAAACTGGGTATTTTGCAGGTTCACATTCCAAGACTCGTATAGCAAGAAATGGGCAGAGTGCAAAGTGGGGAGACAGAGGGAGAGTGAATTCTGCCAAAAGATCTACTTATAATCTGAAGGCAAAAGGTACCCTAAAGTATCTTTTTCCAAGTGATTGATCGACTATGTTATATTCAGTTACATTACAGAATGGCAAGTGGTCTAGTATTTGGCCAATCTTCTAGGAACTATAGCCTAACCAAGTTAACCATTACAGGAAGTTACGTAACATGTCAACAAATAGATTGAAAATATAACCTTCTGTGTCAACAAATAGATTGAAAATATAACCTTCTGTGTATAATGAATAAGATTGAGATGTGGGACAAGGAACCAATGCCATTTTGTTTTATGCCCATGTGTAGTAATTTTAAAAAAACAAACATTCAGACTGAGAAAGAATACAAGTGTGACTTCTGGTTCTCAAGTTATTGTCTTCTCCATTAAAATACGTTGATGTGAGTAATCTCCCAGTTCAGTGTTTACAATTCGCTCTTTCTTCAGCTGTCCAAATAAATAATGCAAATGAACATATTAACACTTTTTTCTATTGGAGAGTGCTGGTAATTTATTCCTCCCCACAAGGGCTCTGTATGGTAGAAAATAGCCCATTTTCCCACTAACACTCACGTGGGGCTCTATATGTTTTTCCTCATGAGCAGAGCAGAAGGAAGACTTGACGTTGTTGTTGTTGTTATGTGCCGTCGAGTCACTTGCGACTCATAGCGACCTATGTACAACAGCCCTAAACTTTGCTCTGTCCTGTGCCAATCACACTGTCTCTGACACTCCCATCCCGATTATCCCAGTCACTGAATCAATCCACCTCATAGAGGGCCTTCCTCTCCTGCGCCGTCCCTCCACCCTCCCAAGCATGATGTCCCTCTCTAAGGACCGGTCTCTCCTCACAACACATCCAAAGTATGTTAGACGGAGCTTCAGAATCCTTGCCTCCAAGGAGCCACCCAGTTTAACCCTTTCCAGTACAAAACTGTTTGTTTTCCTAGCAGTCCATGGTATTCTCAATACTCTTCTCCAGCACCACAGCTCAAAGGCATTAATTCTTCAATCCTCCTTAGTCATTGTCCAACTCTCTGATGCATAAGAAGTGATAACAAAGACCGTGGCCTGTATCAAATGCACCTTAGTATCCAGAGTGACACCATTGCTCTTAAGTACTTTGGAGAGGTCCCTAACAGCAGACTTTCCCATGGCAATGCACCTTTTAATTTCCTGGCTACTGGTGCCAAGAGTCTTGACACTGGAGCCAAGCAAACTAAAGCTGTGTACAATCTCAATTTCTTCACCATCCATCCTGATGCTGCCAATTGGTCCAGTGGTGAGAAGGAAGACTAGCAAAGCTAAATGTGGTTCCAGAGGGCTAGCAGCTCTCTCAGGCTAATCATGTAGTCTTCTTTCTGGGGACGCCTTGCATTTCAAGGCATGTAACCAAATCCTGAAGACACGTTTGCCCCAAAATTACCTTACATTAAAGTAACCCTACATTAATCCTACACACACCAACATACTTCTGGAGTGTTTCTCTCTCTGGACTCCTGTACATGAGAATAAGTCCTGGCCAGGATCATGCTCATACTGTAATTCAAGTTTCCCCAGGCCTTACCAGACTAGAGATAACAGGAACAACATCAGCTCAGATTTCCCTGGTTCTTTCCATAGCTTGGGGACAATGAACTTTCAATCCTCTGTAAACTGAAATATTTTAATCCCCTGTAAACTTTCAAATATTTCTAGAGGTCCCTAGATGATATGACCCGTGTTCTAGATTATTTATATCATTTGATAAAACGAATCAGTTGTTTCTCTCTGCCATTTTCTGGTCACTAGTGTCTCCTGACTTCTATCTACTTCTACAGTCAGTACTCTAGAAATCCAGAAATGTCCAACTAGTGTGCCATTTCTCTTTTAGGCAGGAGGAATGCTTTACCCCTCCAGGATCCTTGTGTAATCCCAGTGAGCGACACACTGAGAACTTAGCTAGAGATGACTCATAGCAACCCTATGTACAATAGCTCTAACAACTGAACTGTCCTGATCCAGTCTCACTGACTCTGATACAACTACCCCCATTGCTCCAGTTTCTGTATCAATCCATCTCATCCAGGGTATTCCTCTCCTGTA
>NW_006399789.1:5573348-5575864 GCF_000299155.1 Elephantulus edwardii | reverse complement strand
CTTGCCTCCAAGGAGCAGCCTGGTTTAACCCTCTCCAAGATGAATCTGTTTGTTTTCTTAGCAGTCCATGGCACCCTCAGCACTCTTCTCCAACACCAAAGCTCAAAAGCATCAATTCTCCTTCTATCCTCCTTGGTCATTCATTGTCCAGCTCTCTGAAGCATAATAAGTGATTGCAAAGACCATGGCCTGTACCAGATGCACCTTAGTCTCCAGAGACACATCGTTGCTCTTGAGTACTTTAGAGAAGTCCCTAACAGCAGACTTTCCCATGTCAATACGTCTTTTAATTTCCTGGCTGCTGGTGCCAAGAGTGCTGATTGTGGAGCCAAGCAGACTAAATCTGTGAACAATCTCAATCTCTTCACCATCCATCCTGATGCTTTCTCCTACTCTACTAGATTGTAACTGATGCTGTTGTTGTTACAGGCTGTCAACACCACCACCCTAAAGCCCTATGATCTAAGGATCAGTACCCTGTCCCATCCTGTGTGCCATCTCATGTCTCTGACACACGACAACTCATTGCTATGTTCCATGTATCAATATGCCTTGCTGAGATCTTCCTTTCTTACACTGACCTGCCCACCTTTCCAAGCACGATATTTTTCTCCAAGGAATTCCCCCTGCCCCACCTCTGACAACATGCCTAAAGTATGTGAGATGCAGTTTCACCATTGTTGTCTCCAAGGAAACCCTTTGTTTCACTTTCTCCATGGCTATTCTATTCAAGAACTATTTGTTCTCTTGGCAGTCCTTGGGTTAATGAGTATTCACCAATATCACAGCTGAAAGGCATTGATTCATCTTCTGATGTCCTTAGACATTGTTCAACTTTCAGATGCATAGCAAGTAAATGAGAAGACCATGGCTTGGATCAGGGACACCTTAGTTTTTAAATTTACCTCACTGCTCTGGAGCAGTTTCTGATAGCAGATTTTCCCCAATATAACTGATCTTTTGATATCTTTACTGCTGGTCCCAGTGGTATTGATCATGGATTGAAAGCAAGGTGAAATTATTGACGACTTCAAACTCTTGGTGACAGAAATGAGGATGGAGATTAAATTATTGAACTTTGTATAATTAAGGATTTATTCATTACAAGTATATGTTTTTAAAACACCAAAACCAGAAACAGCAATTGTGCACAAGGATTTCACCTGATGGAATGCACAGGAATCAGATTGACTACATCTGTGGAAAGAACCATTGAAGAAAATATCAGCAGTCAAAACCAGGCCAGGTGCTGACTGTGGAACAGACCATCTAATACTCACGTGTAAGTTCTAGCTGAAGAAAATGAAAACAAATGCACAAGAACTAAACTATAACCTTGAGTTTATCCTACCTGCATTTAAAAAAATCTTAAGAATAGGTTTCAGGAATTAAGTAGTAATGATTAAAGTCCAGATGAGTTTGAGATGACATTAAAATATCATCCATGAAGAAAGCAAATGATCATTAAAAGACAGAAGAGGAATAAAAGATAAAAATAGATGTTACAAGAGATTTTGAAAACTGCACTTGCACATTGAGATGCCACAACAAAAGGGGAGAAATGACAAAGTAAAAGAGATTCCAAAATAGAAGATTCCAAAGGGCAGCTCAAGATGACAAAGCAAAGTGTTATAGCAAAATATATGAGGAGCTAGAGATAGAAAATCAAAAGAACACACTTGGCATTTCTCAAGCTGAGAGAACTGAAGAACAAATCCAATTCTCAAGTTGCAAAACTGAAGGAATGGTCCTGAAAGCATCAAAAGAAGATGAAAAGTTGTGTAGTATTTTTCTTAAATCATTGCTCCTGAGTGCTGCATAGTAGTTCATCATGTGAATGTATCACAATTTCTCAATCCATTCAATAATGGGTGGACATCTGGGCTGTTTCCATGATCTTGTAATTGTGGATAACACTGCTATGAATAATTGTACACATCTCCAATTGTATCTCGGTTCTAATTTCTTTGGCGTATGTCCTTGTTGTTATTGTTGTTATGTCATCGAGTCCCCTGTGACTCATAACGACCTTATGTACAATAGCCTTAAAAAAACCCTGCTGTATCCCGTAACAATATTATAGTCTTTTACACACCTGTCTCAATTACCCCAGTCACTGAGTCAATTCATCTCATCGAAGGTCTTCCTCTCTTGCACTATCCGTCCACCCACCCAAGCATGACATCTCTCTCCAAGGACTGGTTCTGCCTTGCAACATGTACAACGTATGTCAGATAAAGCTTCAGAATCTTTGCCTCCAAGGAGCAACCTGGTCTCACCCTCTCCAGAACAAACCTGTTTGTTCTCCTAGCAGTCCATGATACATTCAACACTCTTCTCCAGCACCACCACTCAAAGGCATCAATTCTCCTTCTATCATCCATAGACATTGTCCAGCTTTCTGATGCATACCAAGTAATTACAAAGACCATAGTCTATATCAGGCACACCTTAGTCTCCAGACTAATGAATATATCATGCTGAAATAAAAGAGCTGAACAGAAGATTTCAAAGGA
>NW_006399789.1:5566386-5572303 GCF_000299155.1 Elephantulus edwardii | reverse complement strand
CCAGAAGTTCAGGCAGGATATAGAAGAGGTCATGGCACCAAGGAGAGATATAGATATATATACAAATCATTGTTGATGTTAGATGGATCCTGGCTGAAAGTAAAAAATACCAGAAGAATATCTATTTATGCATTATTGACTATGCAAAGGCATTTGACTGTGTGGATCATAACAAGTTTTGGCTGACACTAAGAAGAATGGGAATCCCAAAGCACTTAATTGTGCTTATGCAAAACCTATACATAGACTAAGAGGCTTCTGTGTGAATAAAGCAAGGGTATACTAAATGGCTTAATATTAATAAAGGAGTGTGTCAGGTTTATATTCACCCTGCACACCTATTTAATCAGTATGCTGAGCAAATTAGTCAAGAAGCTGGACTCTATGAAGAGGAATGTTGCATCAGGAGCAGAGGGCGACTCATCAGTAATCTGTATTATGCATATGACACAGCCTTGCTTGCTGAACATAAGGAGGACTTGAAACACATGTTTTAAAAGATCAAAGAATAACAGCTTTCAATATGGATTACATCTCAATGTCAAGAAAGCAAAGATTCTTAACATTGGACATCATGATAGATGGAAAAAAGATTGAAACTGTCAACAACTTAATCTTACTTGGATCCACAATTAACACACTTGGTACCAGCAGTCAGAAAATAAAGAGATGCATTGCCCTGGGAAAATCTACACCACTTCTCCAAATTATTGAGAAATAAATTATGCCAGTTTGAGGACTATGATGCATCTGATTCAGGCCATGGTCTTTCCAATCATTTGTTATACATCTGAGAACTGGACATGAGTAAGGATGACAGAAGAAGACTTGATGCCTTTGCTGTGGTCTTGGAGAGGAGCACTGAACATTCCATCAACTGTCAGAAGAACAAACAAATATGTCTTGGAGAAGGTGAAATCAGAGTGCTCTTGGAGGCAAACATGATGAGGTTTCACCTCACATACTTTGGACATGATCCTAGGAGAAGCTATTCCTTGGAGAGGGACATGACGCTGCAAAAGGTGGAGGGTCAGTGAAAGAGAAGACCTTCAACCAGGTGGATTGACACAATGACTGACACAATGGCCTCTAATGTGTTGGGAAGTGTGAGGATGTCACATGATACAACAAGGTTCAGATCTGCTGTTCATAGGGTTGCTATGGATCATACTGTACTCAACAGCACCTAACAATAACAGCAAAAACAATATTCCTAGCAGAGAAATAGCTGAATCAAATTGAATTTCTATGTTTATCTTTCTGAGGAACTGTCAAACTGCTTTCTAGAATAATTGTACCATTTTAAAATCACAACAACAATGTATGAGAGTTTCAGTCTCTCCACATGCTTACTGAACTAACTCAGTCTATATGGATAAATACTTCATAGAAGAATCATAATAAAAATGTTGTTGTTTGTTGTTAAATACTGTCGAGTCATAGATGACTCATTGTGACCCTATGAACTTTCTGCGATTCTCCAAGTTCATAGGGTTTTCAGATGCAAGCTATTTCCAAAGTGGATGCCACTCCTGCTTCCAAGCTTGTTTTAATCAGGGAGCTCTGCACACCCATAAGCTGGCGAACTGTTTGTTAGAGACCCCCAGTTCATCTGGCAGGTGCCATCAGCTTACACCCACTTGGGATGAAAAGAAAGGCTTAAGAGAGCCAAACGTTTGTTCCTTACCCATCCCTCCTCAAGATGTGAGATGCCTTCACAACTTCCAGCATAAAACTGACTCACAACACAAAACACATTATATGGGAATGACTGTATGAAATGCAATATGAATGAAGAAAACTGTGAAACACAATGTATATGAATTTTGTATGCAAACCACTATAAATTTTTTTTTCAAAAACAGAAGATGGAAGGAATATACAGTCACTGTATTAAAGAATAAAAGACTGCCATTAATAAATATATATCTAAATATATATTTTTATCTTTTTAATTATATATATATATATAAAGTTAAGCAGGATCATGAATAAATCCATTTAGAACGCTTTTAGCACTCATTGTAAGTTATAGGACAACTTTACATAGTCTTTCTAAAAGTGTACTTCTTGTTGTAATTGGGTCCACTGTTCTGGGTAAGAGAGAACTAGCAAAGATAGAAAATTCATGATTGTTGTGACATATATGAAAACCTTTGATATTCATTTCTCTGACATAGATACCAAGCAATAGTCACTAATTCATCAATGCCAAGTTGTTTCCAATTCACAGCAACTCTCCATTGGGTTTCTGAGACTACAAATGTCAATGGGGAGAGATTGTTCATCTTTCTCCTGTGGCGCCACTGGTGGACTGGAGCTGCTGGAGATATATAGCTTTTTGGTGAGCTGTACAAACTACTTATGGATTATGACACCCGAGTTCCCTAGATGTTTGTTGTTGTTGTTGTTGTTGGGTGCCATCAAGTCTAGTACGAATCATAGCGGCCCTATGAACAAAAGATCTGAACCCTGTCCTATCCTGTGCCATCTTCACACTTCCTGGCATATTAGAGCACATTGCAGCAGCCACTGTGTAAATTCACCTACTTGACGGTCCTCCTATCCTTCTCAACCCTCCACCTTTCCCAGCATTACGTCCTTCTCCAAGGAATAGCACCTCCTAGCAACATGTCCAAAGTGTGTGAGGTGAAACTTCATCATTCTTGTCTCCAAAGAGCACTTTGGCTGCATCCTCTCAGTGACATATCGGTTTGTTCTCTTGGCTCAAAGCTCAAAGGTGTAAATTTTTTTCTGTCAGTCTTATTCACTGTTCAGTTCTCAAATGCATAGCAAGTAATCAGAAAGACCATGACCTGAATTAGACAGTCCTTAAACTGACTTCATTATTTCTCAATCATTTGGAGAGGTCTCTTATTGTAGATTTTCTCAATGCAATCTGTCTCCGTATTTCCTGACTGCTGGTATTAAGGGTGTTAACTGTGGATGCAAGCAAGATGAAGCTGTTGACAGTTTCAATCTCTTCTCCATCCACCATGATGCAGCTTATTGGTCCAGTGGTAAAAATTTTTGTTTTCTTGATATTGAGATGCAATACATATCACCATAGGTTGTAGGAAGTGTTGTAGTTAGGTGCTGTTGAGTTCACTGCAACTCAAAGCAGCCCTATGAACAAAAAATTTGAACCCTGTTTTGTCCTGCACCATACTCACAGTTCCTGACACACAAAAACCCGTTGCAGTAGTCACTGTGTCAGTCCACCTGGTTGAGGGTCTTTTTTTCCTTTGCCAGTCCTCCACAGTTCCCAACATTATGTCCCTCTCCAAGGAATAGCACCTCCTAGCAATATGATCAAAGTATGTGTGGCAAAGCCTCATCATTCTTGCCTCCAAAGAGCATTCCAGCTTCACCATCTTCAGGACATACCTGTTTGTTCTCTTGGCCATCCATGGTATATTCAGTGGGGATATTCAGTGCTCTTTTTCAACACCACAGCTCAAAGATGTCAATTCTTTTTCTGTCATCCTTATTCATTGTCCAGCTCTCAGATGCATAGCTAGTAATTGGAAAGACTATGCCCTGCATCAGATGCACTTTAGTTCTCAAACTGATATCACTATTTCTCAATAATTTAGAAAATTATTTTCCCAGTGCAATGCATCTCCTTATTTCCTGATTGCTCATACCAAGGGTGTTAATTGTAGATCCAGGCAACATGAAGCTGTTGACAATTTCAATCTCCTCTCCATCCATCATGACATGGTCTATTGGTCTAGTGGTAAGAATCTTTGTTTTCTTAATATTGAGACACAATCCATACTGAAGGCTGCATCCCTTGATCTTCTGCAGCAGGTGCTTTAAGTCCTCATTACTTTCAACAAGTTAAGGTTGTGTCATCTGCATAATGCAGGTTATTGAAGAGTCTCCCTCAAATCCTGCTGCCACATTCCTCTTCACAGAGTTCAGTTTCTCAAATAATATGCTCATCATATATATTGGATAGGTATGGAGAGAGAATACAACCCTTATACACTCCTTTCCCAATTCCAAACCATGCACTACTCCCCTGCTTGTTCGCACAACAGCCTCCTCATCCGGGTATAGGTTTCTCATAAGCACAATCAATTGCTTTGGGATTCTTATTCTTCTCAATGTCAGCCACAACTTGTCATGAACCACATAGTCAAATACATTTGCATAATCAATAAAGCACAAATAGACATTCTGCTGGTATTTCTTACTTTCAGCCAGGATCCATCTGACATCATCAATATCCCTGGTGCCATGGCCTCTTCTATGTCTCACTTGAACTTCTGTCAATTCTATATCTATGTACTGTTCCAGCCATTTTTAAATTATCCTCAGCAGTATTTTGCTTACATGTGGTATCAACGATATTTGATAATTTCAACATTCAGTTGCATCACCCTTCTTGGGAATGGGAACAAATATGGACCTTTTCCAATCCATTGACCAGACAGCTGGCATAGACTGGTGAGTGCATCCAACGCTGTATTTGTTAATTGAAACAAGTCAATTAGTATTCCATCGATTTTCATGGCCTTTCTTTTTCTTTTTCTTTCTTTTTTTTTTCCAATGCCTTCAATGTGGCTTCTACTTTTTCTTTCACTACCATTGGCTCCTGTTCATATATACTTCCTGAAATTTTTCAGTGTCAATCAATTCTTTCTGGTACAGTGAGTCTGTGTATTCCCTTCATCTTCTTTTGATGCTTTCTGGGTCACTCAATATATTGCCCATGTATTGCACCTTTCAATATTGCGACATGAGGCTTAAATTTCTTTTACAGCTTGAGAAAAGCAGAGTTGTTCCCTTTTTATTCTCCAATTCCAGCTCTCTCCTTTATAATACTTTGCATTTATAATACTTTACTTTGTCCTCTGGAGCTGCCCTTTGAAATCATCTGTTCAACTCTTTCACTTTTACATGTTTCCCTTTAGATTTGGCTTCTCAGGGCTCCAGTGTAATCTTTAGAGTCTTTTCTGACATTTTCTTTGATCTTTTTTTTGTTCGCTTTCTTCATGGATGATATCCTTGATATCATCCCACAACTCATCTGGTCTTCTATCACTGGTGTTCCACGCCTCAAACCTATTCTTAAGATGATCATGAAATTCAGATGGAATTGATTCAAGATCGTATCATGGTTCCTGCAGACTTATTTTCATTTTTTCAGCCTCAGTTTGAACTTTCATATGAGTAATTGATGATCTGTATGTAGAAAAAAAGGATACTGAAGGTACTGGAAAGGGCTTTTCCGTAACAAGAAAGACAATTATCATACCGGGAACTATCAATCAAAAGATCATCTGATGTTAGTCTGTTTTCCTTTTGCATCAACAAAGTAAACTTTTATTATAGCTAATAAGAAAGTGTGAGAGAAAAAGAGAAATAGAAGAATCCTAGGCTGATTAATAATACTACTCCCAAAGTTTAATAGTTCACTTAGAAGTCAGGTGTAGTTATGAAAATGATTCTATTTTCTATTGCAGATAGATAGATATCCTAGAAATTGAATTATGACTTCTGCTATATATGTTGATTTGATACATGACTAAAGAAATTACATTTTCCAGCACTTACCTACAGCAACATATTCACTGTATTATTTTATTGTGTATAGTAGCTCTGGTGGCCTAGTAGCAAGAAGCTGTGCTGCAGTCCTGAAGGCATGTAGCTCAAGGCCACCAGCTGCTCCACAGGAGAAGGATGGGGAATCTCCTCGCCTGTACGATTAACTGTCTCTGAAAACCCACTGGAGGGTCAGCTACGGTTCGGTTCAAACTCCACAGTATACAACAACAACAGTCAAATTTAAAAAATACATATATATGTGTTTTTAGTTAAATATCAAGCTTATAAATGTTGGGGTAAGGAAGGTCAAGGGAAAGATCCAATTCTTACAATGAGTTGATTCTCTAGAGATGGCTATATA
>NW_006399789.1:5556459-5566286 GCF_000299155.1 Elephantulus edwardii | reverse complement strand
TTTTTTTTTCTTACAGGATCAGTTCAAGTAGACACATTTGTTAATATCCGTGAGCTCCAACTACCTGGGACAGTAAATGTCTACAGATAAAAGAGGGCCAGTAAATAGTATTCCCAGATCAGAATAATAAAAACAGGTGGTCAAATGACTGGTTTTAACTCAGGTAAATCAATATTGTGACAAAAGAGAAGAAGAAAAAGCACTTATTAACTTAACTCTTAAGGTTGAATGTTTGCTTGCTGGCTCGCCTGAACTTTTATTAAGAGTTCCTTCAACACTTATGGTAACTTAAATTTACAAAACAAAACAAACCTGAGTTTAACTCAGTGTAGCCATCACTCATTGACTCATTGTGATCATGTCACATCCTGCTCACAGTGTTACTGGAAAACCAAGGATCTCTCATTTACCTCTGGAAAAATCCGTTTTGGAGGTAGGTGTTAGAAGAGAAGAAGCAGATTTTTTTATTATATATAGTGATATATAGGAGCCAAGGTGTATGAGCTTTCCAAATCTGTCTCAAGAGAGAGAATGTGAGGGAGCATTTGTAAGTTAGATTAGGGGCTTAGGGAAGAGCTCATGTTTATGCAAATCTGGAGGAATGTGCAGGTGGCCTCCAGGAAGGCACCACTCCAGGCAGGTGATCAGCCATCAAGGAATATGAACTGTGTCTTCCTTCTCATGGAGCCTTCCGAAAACTTACAAGTCAGTCACTATTCTTATCTCTCCGTACACAGACCCTCTGAAGGCTCATTATTGGACTACTAAAACAGGACTTTTTAGCAAAACCAAAGGTCATTAAGAGAACATCTAGGGTGGCTCACATAAGCTAAATCCTGGGCTACTTGTGTATGATGTTTTCCTGAGCTTTGTAATGAAGGAGTACAGAACGTTAGGGTGGCTGCCTGCATTAGCTAAATGACCTTTTTGATTTTTACTGTTTCGGGGGAAAATGTTTTGCTAAGAAAGATTTTTTTTTTTCCTCCTTGCTCTCCTTATTCCCTATTTCAATTCTAGTCCTTCCTTCAGTCGGTGATTGAAGTACTCCCTCATCTTTTCTTTTTAGCTGTGAGTTGAAGACTTGTCATTCGTTTCCATTACTTTTGTTTTCTGATGCCTTCTGTGTAGAGGTTCTTTCAGTCAGCACCTAAGTGTCTTAACCACAGCAGCACCAAAAATTTCCAGCCTAAGAGTGGCCTTGTCTTCTTGGTCACTTCTCTCTATATTTAGCAAGACTTTTTTGATGAGCATGCCTATTATAAGGTCTCTGACCATGTT
The DNA here is from genome assembly GCF_000299155.1 of Elephantulus edwardii. Classification (NCBI taxonomy): domain Eukaryota; kingdom Metazoa; phylum Chordata; class Mammalia; order Macroscelidea; family Macroscelididae; genus Elephantulus; species Elephantulus edwardii. The sequence continues at coordinate 5,565,008 of NW_006399789.1, read as the reverse complement.
AGGCAATGTGTATGTGTATGCTTGTTTGCTTATAATTTGCTTTTATGGGTACAACATTTGCCTGTCAGTTTGTTATGTTGGGTGACTTGCATGTTGCTGTGTTGCTGGAACTAGGTCACCAGTATTTCAATTACAAGTAGGGTCACTCATGGTGAATAGGTTTCAACAGAACTTTTACACTAAGACTAAGAAACAGGATCGGCCTTCTACTTCTGACATAGCAAAAATCCGATGAATAACAAAGAAACACTGTTAAATAGAGTTCCAGAAGTAGAGCTCTTCATGTTGGAAGGCACTAAAAAGTGAGGAGGAACATCTGCAAATGTTCATTAATAATTGGAACATGGAATGTACAAAGTATGAATCTAGAAATATTGAAAGTTGTCAAAAATTAAATATAATACATGAAGAATGACATTGTACACATACTTGAACTGAGATGGGCGGGTATTGGCTGCTTTGAATCAGATAATCGTACTATCTATTATGCTAGGAATGACAAATTGAAGAGGAAAGGTGTTACATTTATCACAAAAAAGAACATTTCAAGATCTTTCTTGATTCCATTGTGATCACAATGTGAGTGGTAGGGTAGTAGCCATATGTGAACAAGTAGCCATATGTGAACCTATAAATACAACTATTACTCAAACACATCCACCAAACAGTGGCACCAAACATGATGAAATTGACAACTTCTACCAAATTTGCATTTTCTAATTGATGGAACATAAAACCAAGATGAATTAATGATAATTAATGACTCAAATGCAAAAGTTGACAATAAAGGAGGAATATATGGAGAAATTAAGCTTAAAATAAAAAGAATTTTGAGCAATTATCAATTCATCACAAATATATTACTTTAAAAACAGCATGAATGGCAATCCTATGTACAACAGTCCTAAAATCTGCTCTATCCTGTGTCAACTTTACTGTCTCTGACACACCTACCCACATTACCCCATTACCTCCTTACATCACTGAATCAATCCATCTCATCTATGGTCTTCCTCTCTTTCACTGTCCCTCCACCCTTCCAAGCATGATGTCCCTCTCCAAGGACTGGTCCTTCCTTGTGACATGTCCAAAGTATGTCAGAAGAAGCTTCAGAATCCTTGCCTCCAAGGAACAGCCTTGTTTCACCCTCTCTAGAATGAACCTATTTGTTCTCCTGGCAATCCATGGTATATTCAACACTCTTCTCCAGCACCACAGCTCAAAGGAGTCAATTCTCTATCATCCCTAGTCATTGTCCAGCTCTCTGATGCAAAGCAAGCAATTACTAAGTCTATGGCCTAGGCCAGGTACACTTTAGTCTCCAGACTGATGTTGTTGCTCTTCAGTACTTGGAAGAGGTTCCTGCCAGCTGACTTTCCCAATGCAATCCATCTCTTGATTTCCTGGCTGCTGGTACTAAGAGTGTTGATTGTGGAGCAGAGCAAATTAAAGCTGTTAACAGCCTCAATCTCTTCACCATCTATCATAATGCTGTCAATTGACCCAGTGGTGAGAATCTTTGTTTTCCTGATGTTGAGCTTCAATCCATATTGAAGGCTGCAGTCCTTGACCTTCTGCAGCAAGTGCTTCAGGTCCTCCTACGTTTCAGCAAGCAGGATTATGTCATCTCCATAACGCAGGTTCTTGCTGAGTCTTCCCCAAATCCTGATGCCACATTCCTCCTCTTACAGCCCAGCCTCCTAGATAATCTGTTCTGCATATAGATTGGAAAGGTATGGAGACAGGATACATCCCTGGCATACACCTTTGCTGAATATAAAAATGTGAAGAAATGCTGAAATAAAGAAACAATAATATTTTAAAGGGTAGCTCAAGAAGACAAAGCAAAATATCTTAAGGAGGGAAAGAATACACAGAGCATTCAAGTGAAAAAACTTAAAAACAAATCCCAGCTTTGAGTTATAATACTGAAGAGTGGGAAGCATAATGAATGATGCAGAAACTATCAAAAGAAGAGAGAAGGCATGTACAGTCACTGTACTATAAAGAAGTGGTCTACAGTGAACCATTTCATGAAGCAGCATGTAACCAAGAACCACTCATAATGTAGGAAGGAGTCCAAGCTGCACTAAAGGCATTGCCAAAAAATGATCCAGTGTGAAAACCAATGTGTGAGAACTTTGTAAATAAACCAGTATAAAATCTTTAAAAGTATATGACTCAACATAGTAAGGATGTCAGTTGCACTTCAAATTATAAATATGTCTCATGCCATTCTTATAAAAATTCCGTAAGACCTTTTAAATATATATAAGCTTATTCTAAAATTCATGTGGAAATAGAAAGGAACTAAAATAACTAAAACAATTTTAGTAACAATAAAATGGTAGAAGTGTGGGGGGGGAAAGACTTTAGTAATTGACAGAATATTAATTGACATGTTTCAATGATGGAGCCCTAGACATGAAGACAACTACCTTGATGAAAAGAGATCCATATTTCTTATTTATAAAAGGGGGCCGGGAGAGGACCCAATAAAATGTGGAAATTATTAAACAAATCAATACTGTCACATGCAACTAAAATCTTGAAGATTGTTGAAAACAGCTTGGAAAGGTGACTGGTCAGAATGAAAAAGGAAGATCTTCAATAAAACTAATTGCCACAGTAACTACAACAATTAGCTCAATTGTGTCAGGGATGGTGAGGATGGCACAGTATAGAATAGGTTCAGAGCTGCTGTTCAGGTATTCTTACGAATTTTAGTTTACTGAATAGCGCCTAGCAACAATAACTCAGCTATAGATTGCAGGGTCAAGAGGCAACTCACAACTAAGAATATCAGCTCAATGAGCCTGTCTTTATATGCTAAGAGGATAATGAACTCCCTATGAGGAGATCAATTATCCTTCCAGACTCAAAAAGACATCTTTTAAAATATGTTTATAGAAATGTTAGTTTTAATATATTACAGGGTATTTTAAAAGTTAGTTTACTACTGATATATTTTCTTCTGCAGTAACATCCTTATTTGAGTTTCTGAAGCTAAGAATGACACAAATGAGTAAAAGGAGATTGTTCCTCTTACTCAGGTGGAAATGTCAGTGGATTCATGCCACCAGAGAGGTGTGCCATTTAGGTTAGCAGTGCAGCTCTCCACTATGCCACCTGACGCCATACTTGCTCTACCCACATGATCTAATAAGAATGGAGAGGAGGCATCCTAAATTCTGGTTTTTGGAATGGTAAACTCTTAGTGGTTTCCTCTTGCTTTTGTTGAAAAGAGCAGATATTAATTCTCCCTTTTCTAGCACCTCCTCAATTTCTAGTCTGCAATCCGTGTTATTTCTGGAAGGCTATTTCCACCCTTGCTTGCTGAAAATGAGGAGGACCTAAAGCACTTGTTGCACAAAATCAAGGAATGCAACCTTTGGTGTGGACCTCATCTCAATGTAAAAAAAAAAAAAATATTCTTACCACTGGACCAATGTGCAATATTATGATGGATGGACTGAAACTGTCAACAGCTTCATCTTGCTTGGGTCCACAATTAACACCCTTGGGACCAGCAGTCAGGAGATAAGAGACACATTGCATTGGAAAAATCTGCAGTTACCAACCTCTCCAGATTAAGGAGTTGACAACTAAAGTGTGTCTGATTCAGGCCATAGTCTTTCTGACTACTTGCAATGCATCTGAGAGCTGGGAAATGAATAAGGATGACAGAAGAAGAATTGATGCCTTTGAGCTGTGGTGTTGGAGAAAAACAGTGAACCTCCCAAGGACAGCCAAGAGAACAAACGGATATGTCTTGGAGATGGTGCAACCGGAGTGCTCTTTGGAGGCAAGAATTATGAAACTTCACCTCACATACTTTGGGCATATTGCCAGGAAGTGCTATTCTTTGGAGAAGAATATGATGCTGGAAAGAGTGAAGGATGGGTGAAGGAGAGAAAGACCTTAAAGTAGATGGAATGACGCAGTAACTGCTGCAATGAGCTCCTGTGTATCAGGAGGTGTGAGGATAGCCCATGATGGAGCAGAGTTCGGATCTTGTGCTCCTAGGCTTGCTTCTCTGTCCATTTGCTGTACAGAAGTAACTCGTGGTGGCCGTGATGCTAAGCACTGTGACAGTGATGTGTCAAATGCGATAATGGTTACCCATGGTGGACAGTGCTTGGTGTAGCTCCCCAATTAAAACAAGATTGGAAACAGGAGTGGCATCCACTTCTGAAATAGCTTGCCTCTGGAAACTCTATGAACGTGGAGAAATGATGAAAGTTATACAAGTGTTCAGGTCTTTTGTTCATAGGGTCGCTATGAGTCGCTTACGGCTTGAGGGCACTTAACAACAACAACAACATGAGTCATATTTGACTCTACGACACCTAACAGCAACAGCTCCACTCTAGTGACAAAGTTATAATTTGTTGTAATGTGGTATCAAGTGGACTATTGCTCATAGTGACCCTATGAACAACAAATCTGAACTTTGCCCTATTCAACACCCTCCTCAAGATCTTTGATATGCTCAAGCCTATTGTTATAATCTGTGTTAATTCATCTTGTTAAAGGTCATCCTCTCTTTCTCTGACCCTCTACCTTTCCTGGCATAATGTCTTTTTTTTCCGCAAGTACTGACCTTCCTCCCACTATGCTCCAAGTATGACATGGAATTTTATCATCATTGCCTCTAAGGAGTGTCCTGGATCAACTTCTCCCAAGAAGACTTGTTTATTGTTTGAAAGTCCATGGGATATTCAATACTCTCTTCCAACATCACAATTCAAAGTCTTCAATCTTTTTTCGGTCTTCCTTATTCATTGTCCAACTTTCAGGTGCATAAGAAGGAATTGAAAATGCCATGGCTGGATCAGACACACCTTGGTTTTTAAACTGAAACCTTTGCTCTTTAGCACTTTGGAGAGATTCTTGGAGCAGATTTTCCCAGTACAGCACATCTTTTGACTCTTGACTATTGCTACTATGGATGTTGACTGTGAATCTAAGTAAAATAAGTTCATTGACAGTTTCACTCTTTTTTCCATCTCTTAAGACACTGCCTATTTGTCTAGTGGTGATGACGATTTTTGTTTTCTTGATGTTGAGATGTAACCCATATAGAAGGCTGCAATCTTTGATCATCTGCAGCAAGTGCTTCATGTCTTCTTCACTTTCTTCAAGCAAGGTTGTGTCATTTGCATAAGCAGGCTGTTGATTTTTCCTCCAGTCTTGATATCACATTCTTTATGTAATACAGTTCTGTAACTTGTTCGGTATACAGATTAAATAGGTATGGAGAAATTCTTGTAATAAAAAAATAGTAAGTTGTTTGTTTCCTATTTTGATTTGGGACGAACTCAGAAAATTAATTTTGATAGTGTTTTATTTATAACTTGAGATGTTAAATTCGTTAACTAATTTTCTCAGAGATTACCATTGCTAAAACTATGATGTGTAGCTCACTTGGATGCAAGCAAGCAACCAGAAAAGAAAGAAATAAAGAAGGAAGGAAGGTAAAGAGGGAGGAATAGAAGGAAGAAAGAGAAGAAGAGAGAGAGAAAAAAAAGAAAGAAACTTAATATAGATATATCTGTTCCCAGTTCCTACCCACACTTCAGAGGACGTGGCTAGTGGCTTCCTGTAAGGGAAACATTTCGTTGACTCTTAACTGAGTTAGTTAAGACTGGCATTCCCCCCATTATACAACTGTACATTGTTGTGCAAAAGAACTAGTTGTCACCATAGATACTCAGGTTCTTGAACATTTGGAGTGACCACAGAGAATTTGTGTCTCGTCTCTCACCACTTTACTTCTAGTGGTCATTTGTTCACAGACTCTGTGTTCTTGGCTCAAATGCCTGAAAAACTAAAGCTTTGCTTGAATGTTTCTAGAAGGTCCCATCTGTAAGCTTAAACGCATTAGCCCTGTTTTCATGTTAACGCAATGTGCCTTTACAAAGTGCAGCTCCTGCACTTTGTTTCACTGGATGCCTCAGAAATCAGCCTTGATGAAGCGTAGCTGCTGTTGAATATAGGTACCCAGAACGCTGAGGCAGGGAACAATGAGTGGGGAGAAGAACAAAAGTAAAGTGGGCATTCTACTCCCTAGAAGTTTCTCCCAAGGCATCGAATGGTGTTCCTGGCTGGCATGGTTGACATGCTCAACTACTAACTCAAAGTCTATAGGTTCAACTCTCTGGAAAATAATTTGGAATCCACCTAGAGGTGTTTTGGACAAAAGGTCCAATGATCAGTTTAAAAAAATGAACAGTGAAAAGCGGCCATTAGAAACCTTTAGTGTACAGTTCTACACTGACATTGTAAAGTTGCCAAAAACCAAGAATGACTCCATGACAACCAGTTTTTCTAAGGACTAGACTGAGTAAGAAGGGCCTGGCTTACCTCTGGAAGAAAACTAGAAATATAATTGTTTTTTAAATTAGTAAACATAAACACCTTAACCACTGGCAAAGGAATGGTTTATTCAACAAATTCTGTTTAATTTCCATATAAATGAGACCCAAATCCACTTGGAGGTACACACAGATATACGTAATTACTCACAGCATTAATGAGACAGAAAAGTCACTAAAAAGGCTGAGTGGCCATGAGAAGAAACTGCAACTCACTGTGTTGTTTTTTGGTGTGGTGTGGTGTTTTATTTGGTTGTTGGTGGTGTTTTTTTTCCCAATGTACCTTTGAACCTAGAATCGCTAAAAAGAATAGACAGAATGATGACGTTAGAAATCTAAACAGAGGTTTTTAAATGGTGACTTAAGAAGGCAACCAAAAGAAATCAATAAACATATGACTACATAAATAAATGAAAAACAAAATCCACTGTTGTTGAGTCAACTTCACCTCACTGTGACTTTGTGGGATGGAATAGAAGTGCCCCTGAGTGTTTCTAAAGCTACAAGGCCTTGTGAAAGCAGACTGCCTTGTCTTTCTCCTGTGGAGCAGCTGGTGGGTTAGAACCACCAAACTTTCAGTTAGAGGTCCGATGCTTAACCCACCTAGCCCCCAGAAACCCAAAGTTAATGTTAAAATTAAACACGCAAAGATATCACGTTAAAAACCCAAAAGGGAAGGCCATGGTCCACAAGAATCAGGCTGACAGAAACATTCAAGCCTCCTGCTACAATATGGAAGGATTCTATGGGTGAAATACTGACCGGCCCAGGAAGGATCCAACGAAAACAGAGAGTACACAGAATCACTGTGCCAAGAAGCATTGGTCCATGAGCAACAAGGGGACTAAGCTGCCATGAAAGATATGTTTCAAATCAACGCTCCAGGGACTGACAGAATAATAATTGAGACGTTTTGACAAACGAAGACAAAATTGGAATCACTTGCTTTTTTAATTGCCAAGAACGTTGGAAGCTGGCTGGTCAGTCAATTGCCTGAAGAGAGTCATATTTTAACCATGTAAAAAACCAAAGTAAGTTGTCTAACACACTGCAGAAGTTATTAAATTATTTTCATATTACACACAAGTAAAATCTTGCTGAAGAGAATATAAAAACAGTTGCAGCCAACTATCAACAAGGAATCACCAGAATTCATCTTAGATTCAGAAGAGGATATGGAACAAGGGATATCATTGCTATGTCAGATGGATTTTGACTGAAAACAAAGAAGAAAGAAGTTGAACTAGGTTGCAATAACTATGCAAAGGTGTTTGACTATATATCATAACAAATTATAGATACTGTTCCAATGAATGAGAATTTTATAATTCAATCAATCTATCAGCCTTTAAAACACAAACAACAAAGCATATGAACATCCTCCACTATATTAATGAGGGCTATTGTTAGGGGCTCTTGTGATGTCATCTGGAGGGAGTTGAGCTGCAAACCTAAGAACAGTACCTCTCAGGTGGTTCAGATTCACCTGAGGCTCTTTGAGAACAATGCAGGCAACCTCTTACCTTGTGATTTATAGCCTCTGAAACAGAATGGAGGAAAATGAGAAATCAGTGCTAACACTCTGGCAATGAGGTATGGTTTTGGGGGGTTTGTTAATATCTTTGAGTAACTTCATAGAATTGTTCCTGGTTATATGTACTTTAATTCACTTTCCAAGTATTAGATAATTATAACATACATTGAGGGAAGTCTGGTGGCCTAATGGGTGAGGAGTAGTAGTGCCAACTGGAAGGCAGGAGATTCAAATCACCAGTTGTTCCACAGGAGGAAGATGGGCAATCTCCTCTCATGCAATTTACAGCCTCTGGAAACCCACTGGCCAGTCAGCTGTGAGAGTACATTCTGACTAGGACAGTAAGTTTGAGTTTTGAGCTATCATACGCTTATAAAAGGCTAATTGTCAAAACAACAAGATAAAAGTAAATAATCCAATAGAAAAATGGGCACAGGATATGAACAGACACTTCACCAAAGAAGACATTCAAGTGGCGAATAAGCACATGAAGAAATGTTCAAAATCCCTAGCTCTAAGAAAAATGCAAATCAAAACAGCTATGAGATATCATCTCACCCCAGTCAGAATAGCAAAATTTAACAGAACAGCAAGCAACAAATGCTGGCGAGGTTGTGGAGAAACTGGAACCCTTATTC
>NW_006399789.1:5543122-5556204 GCF_000299155.1 Elephantulus edwardii | reverse complement strand
AAAGCAAGGAACTTATGCAATATTATTGAAAATAGATGACCCTGGAGGACATTATGCTGAGCTAAGTATCTCAGTCACAAAAGGACAAATACTGCATGGTGCCACTGTTGTAAAACAGGCCTGACTTTGGGGTTGGGGGGAGAATGAGAAAGATGGGTTCAACAATGTATACTGCATTGAAACAGATGCGTGAGAAAACTGTTTAAAAGGGATATGTGATTAGGTATTTTTGTCATGACAGGAGTCCAGAGCAAAGGCTGCATAGTGAAGTGGACCTGGGGGGAGGGATTGTATAATAATGACAGAATTTTTCTTTTCCTTTTCCAAAAGGGTAGTGTACTAGGGGAGAGGGTTTGGGAGGGGAGAAAAGTTCAACAATGAATGAATGGAAATCCAATGTCTCTGTAAATTTTCATTGAAATTAATAATAAATTTTAAAAAAAGAAAAGAAAAGCCTACAACCAGGAGAGGATAGAATCAATGAAAAAATATGCTAATTGTGCCTTTTAATATATTTTAGGATTTTAAGATCTTTAGAGAACAGTAAATTCAGTCTATTATCTAACATAACTTAAAAGCTTATTGCCATAAAGTCTGAACTTACTTATACCTGACACTCCAAGGGGTTTTCTGAGGCTGTAAATCACAACAGAGGAGATTACCCATCTTTCTCCTTCAGAGCTGCTAGGTGGATTTGAACCACCAGAGATATCAAGTCTTTATGGTTAGCAGTGCAACTCCCTACTCACTACACCACACCCCCAGAACTCCCTTACCTGACAGAAAGTGCTCCTAAAAGCCAAAGCCGAGTCACTTGCCTTTGAGACCTGTGTGTCAGTGTACCCCTGCTCCATGGGGCTTTCAAGGTATTACCTATAAGAAGTTGCTCATCACACCTAGTCCTGGGACATCTCTGGGTGAGTTGGAATCATTAGCAATTAGTTTAGAAGTTAAGTGCTTAACCACTTGCATCACTCATCAACACTTAGCATAACAATCAGTTAGTCACTGATGTCAAGTCAGGACTGGCGCACAGCTGGTCCTGCAGAGGGTTTTCGGAGGCTGTAAATCACTTGGAAGGAGACTGCCTACATTCTCCCGAGGAGCAGCTGGGGGATTTAAGCACCAGGGAGGTGAAGCCTTCCCAGCCAGGAGCTCAGCTCTCTCCAAGCTCCCCCTCCCTCATTAGCATATTAACAGCATTCAGTGAAGCTAATCAAGTGAATTACTTTTATGGCAAAGGTATAAACAAGTTGTTTGAAACGGTGAAACCATTTTTTGATCCAAGATGCAAGCATCAGCCTATTGATTCTGACGTGTGTTCCTTCTTACTTTCCTACCATTGTGGCTTTCTGTTTCAGTCGGTTGGCAAAGCTACACTGAAGAGGCTTAGCAGAAGAAAACAACAAAACAACCCAAAAGGCATTTCTTTAGTGTGTTCATTTCTTTAGTGTTGCCTCTACTGATTTTTTTTTTCTTAATCCTTAAGAATAGGGACATGTATTACTTACTTTGTTTTCTAGATGTCAGGTAGAAATTTAGTCAACTTAATTAAGAATCTTTTATCAAATTAAGCAACCCCTTTCCTTCCAAGATATATATAAAATAATATAAAAATAGCAACAAGAGTCCACTGTTACCTGGTTAAAATTGACAACTGTGAGATGGCTGGCTGGCTGGCTGTCTACAAGTTTAGAAACAGGAAATAATAGTCGGCACTTGCCAAAGCGCACATAAGCTGAGAAAGCTGTTATGTAGGAAATCAAGATCAGAGGCAGAGTACAAAGATTGTGTTCTAGAACAAAACCGTTTGCGGTGATAAGCAGTGACGTGAAGCTGTGTTTATGTGAATATAAACCCTCTCACCCCAAGACTGGTGACTGGAGTCTTGTCTTCTACCAAAACAACTTTATTGTAAAAGAAAAAAACACCTTGTTATTAATTGTGGAAGCACGTTCTGTCACTATTAACGTATCAAACACAGGGCTTGAGATTATCTTCTGCTCATCAGTTGATTAGGTTTTACCCACAGGAAGAGTCTGACCGAGGCCAACCACAGGACCGCCACGTATGACGTACAGAAGGGCCTTTGTCGCAGCCAGACGAGTGCTTGCAGCTGGAGTGAGGTAGGCGAAAAACACACCTGATCCCATCGGGTCTCCATGGTAATAGGGCCGTTTGTCCAGACAGACAGTGAAGGCCCATCATCTGGAAGAGGCTTATCCTGTGACTAGTGGGAGTTTTGAAAGGTGACACGTCAACAACTCCACCTCAGCAACAGCTGTTTGTTATTGTGGTAGACAGGGATACAGAGGGCTAGCCTGTCAAAATACCTTGCCGTGAGGAGGAAGCTTTATCCCCTTGAATAACAATGTTTTGTACTTCCTAGAGGCAAAAAGGTGGGTTAAGCAATGCTGGCTTGGAACATTCATTCATCTATAATTATTTATTGAGTAAATAAATGATTTTCATATCTCAATAACTTGTGGAAACAACTTGAAGCACCTGATATTTAGATTTGTCAAGTTTCTTTATTTTTGCTGTTTGGTGTGATCAAATCAGTTCCAACTCATAGTGACCTGCAGTAAAACAGAATGAAGCACTGCCCCATGCTGCGCCATCCTAACAAGTCAGAACAGAGGGGAGTCAGGGACTCAGCAGGAGGAAGACTGACTAAGAGAGCAAGGAAGCAGTCTTCACTGTGTACCCCTCCTGAGGGAAGGAAGGTTCCTGCTCACCTAATTTCCCAGTCCTTTCTCTTATATTTTTGCTAGAGCGATTGGTGGAACGTCTATTAACAATCTCCGTTATGCAGATGACACAACCCTGCTTGCTGAAACTGAGGAGGACCTCATGCACTTGCTGTGAAGGGTCAAGGACTGCAGCCTTCAGTATGGACTGAGGCTCAATGTCAAGAAGACAAAGATTCTCACCACTGGACCAATTGGCAGTGTCAGGATGGATGACGAAGAGATTGAGAGTGTTCACAGCTTCAGTTTGCTCGGCTCCACAGTCAACACTCTTGGTACCAGCAGTCAGGAAATCAAAAAGCGTATCGCGATGGGAAAGTCTGCTGTTAGGGACCTCTCTAAAGTACTCAGGAGCAACAGTGTCTCTCTGGAGATTAAGGTGCGCCTGATATAGGCCATGGTATTTGCAATCGCTTGTTATGCATCAGAGAGTTGGACAATGACTAGGGAGGACAGAAGGAGAGTGGATGCTTTTGAGCTGTGGTGCTGGAGAAGGGTACTGAATGTACCCTGGACTGCCAGGAAAACAAACAGATTTATCTTGGAGAGGATTAAACCAAGCTACTCCTTGGAGGCAAGGATTCTGGGGCTTCGTCTGACATACTTTGGACATGTTGCCAGGAGGGACAGGTCCTTGGAGAGGGACATCATGCTTGGGAGGGTTGAGGGACAACGCAGGAGGGGAAGACCCTCTATGAGATGGATTGATTCAGTGACTGGGGTAATTGGGATGGGTGTGTCAGAGGTGGTGCGGTTGGTGCAGGATGGAGCAGGGTTTAGGGCTGTTGTGCATAGGGTCGCTATGAGTCGGAAACGACTCGACGGCACATAACAAAAAGAACAACATTGATTTTGCTGATGTATTAATATTAATTTGAGTATTATCTCTCTCATAATTCCCTGAGTATGAAATTATACTATCTTTTTCAATCTTTGTATCCAACATGTCTGGCAGAAAGCAGAATTTCAATCAATATTTACCAGCTACTGGTAGCCAGCCATGGTTGAAGTCCTCAGGTGATATAAATGGTTAGCACTTAACTGCTAACCAGATATGTTGTTATGTGCCATCAAGTCGCTTGCAATTCATAGCAACCGGATGTACAAGAGCCCTAAACCCTTCTCTATTCTGTGCCAACCTATTTGTCTCCAACACACCTACTCCCACTACCCCAACCACTGGATCGATCCATCTCATCGAGGGTCTTCTTCTCCTGCGTTGTCCCAACACTCTCCCAAACATGATGTCTCTCTCCAAGGACTGGTCCCTCCTTACAACATGTCCTAAGTATGTCAGACGAAGCTTCAGAATCCTTGACTGCAAAGAACAGCCTGGCTCCACCCTCTCCAGGACAAACCTGTTTGTTCTCCTAGCAGCCCATGTTATATTCAACACTCCTCCAGCACCACAGCTCAAAGGCATCAATTCTTTTTCTATCATCCCTAGTCACAGACTTGCTCTCCAATGCATAGCATGCAATTTCAATAGAAAGGCTTCTCAGAATAAAGACCTGGTACTCAATAATTCTTGAAAGGGTGTAGCATCAGTGCAGGAGAGGAAGAACCTGAATGAGATAGACTGACACAGTGACTGTGCCAATGGGGTCATGTGTCATAGATGGTGAGGTTGGCTCAGGATAGGGCAAGGTTCTAAGTCATTATGCATAGGTTCACTATGAGTCGTAGTCAACTTGATTGTACAAAATAATAACAACAAGCTCAAATTTATTGCTCTAGAGTTGGAACAGACCCACAACTATGGGTTTCCAAGGGTATAAATAACACAGGAGGAGATTGTCCATCTTTCTTGCGTGGAGCTATTAGTGGATTCAAACCACCAGAGTTGCTGTCTTTGGGTTAACAAGTGCAACTCCCTAAGGACTGCATCACAGAGTTTCCCAAAACTCTAGGAAAATAATAAGTAAAAGTAGCAGCCAATGAAAACATTATGGAGCGCAGTTCAACCCAGACACATGTGAGGTCACTTCAAATTTCAACAGCAACTGACACATTGGTGTTAGAAATGGTAGCAGAAGAAAGCAGGGTAAAGTACATCTAAGACATAGGATATCCCTCTCCTAGGCCTTGACAGCTGTAGGGTTCTCTGGGAAGTTCCAGTCCAGACCCTGGGAAAGATCTTCTCACTGGTCTAGTGAATGCTCTGGAGCTTCTGTCTGGTGTCCTCTCAAAAGAAGCTAAAACATCTAATGACGTACAGCATCAAGTTTGGGTCTAGACGGCCTGCAGTAGTATCCTAGCTCCCTGTGAACTATGTATTTGGGCTAGTCATTTGTCTTCTCTGAGCCTCCGTTTGCATACCTGTTAAAAAGAGATACTAATAGTATCTAAGGAGCTGTGGTGGCCTAGTGGCAAGAAGGTGTGCTGCAATCCCAAGGGCACACTAGTTCGAGGCCACCAGCCACTCTGCAGGAGAAGAATGGGCACTCTTCTCCCATGAGATTAACTGCCTCTGACAGCTCTGACAACCCACTGGAGGGTTCCAACCCTGTGGTACTCAACAGCAACAACAATAACACAATAGCACTTATATTATGAGGGCTCATTTTGAGAACAAACACGTTTAGAACAGTAACCTAGTAATTCAGAAGCACTTTTTGGAATTTAGTTCTTGCTTTCTGAAGTACTGTTGTCACTTACTTTCAGAAGATAAGAAAGTCAAGGTGAAGCAGAGCTTTCTGCTTCAAAGTTAGTGTTTTGTTTTCTAACATACCATTGAGCCTTAAAGTCTTGTCTTTTGGGATTCCCTGACGTGATGGAAGACAACGTATCTTTCCTCCTAAAATGAACCCTTAGACCACTCACTGCCAGTCTCCAGAAGTGCAACCATGTTCTTGCTCATCTCCTACAAATGCACAGTGAAGTTGTATCAGAAGAAATGAGAAATAGCCTGAACCAATCCACTGGGACTGTGCATGGGACATTTATGTTGCCCTTGAGTTATTACTCCCTCCTTTAATGTGTAAGATATCATGAACCTTGCCAGACAGCATAGCATATAACATGGTTGCGTAACTAACCAACATTCAAAAGATAAAGCCATTAGGAAGCTCTGATAGCATATTCTATAGGGAATTGCCTTGTTAATCCAAAGACCATGCCTCTCTGGGGCTTTGAACTGACCAGTGACTCTCAGGAGAGAGGTTGGAATTCTTCCTACAATGAGATTTACGGCCTCAGAAATCCAGTGGAGGGTCAGCTATGAGTTGCTTCTGACCCAGTTGAAGTGCGTGTGAATAGCTATTAAGAGGAGGCAGAATATCTTCTTGTAATCTAGAAAGATAGTTAATTCTTTTTTAACAAAGAATTCCTAAGTGTTATTTATACCTTACATTAAGGAGTACATTGGTCACAATTAATGAAGTAATATTGGTACATTATTAGGAACTAAAGTCCCTCAAGTTTTCCTCTGTTTTCCCCCCAGTGTCCTTTTTCTGTTCCAAGATCCCATGAAGACTGTTCTTTATCTCCGTAGGTTCCTCTTGGTTGTGAAAGTGTCTTTGTGTTTTAGGGCCTTGACAGTGTTTGAGGATTATTGCACGAGTATGATGTAAAAGAACAAAAATGTTATAAATGTTTCTCAAGTGATAAAATGATAAATGGGACCTTCTAAAGATTAAGTGTACAACAAAGACATTTTCCAACAGAGTGAAAAGAAACTTTACTGACTGGGGGGAAAATTTGGCAACACAATTTTAGACAAGGGTCTCATATCAAAAGTTTTCAGAATCCTACTGTACCTCCACAAGACAAAGACTGATCACAAATTAAAAAATGAGCAAAAGAAGTGTAAAGAATCTTCACAGAGGAAGATATTCAGATGGGCAACAGACACATGAAATGTTCAAAATCGTTGGCAATAAGGGAGATGCAAATCAAAACCACAATGAGCTATAATGTCACTCCAGTATCAATGGCAAAGTTTTACAGGACAGCGAGTAATAAATGTTGGAGAGGATGTGGAGAGATGGGATTGTAAAATGGTATATCCACTCAGGAAGGCAGTTTGGCATTTCTTTAAAATGCTGATCATAGAAATTCCACTGCTTGGAATACACCCCAGGAAAATTAGAACTGAAGCACAAACAGATGTGTACATCAATGCTCATAGCAGCATTATTCACCATCACAAAAGACATAGAAACAGCCCAGATGTCCAACCACAAACGAATGGATTGATGAATTATAATATATTTACATGATGGAATACTATGCAGCATGTAGGAGGAATGGTTTTTAAAATTATTACCTAAATTGGGAGGGAGTGGAGAGCATTATACTGAGTGAACTAACCCAGTCCCATAAGGATAAATACTGTGTAAGACCATTATTGTAGAAGTGGAAAGATAACTAGTAAAGCATGTATGAGGATCTAAGCGGAGGGCAGAGGAAAGCAGAGTAATGAGGATGGGTGGGGTGGGGGCCTGGTAATCATAGGTTTGCAAATTTTGAAGAGTGGAGGAAGGGATGGGTAAAGGAATTGGGAAAGATCTGTTGTGAAAAACAAGTATACGAAATTTTTAAGTAAATTAGTATAAAATAAAAATTTTATTTAAAAAATAAATGTTCCTCAAATGGAAGAAGACACAAAGAGAAAGTACTATTCTCATCACATCAAATCAAGAGTTGTTGTTGTGTACCATCGAGTCACCTGCAACTCATAGTGACCCTATGTACAACATCCCTAAGCTCTGCTTTATTCTGTGCCAATCTTACTGTCTCTGACACACCTACCCCCATTTACCCCAGTCACTGAATCAATCCATCTCATCAAAGGTCTTCCTCTCTTGCATTGTCTCTCCATCTTACCAAGCATGATGCCCCTCTCCAAGGATTGGTCCCTCCTTGCAACATCTCCAAAGCATGTCAGATAAAGCTTCAAAATCCTTGTCTTCAAGGAGCAGCCTGGCTTCACCCTCTCCAGGAGAAACCTGTTCATTTTCCTAGCAGTCCATGGCATATTCAACACTCTTCTCCAGCACCACAGCTCAGACGCACCAATTCTCCTCCTGTCATCCCTAGTCATTGTCCAGCTTTCTAATGCACGCACTATCAATATGACTTACACTGTTTTAGTGTCTAGAGTAAATCCAGTGGTTCACAACTGTGCTCCCCAGATCGGCTGTTGTATTTTCCTGAAGAGTTGGTGGTGGTTTGTCACTGCCAATGAGGGAGAACCAACTCATAGCTAAGACTCCACTGGGTTGTCAGAGGCTGTAAACTGCACAGGAGGAGATTGCTCATCTTTTCCCACAGAGCAGCTGTTGGATTTAAATCGCATGCATAGGGGTCAGCAGTCCAACTCTACCACTACTTGAGCTCCTGGAGAACATGGTTGTAACGCAAATGTTTGACCCTGTTACAGACCTATGGGATCATAAACTAAGATTGCTGTTACTGTTGTTAGGTGTTGTCAAACAACTCATAGCAATCCTATGAACAGCAGATCGGAACCATGTTCTCTTATCATCATCTCTGGTACACTTGAGCCCATTGTTGCAGTCACTCTCAATTCATCTGGTTAAAAGCCCTTCTCTCTTTCACTAACCCTAGAGCCTTACAATGTCACTCTCCAAGGAATAGCTTCTCCTAGCAACATACCCAAAGTATCAGAAAAAGCTTTGCCATCTTTGCCTTCAGGGAGCACTCTGGCTGCTCTTTTTCTAAGACGTAACTGTTTGTTCCTTCGGAATTTCATGGGAGATTCAGTGCTCTTCTTCAGCACGACAACTCAAAGGCATCAATTCTTCTTCTGTCATTTTTATTCATTGTTCAGCTCTCAGATGCACAGCAAGTGATTGAAGACCATGTCCTAAATCAGGCACACCTTAGTCTTAAAACTGACATTATTACTCCTCAGTAATTTAAAAAGGGCCCCGACAGCAGACTTTCCAATGCAATGTGTTTCCTGATCTCCTAACTGCTGGTACCAATGGTGTTGATTGTGGATCCAAGGAATATTTAATCATTGACAGTTTAATCTTTTCACCATCCATCATGATGTTTTCTATTGACCTGGTGATGAAGAATTTTGTTTTCTTCATGTTGAGATATAATCTATACTGAAGACTAGAGTCCTTGATCTTTGCAGCAAGCATTTCAAGTTCTCCTTACTTACAGTGAACAAGGTTGTGTCATCTGCACAGTGCAGGTAATCGCTATGGTAGAGTGCTAGTGTTCTCAATGATTTTGAAACTGTGGGCTTAGTGCAAACAGGCAGTAGCAGCAACAGCAAAAGGGAGCATTTTAGAGGTCATTCCTTCAAGAAAAGATATATTTTAAGGTGGAGGGACAGTAGAAGAGGGGAAGACCCTCAACCACATGGATTGACACTGGAACTGCAGCAATGGGCTTGAGTGTGTTGGAGATTGTGAGGATGGTGTAAGATAGGCCAGGGTTCAGACCTGCTGTTCCTGGGGTTGCTATGAGTAGTCTCCACAGCACCTAACAACAATACAAAGTTTAGGAAACACTGTGTTAGAGACTATCTGAGGTTTGGTTTGGTGTTTTTTTTCTTACTATACAAAAGAACACTTCTGACTACCTATTTTGCTATACTGGTTCTTACTGGCATATTTTAAATACTGATATCCAGGCACCACCATTCTCAGACACTGATTTAATTGGTTTGAGAAGGGGATTTACTAACAAATTTCCAGGTAACTCGAAGCTTGAACAGAACGAAGGGTCCTCACATCTGGTACTCAGCCTAGCAAAGCCCCTCTCTTCTTCTCACACTTTCCATGCTCTCATGCTCGCCTCTTTTCCCAAGGACTTCGAAGAATGGATCAAATAGCAGCCTATTTCTTAGAAAACATCAAACAGGATCTAATAATACAGAATTTCAAAGTCGGTTATAGGCATAAAGGTCAACTAGTTCAGTGGTTTTAAAACTTAATAAAAAAAAAAACACAAAACACTTAACTCTCTTCAAAGGAAATGTTCTGGGGAAACCCAGCATAGAAAGGGGGAAAAGCACTGCTCTGAGTGGAGGGTGATGGGGCTGAGGAGTCCTCTGGCCGTCCGCATGTGTTCTGGCACTCACTGCTTCAGCTCAATATTCACAGTGAGTGTCCACCTTTTCGTTGATTGCGTCCCGGTTTCCGAACTTCTTTACGCACCAAGATGCTCCATTTACAGGACAGCTTAAAACTATAAGCCATTCTTTATTTTAAGCCCCAAATTACCTCTCACTTCGTACCACTGGCATTTATCCCCTGCCACCACCTCCGTTGGAGTTTAAAAGAATGGCTCCAGACTGTTTTCTACCAGAATGTATTCTCATTTTAGACTTCAGCAGTACTCTCCTTCCCGCCTCCACCTCTCCAAACCAGGGTTCTCGATTTGACGATGCATTGGAATCACCTGAGGCACTTCAAAAATTCCAAGAGGTTGCAGTTGCATTCCAAATCAATGCAATCATCATCTCTCCTAGGAGGACTTAGGGAACTCTAGTGGCCTAGTGGTGAGGAGTTGTGCTGATAGCCTCGAGGCACAGGGTTCGACTCTACTACCAGCTGCTCCGTGGGAGAAACATGAGCAGTCTCCTCTCATGTGATTTACTCCCTCTGAAAACCAGCTGGAGGGACAGCTATGTGTCAGTTCCGGCTCAATGGTACTTAACAACAACATAGGAAGACTCAGGCATCAGGATGTGGAAAATCTAGACCATTCCCCTCAGAGTGGTCCTGTAGGACAGAGGAAGAGCTGCCCCCACAGGGTTTCCAAAGCTGCACATTTTCATAGCAGCAGACTGTCCCGTCTTTCTTCCACAAAACAGCTAGTGAGTTTGAACCATGGACCTTTTGGTTAGCAGATGGATGCTTTTCATTAGTTTGTCACCAGGGCTTCTTGAAGTTCCTCAGGTGAATGCGCAAAGCAGTCCAGGCTGAGAGTGAGCACCTGTGATGAGCCTCTATTCCTCGCTGTAAACACGGACACCTCGCTCGCCTGCTCCTCGTGTGGTCTTAGATGGAGCGCAATGACAGTCAGTGCTGAATTAGTAATACAAAAGGCATCTGGGGGTGCAGTTGTTAAGCGCTCAGCTGTTCATCGTCCCGCCACTCTGAGAATGAGAGAGGTGGCACATTCCTTCCATAAGACCACAGCCCTGAACACTCTGTGAAGAAGCTCTGTCACTCATTCCCATTCTTGTTGAGACAAAATCAACACTTTGCTGACCGTTGAACACAATTTCAGAGGCAGTAAATTGCACCAGAAGTGATTGCCCATCTTTCTCTTCTGCTGGAGGCAATGGTGGATTTGAACCACCAGATAAATACTGTCCTACTAGGTCATAGCGAATTAAAAATCAGCTCAAAGGAAATGGGTTTTCATTGCTTCATAAATGTCCTTGTGTGGTACAAACGGCTTACATTTGACCACTAGCCTAAAGGCTGACAGTTCAGACCCAGCCACCAGCACTTCAGTGGAAAGGCCTGACAATCTGCTTCCATCAAATTCAGCCAAGAAAACCCTGAAAGTCATGAGGTTGTGCTGAATCAGAACTGACAGTAACAGATTCAGTTGTTTTGGTTAGAATCAAATGCTTGCTCCCTCATTTCACTCCTGCCCACTGTTCCCTTCCCCTGTATTAGAAAGATTGTTCTAACTCTCTTACTTCCTTGAAGGAGGCTTGCCTTTGACAGTTAGGCAAAGGTAATCAAGGTCACAGCTTTTGTGGGAGAGTCCATGCAACTCCGCCCAAATGGCCCAATAGTTTGGTGAGGGTTCGTCTCCCCTCATCATCCCTCTACAACCCTTAGTCAGCAAATAACTGGGCTGTGCACAGGCAGGATGCATAGGTTGTTAAATTTACCAGCCACTGAAGAGCCCCACCCAAATTCTCTTAACCAGTATTTCCTGAATGAAGATTGTATCCAGAGCCAAGACATTTAGTTAAAGAAGGTGGCATGCACTCGGCAGCACTGTACTTGGATGTATCTCAGAGACTCAAGAGCCAATGACAATGGCTTGTTTCCACTCAGCTGAAGAACATATTTTGGTTGTATCTATCTGTATTCGCACTCTGGTGGCTTACTGGTGAGGTATTTTGCAGCCGGTGCAAAGGTATGTGGTTCAAATCCACCAGTTACTCTGTGAGAGAAAGATGGACAATCTTTTCTCAAGTGATTTACTGACTCTGAAAACCCTCTGGTGAGTCAGCTATGGGTCAGTTCCGAACCAACTGTACACAACATTTCTATTTAGCTCTGGTGGCCTAGGGAGTAAGCAGTGGCATTGCCAACCAAAAGGTGAGAGGTTTGAATCTACCAGCTTCTCCATGGAAGATGGGAAGTATCTTCTTATGTGATTTACTGCCTCAGAAAATCCACTGGAGGGCCAGTAAGAGGCCGTTCTGACTTTAAGATGCATAACAGCACCTCCATCAAGAGAAGCCCCCGTGGTATGGTGCATAACACATGCCTGAATCCACCGGCAGCTTCTCAGGAGGAAAATGACCAGTGTCCTTCGGCAAAAAAAAAGCACTGATAACATGAAGGAGGGCTGCTGTGAGTCAGGATCGACACCATGCAGTGGGTTTGGTTTTGGCTTATCTCCCTTTAAAAGTTTGTCCCTGGTGCCATGGCAACTGGCTTCTTTATCATATGACTCATAGTCATGAAGTCCAACAGAGGACTGGGGATAGATAGTGTTTGCATAAGCATTTGATCCTAAGCCTAGGGAAATTCAACCAAGTGCTCTGTGGTCACACACGCCACTGATGTCACCGCAATAATTGTGCTGAGAGTCTCATCGCAAACACATGTGATTCCTCTCCAGTTGGATCCTTCATTGTCTCCTGTGATTATTTCCTTCCCCCCAACTTGATTGACACACTTCTCTAGGGCCCACAACAGCATCCCAGACCTTCTTCCAAAACTTCAGTTTTCTTATCTTTGGAATTGAGACAGTCATAGCATCCACTTAGTAAGGTTGTTCTCAGTTTGAATGAAAGAATTGACGCAATGTTCTAGGCATGTAACATTGTGGGGGGGAGAAGAAAAAAAAACAAAACAAAACAAGACAAAGTAAAGAGGAAAAAAAAGAGTTTGTTCCAATAAATAAATTCCAACACAGGGTGATGTTTCATTGGGTTTCTGGAGCCATGAATGCTAATGGGAGGAGATGGCCTCACTTTTCTCCTGCAGAGCAATTGGTGGATTCATATTGCTAACCTCTTAGCAGTGCAGCCGATAATTATTTAATAAAAGCTGCCAGAACTAAGAGAAACAATACCTTTCACAATAGCTAATCACAAGATTAAATACTTGGGAATAAATTTAACCAGAAGTACAAAGGACCTTTTCCAAG
>NW_006399789.1:5539086-5541121 GCF_000299155.1 Elephantulus edwardii | reverse complement strand
GTTTATGAAAATTAATAAAATATAATTATAGAAAAAAAAATGTTATTATATTTAATATATAAGAATGATTTTAAAAGCAATAGATTTTTTATTCATCTCAGAGTCAATGAATTATTTTAGTACCAACTATCTGCAAGTTCAAGATAATAACCACTGGAATTTTTCAATTTAAATTGGGAAGACACGCCTTTGTTCATCACAGAAACCCTGGATGGTACAAATGGTTACTGTGTTCAGCTGCTAACCAAATGGTTGATTATTGTTGTTGTTCTGTCAAAAGAGCCTCAGAAAAAGGCTTGGCAATCTAATTCTCATAGATCATCGTTGTTTTGTGCCATGGAGTCAGAACAGACCCATAGCTGGACATCCAGCGGGTTTTCAGAGGCAGTAAACCACACGGGAGGAGATTACCCAACCTCTCCCATGGATTAACTGGTGAATTCAAACCCTGTGCCTTTGGAATTTCAGTGTAGTTTCTTACCACTAGATACCAGAGTTTCCCTACAGATCATAGCCATCAAAAACCTCTATATAGCACACTTCAACTGTTGCTGTGAATTAGAATGGATTTCACAACTGATCCAAATTTGTTTGCTTATGATTGTTATGGAATGAATTGTGCTGCTGCAAAATTTGTGTAGTAAGTTATAGTCTACGACTCGACAGCACCAAACAACAACAACAACAAGTTATAGTTATGCAAAGGCATTTGACTGTGTGGATCATAACAAACTGTGGCTGACTCTGAGAAGAATCAGAATACCAGAACACTTGATCATGCTAATGTGAAACCTATGCTTGGACCAGGAGGCAGTCGTCAGAACAGAGCATGGAAACACTGCATGGTTCAAAATTGGGAAGGGTGTACACTAGGGACGTGTCCTATCTCCATACCTTTTTGACCTGTATGAAGAACAGATTATCCAGGAGGCTGGGCTGTATGAGGAGAAGTATGGCATCAGGATTGGCGGGAGATTCATCAACAATCTGCATTATGCAGATGACACAACTCTGCTTGCTGAAACTAAGGAGGACCTGAAATGCTTGCTGCAAGGACTGCAGTCTTCAATATGGACTGAGGATCAATATCAAGAAGACAAAAATTCTCACCACTGGGCCAATTGGCAGCATCAGAATGGAGGTGACGAGACTGAGATTGTTGACAGCTTTAGTTTGCTTGGCTCCACCAGTCAACACTCTTGGTGCCAGCAGCCAGGAAATTAAAAGACATATCATGATGGGAAAGTCTACTGTCAGGGACCTCTCCAAAGTAATGAAAAGCAATGGTGTCACTCTGGAGATGAAGGTATGTCTGATACAGGCTATGGTCTTTGCAATCACTTGTTAATGCTTCAGAGAGCTGGACAATGACTAGAGATGATAGAAAGAGAATGATGACTTTGAGCTGTGGTGTTGGAGAATAATATTGAATACATCATGGACTGCTAAGAAAATTAACAGGTTCACCCTGGAGAGGGTTAAACCAGGTAGGTCCTTGGAGGCAAGGATTCTGAAGCTTCATCTGACATACTTTGGACATGTTGCAAAGAAGGACAGGCCCTTGGAGAGGGACGTCATCCTTGGGAAAGTGGAGGGACAGCACAGGAGGGGAAAGCCCTCTATGAGATGGATTGATTCAGTGACTGGGGTAAGGGGAGTAGGTGTGTCAGAGACAGAGATTGGCATGAGACAGAACAGGGTTTAGGGTTGTTGTACATAGGGTTGCTATGAGTCACAAGTGACTCGACAGCACATAACAACAAACAAAAACAACATGTTATAATCCCACTTAAGAATGAGTTGTGTTTGTTACCTTAATATGAGAGAATTAGTGTAGGGTGTATTTTGAGGCAGTATCTTTTGTCATATAAGAGATTAAATGAAAATAAGTAAACCAAGATGGGAGAAGAGAGGCGCCAAGCCATGTACATATTGCTTGACAGTGGATGCTCAAAAGACAAAGACCTTCCGAAGAGTACTGAGGTTAGGGTGAGGAGGTTATTATGCAACAGTGATTAAGTATGTGTGTGTATAT
>NW_006399789.1:5535538-5538529 GCF_000299155.1 Elephantulus edwardii | reverse complement strand
CAATGAATGAATGAAAATCTAACATTTTTTGTAAACTTCCACTAAAATGACAATTGAAATAAAAAAAAATTATTATTTTAAAAAAGACAAAGACCTTTCTAGGGCTGAGAGAAAGTGCCCCAGGTGTTGGTATGGTAGATTTGCACTCCTATGTACAAGAAATGATGTTAGTTATAGAACAGAGTTCAGGTCTTTTGTGCAAAACTTACTCTCAGTCGTATTCAACTTGACGTCACTTAACCACTGCTAACTGAAACTAGGGCTGTTATATCTGGAGGAACACTCTTCCACTTTGTACATCACTCTTCGTCAATGTGCAGTATGAAGTAACCTGGGTTACTGTGATGCTGAACCTTTTACCATTGGGGTATCAAATACCAGAATGGTTTCCCAATGTGGACAGTGTTTGGTGTAGCTCTCAGTTGTAAAACAGGTTAGGAAGCAGGAGTGACATCCACTTCCTAAACCACATGCCTCTGGAAACTCTATGAACTTGGAGAAATGACAATAGTTATGGAAAGGACATTAGGTCTTTTGTTCATAGAGTCCCTATGAGTTGAGCTCGACTTGACGGCAATCAACAACAACAACATCCTCCTATGTGATGAGAAAATTAATTTCTGCCAAAGCTACCCTTCTGTGGTATCTCTGTTAGTACCACAGAGCTACGGCTATCAGACAGAAAAAAAAAGGTGTAGACTGCTTCACAATTGACAAGAAGCTGGTCATCTCTTAAGATCCTAACTCTCTCTCTCTCTCTCTCATTTTATGACCTTCTTCCTTACAAAGATCAGAGCAACTCCTTGAGGCCATGAGGCACGCTCTTTCTCACAGAATCTTTATGTTGTCAATGTTCTTGTTTGCCCTTCTTGTCTCTGGAAACTATCTCTGCTTCACCCTTAGCCTCAAGCCCCTCCCATCTAGAAGCAGCGCCCTGGGGGAATTCCCCTGCAGTGGTGGTGAGCTCTGTGCACTGCAGCACCTCAAGATTCAATAATGGAGTCCTTGCCTTCAAGAGATTGCAACATAGTTGAGCTGACAGAAAAATAAAACAAGCCTTGCAAGGTAACTCATAACAAGTGTCAAATGAATCATTCAAGGGGTAGGGGAAAGTGTCACGGCTTTCATGGATGGGGACCATTGAAATGCCCTTGGAAAAAAAGATATTATTTGCACAAGGACAAAAGTTAAGTCTTGAAAATTTTGAAACCACATTGCAAAACAGGACTTGTAACACTGATAGTGTTTGGAGGAAGACTCCTTAATAGCCTCAATAAGGCTCATCAGTAATTACCATGAGGACAACTCAATCTTGCTGAAAGCGAAGACGACTTGAAGCACTTACAAATGAAGATCAAAGACGTGTGCCTTCAGCATGGCTTACAACTCCATATATAAAGAAAAAAAAATATATTCAAAACTAGGCCAGTAATCAATATCATATTAAATGGATAAAAATTGAAGTTTTTAAGGTTTTCAGTTTACTTAGTCCTAGAAACACCACCCAGGAGTCAGGAAATCAAGTGACATATCAGATCAGGCAAATCTGATGCACAAAGCCTATTTGAAGCATTAAAATGCAAAAATGTCACTTTGAGGACTGAAGTATACCTGATCCAAGCTACAGTATTTCTAGTAGCCTCATATGCATGCATGTGAAAACTGGGCAGTGAACAGGAAAGATCAAAGAATTGATTAATTTGAATTAAGGCATTGGCAAAGAATATTGAATATATCACAAACTAGCAGAGGAAGAAGCAAATCTGTCTTAGACGAAGTAAAGCCAAAATGCTTTGTAGAAGCAAGGATGGCAGGGCTTCATTTCACATACTTTGGACACTTTATTGGGAGGCATCAAAACCCAGAGAAAGTCGTGCTGCTAGGTGCAGTGGAAGGTCCCTGAAAGGGAAGAAGACTCTCTAGAGATAGACTGACACTGTGACTGCATCAATGTGTTAAAGGTAACAATGATTATGAGTATGACCCAGGACCAGAAAGTGCTTTATGCTGGGGGACGTTGCATATTAGGCCACTCGGAGTGAGAACTGAATCAGTGGCACCTGAGAACAACAATAATACTAGCAGCATCAGAATCTAACTGCAGGTAGGGATGATGACTAGAGTGAGCCCCAAGCTGATCCCAGTAGGGTGGTGGCCTGCATACCTCCACCCTCCAACCTTTTCCCTGCTTCTGACACCACCTGCCCCTCTCATAGTGGACTGTTTTACTACTGAGTTTCAGAATGTGTTTTCGGGTTCACACAGAACTCAGACCCTAATTACAAGTATATGGTTAAATAGGGAACAGGGTACACCTTGGGATCAACAGATGACCACAGAAGGTTAGGGTCAAGAGCACACAGGCAAAGCCTCCCTTCCTCGGTGTCAGTGAGCTTTCTCTGCTCTTCCCAGCTGATCCACCCTCCTATAAGCTCCCTAAAGACAGCCTCCTCTTGGCTTTTCCACCTGCTACCAATGGCTTTCTCCTGTGTCCCCTCCTGGCTTCTCAACCATCTTTAGCGTTAATTATCTTGGCTAGTGTTAAAGCTGGTTAGCAGATTTCTTGCCTCTTTCCTCTGATTTTTATGTCTTCTGATTCTTCTCCTTTTTCCCATCTCAAAAACTTTTGTAAGGCTACACACATACAAACACACACACCAAGGTGCATGTCAATATCAAGGTACAGCTCCTCCCAATAGAGTCTACAAACTGACCAATCTAGTTTCAGGCAACAGACACTTCATTTGCATACTAGGCTACAATTCCATTTCTTTGACGAAGGTACTTACAAATTACGGAGCAAATGCCACTCAGAACCAAACAAAAGTTTCACACCAAGTTGTTTACCATTTACTCAGGAAATGGCAATCATCCTGGGCAAAAGTAAGAAATTTTTTGGGTAGAAATATAGGGCAAAGTTCTCAAGCTGTTTTTGCAAATCAAGGCCAAAGGTCACCACTTATATTTAATAATATTTTAATATTTAATTTA
>NW_006399789.1:5520504-5535438 GCF_000299155.1 Elephantulus edwardii | reverse complement strand
CAGAAAGAAGAAGAAGAAAAAAAACCCACAAAATAAAATATCCTCAAACTCATTGCTTTGGAGTTAGAATCAATTCATAAAAGAACCTTCATTGGGTTTCCAAGACTGCAAATTGTAGGAAAGGAGATGAACCATCTTTTTTCACTAAACTGCTGGGGGAGCGACTAATGAGGTAGATTGAGGATGATTCTGTGCATTTTACAAATTATAAAATTGAGGCTGAGATTTCCTAGAAATTCTAAGGCTGTGTATTAGGTTTAGAATTCCTAAGCTTATGTATTTAGTAAGTGCCAGAACCAGGTCTTGGGAGTGACTTCTGTTGCTTTTCCCCTAAGTCATGGTTTTTCTGCTGAAAAGAAATTCCATTGTCATCAAATCAGTTTCAACTGACAGGAATTCTACATGACAGAGATGAACGATCCCAAAAGGTTTCCAAGGCTGTAATCTTTACAGAAGTCAACTGCTACATTATCCTCCCATAGAGCAGTAGTTGGTGGGTTCAAACTGCCAACCTTTAGATTAGTGCTTAACCATTATGCCACCAGGGCTCAATTTTCTGCTATAAAACATTAACATGTGCTGCCTATATCTATCAACTGGTAGGAAGCTTTACTGCAGTCACAAAGGCATGAGGTTCAAATCCACTAGATGTTCCATGATAGAAGTATGAACTATCTCCTCCCTTGTGACTTACAGCCTCTAAAAGCCCAGTGGAGGGTCAGCTATAGGCGGAGTCCAACTCGATGGTGAATGACCACAACATACTAAGAACATACATACTTTTTCTCATGAAGAAAAATACAGCTTCAGGATTGAAGTAAGATTCATCATCAACAACCTTCAGTACGTGCAATTGATACAACCTTGCTTGCAGACAGACAGTTAAGATCCTTGAAGCACTTACTGAACAAGATTTACAGCCCTCCTACTGAAAGACTGCAGTTCTAAATTTGAATTACACATCAACATCAAGAAAACAAAAATCCTCACCACTGGAGCAATAGGACCGAGCATGATACAAGAAAGAAAAGATTTAAAATGCCAATTATTTTATTTTGCTAGGATCCACTATCAATACCCATAGTAACAGAGGTCAAGGAATCAAAAGATGTGTTGCATTGGGAAAATCTGCTGTCAAGGATCTCTCCAAAGTGCTAAAAAGCAAGGATGTCAGTTTAAAGACTAAGGTGCACCTGATATAAACTATAGTCTTTTCAATTACTTCCTCTGCATCTGAAACTTGGACAAAGAATAAAGATGACAGAAAAATTGATGTCTTTGAATTGTGGTGCTGGAGAAAATTATTGAATATTCCATGGAGTGTAAAAAGAACAAAGAAATCTGTTTTAGAGGAATTGCAAACTGGGTGGCCCTTAGATGCAAGAATGGTAAAATTGTGTCTTCCATACTTTGGGGCATGTTGTCTGGAGGGACTAATCCTTGAAAAACAATCATGCTGAGAAATATCAAGGTTCAGAGAAGAAGAAGAAGAAAAGATGGGTTGATACAATGACTTGAGCATATGAGAGATGATGAGGGTGGTACAGGCTGGGACAAGGTCCAGATCTGTTGTTCGTAGGGTCGCTGTGAGTCATAGGCACCTTGACAGCACCTAACAACAATTACAACAAACTTCATAACAACTTGTAGAGCCAAAAAATGAGGGTGACTTTGTGAGAAGGGGTTGAGGAGGGAAGAAGTTCATTAAGTAAAATGAGTGACAGTGCAGTTGACTTATTCTGGCAAAGTCACAGAACAGCGCTCCACTGAGTTTTCAATGACTGATTTTTCAGAAGTATATCCTTTCTTCCAAAGTACCTAAGTGTAGATGCAAACCTTCAACTTTGTGATTACAGTGCTAACTGTTCATATCATTCATTCAAGGACTACATATGTTAATTAATTTATCCCAAACTGCATGGTTAGTAAGCTACAGAGTTGGTATATAAACCCAGAACTCAAAACAATGCTCTCAAAAAAAAAAATAACAAAAAAAAACCCCAATGCTCTCTATTCTACTAATTACACTGTTTTCTGTGCATGTTGAGAATTTTTGCTTATAACAGCAAACATGATACAAAGAAGGAAAAAGGGGGGGGAAAGCTGAGTTAAGAGCAGGTGGCAGTCACAATAGCTAAAAATGGACCTTTCCACCATGGTTAGACAACTGCCTGGCAGCCAAGACTGAGCTATAACACAGAATAGAGAGAAGATGATCTTCTTGGATTAAGGATCAGAATTATTAAAATGTTTTATTCTAGATTCCCATAACCCCACTGATTCTAATGATTTAAGTAGATTTCCAGGACTTTCTTCTTAAATATATCTGGGTAGATTCTAACCATCAACCTTTGTGTTGGTAGCTACTTGCTTAACTTGTATATGTCACCCAAGGGCATTGTCTATTTTAACCAACAATAATTATACACCTATTTATAAAGGAAAGGAAGACCCTCAGCCAGGTGGATTGGCCCAGTAACTGTTGCAATGAGCTCTCGTGTGTCAGGAAGTGTGAGAATGGCACAGGATAGAACAGGGTTTAGATCTTTTGTTCATGGGGTCGCTATGAGTCATACTCGACAGCACCTAACAACATTTATAAAAAGAAAATTATTTGTTGGATTATCCTTCTAGGTTTTTCTTTTTCTCCACTATAACATAAAATTTGCTTCTAGAAACAGTTTAGGGATTAATATGCATAGCTGTGATCTGTGGGCCCATTCAGACAAATCATACACAGATGATCTTTAACAAAGGATTCAATGACTTGTTTCTCAGATGCATTCATTTCTTTGTATTAAATTGGACAATTAGCAGTAACTTTTAAAAGTACCTTCATTTAAAGCTTGGGATGTTAGCAAAAGCCCCTTTGAAGAAGAACACCAAGGAAAATGCAATGGGTCAATTTAGAGAATAATTGTTCCCAAAAATATTTTGAAATAAACATGCTTAATATAGTGTGGAAAAGTTTATGGTAGACACTTGATATAGTAACCTCTTGGGAATTTTAATAGTTTTCTAGGTTAGAGCTCACATTTTAAAACATAAATCAATACTTGGCTACTGGGTATACTGTACTTTTAGGAGAATTTCTTTCCTTTTCCCTTTTTTGTGCTCAGCATGACCCAGTTGCTGACTATGACTCAGCCGATAGGCTAACTAGCTGTGGTTTGAAGGGTGTCACTTCAGAATTCTAATCTCTTTTGTCATTGACCATCCCTGGGGATTCCGAAGTATTTCTAGCTTTGAAGGAACTCCCCCGTCCTCCATAAACCCCAGCTCCCAACAAGAAATGAGCCACTTCTGATAGTGAAAATGGGACATTTTAGAAGTATTAACTAATAGTAAAACCGAGGCAAAAAAAACTCTCTCTGAAATGCACTACTTACCATGTTAGGAAAAGACACAGAAGTGATTATTGAAAAATGAATGAAGGGGTTTCTCCCTTACTGATAATCTTTGGATACTCTTAGTGTGGGTTTAATGCATATTGTCTACCTGCTAAATGTGCTCTTCCAGGGTGAACAGATGGAAAGACCTAGGAACATGTACAGAGGCTCAGACAATCCAAGCTTAATGTACTTTTTAACTGCAGACTTACTTCCATTTGTTTCTGCATTTTATGTTTCATTTTATATTTCTCATTAGTCACTTCAAAAGGAAGCATATGTTCATTTTACATTTGTCACTTATCGTCATGGTTCTGTCTTTTTTTCCTCTGAAGTCAGAACTGACTCATAGCTGACCCTCCAGTGTGTTTTCAGAGGCTGTAAAGCACATGGGAGGAGACTGCTCATCTTTTTCCCTCAGAGACACTGGTGAATTTGAACCACCCACCTTTGCATTGACTGTACAACTTCCTATCCACTAGGCCTCCATATCAGGTTCTAAAACCACTCATTATGTGAAAAACAGCCTAGAGTAGAAATGGAGTATTATCGGTTGACCTGTGTCCCAGCACACCCCCCCCCACCCCAATGCCTATGGAATGATGTAATGTGACAGTTTGTAGCTAACTGCTATGATCTGATAAGCCAAGCAGTTATAAATAGATTAAAAGTGGTATGCAGCACCATTAATTCAATTTTAACCCTCAGCAGATGTTAGGGGAGTTCCCTAGGGTGATAGTTTTTGGCCTGTAAATAACTTTTCTCTCACGAGAGAAAAAAAAAATCAAGCAGAGAAGAGAGGACCACAGTACCACCAAGAAAGGAGAGCAGGAGTTGAATGGATCCCCTGAATCTTGATTCCTATACTGGTAAGTTCATTGAAGCAGGGAAAAACCAAGACACAAGGAGATCTCTGAGGAATGGCCGGCCTACAGATGATGAAAGACACAATGGCCTTCCCTATAACTAACAGAGAAAGCCTGTCCCTACAACTGGCACCCTGATGTTTCCCTCCTAGGCTCTTAAACTGTACAACTGATGCCTTTGGATTGTGGTATTAGAGAAGAATATTGAACATCCCATGAAATGCCAGCCACTAGCTATGCTGTTGTGAGCTGAACAATGAATAAGGATGATAGAAGAATTGAGGCCTTTGAAGTGGGTTTTGGAGAAGAGTACTGTAGACTCCGGAGATTGCAGGTGATGCCCACTTGGATCTACCCATGGATGGCTTGAGATGAGTTGACCAGAACCCAAGAAGATGTTCCATGATGTGAGCTAATGTTGACTGCTGCCGCTTTATGTTTTGTTCTTAACTGGGACTTTGCTTATGAACACAGATGCTAAGTGTTTGAACTTGAACAGAAGATTCTTCTGAGAAAGGAATATGCTTGCTTGTTCAGAGTACTGGTTTGACAGGGATGGGCAAATCAGAAACTGCTACCCCCTCCCATTCCATGGACAGAATCAGGATTAAACGAAAAGCTTTTACCCAAGTTTGTTGGACAACATGGGAAGTGGTGAGCCAATATTGGTAGGTTTATGAACTTTGTAGCACTAGCCTTAAGGCAAAAGGCTTAAGGCTGAGATGTCAGTGAGCAAATTTGGAAGCTGTCCATCTGACTGTATTCTGCTATTAACCTGGATTATAACAATTTAACTTCCCAATATGATCTTGTGTTTTCTGTGAACTATCACATTGCATTTTGGACCCAGTAAAGCATTGAGATTGGTGTTTAGATGAGTAGAAGGAGGTATGAGAGTACAGGGGACATGTCTGACTTCCTCAGAATTGGTTTTGTGTTATTCATGCTATTGATAGGGACAGTTCCCCTTTGTGAAGTTGGTAAAAGTATATGATATGGCCTTCTTCAATGTGGCCCTTCTCTTTTTACAAGTACTGAATATCCCATGGACTGTCAAAAGAACAAACAGTCATGTTTTGGAGAAGAGTACTCCTTGGACACAAAGATGATGAAGCTTCATCTCATATACTTTGTGCCGGTTGCTAGGAGAGGTTGTTCCTTGGAAAGGAATATCATGCTTGAGAAAGTAGAGGGACAGAAAAAGAGAGGAAGACCCTAAACCAGGTGGATGGACACAGTGATTACAGCAATTGCCCCAAGTGTGTCAGAGATTGTGAGAATTACACAGAATAGAACAGGGTTCAGATATGTTGTTCATGACGTCTTTGTAAGTTATACTCAACTCAGCAACATCTAACAACAATGGACTTCCAGAAGAACAAGCAAGTCTGTCCTGGAGGTAGTGCAACCATGGGGCTCCTTGAAAGTAAGGATGATGAAACTTTCTCTCACATACTTAGAAAAGGTCCTTGGAAAAAGACAACATGCTGGGAAAATGAAGGATCAGAGAAAGAGAGGATGACCCTCTACAAAATAGCTTTACAGAGTGTAATAATGGGCTTGAACACATTAAAGATCTGGAAAAATAGTACAGAGTAGGGTAAGATTCAAATCTGTTGTTCATACAGTCACTATGAACAGAAATCAACTCAATGGCACCTAACACTAAAAAAACAACTAACAATAGAAAACAAATTTCTGTTTGTAAAGTCATCTATTCATGATCTCTCTGATGCAGGAACTGCAGAGGAGAGTCTGTAGGGAGTTGTGCTGCTAACTCAAAGCTGATGCCTCTCTGATGGTCCAATGCACCATCAGCTTTTCTGAAGAAAGATGAGCAATCTCTTCTCCTGCAATTTACAGCCAAAAACCTCCCTGGAAGGCAAGCTATGTCTTGATTCCTATTAAATAGCAAGGAGAGAGAGAAAAATAACTAAGATATTCAGGCTAATATAACATTAACTGCTAAATTTATCATTATGTAACAACATGCCTCCAGAAACTCTATAAACTTTGATAAATGTCAATATTTATAGAAAGGCTTTAAGAGTTTTGTTCATAGGGTCACTATGAATGCTCAACTCGAAGGCAATCACCACCACCAACAATTGCCAAATTGTTGTTTTGTGTTTGTTTAATGCCGTCGAGTCGTAGACGACTCATAGCGACCCTATGAACGAACAGCCTGAGCACTGTTCGTACATAGAGTTTCCGGAGGCAAGCCATTTTGGAAGTGGATGCCGCTCCTGCTTCCAGGCTTGATTTAGTCGGGAAGCTCCAGTCAACACTGTCCACCATGGGTGCCCATTACCACGATTGGCACATCACTGTCACAGGCTTCAGCATCACAGCAACCACGAGTTACCTCTGTACAGCAACGCACAGACCAGTGCTACACCACCTAGAAGAATGTTTGACAGGAAGACAATTTTAACCTGGCCCGAGGGCTGCAGGCCCAAGGACCCTTTGGGCTTAAGGCTGCCTCCTGGTTCAAACCCTAGGCCCAGGCTGACTAGCCTCACTCCAGGGACAGAGCAAACCTGCACGGCAAACATATTCCCGGAAACGCAATCGACTCCAAAAGCTTGCCACGGTTCCTGCACTCCCACCACCATGCTCCTGCCTTCTGGCAAGGAGAGCCTCCCACGAGCCTGAGGAGGAGCCAGCCAAATCAGGAACAACATGCCAAATTACATCACCATATGATGGCCAAAACACTGAGAAGTATGGTCTGTTCATGGTGACAGACATAAACCTATTAATCATCACAGCCACTATTACTCTTGTCTTGTACCTTTTGAGTTCATTACTACCAGACATATATCATTAGTGCCCCAAATATTTGAAGTAGAAATGTTGGATAGAGATAGTTATAGAGTATGTGTCTTAACAATACAGTTATTACATCCTATACAATACAGCATACTCATTTTTAACTCAAAAACCAAACTCTCAAAGTTTGTTGTTATTATGTTTGGTTGACCACAACTCACAATGACACGATGAACAAATGATACGAACCTTGCCCTATCTTGTACCATGGTGGCAATCTTTGTCACGCTAAAGCCTAGAGCCATAGTTATTGTGTCAACCATCTTGCCAAGGATTTTCCTAGATAAAACAAACCAAAACATTTCTTTGACAATCTGGATGCCTTTTATTTCCTTCTCTTGTCTTATTGCCCTAGCAAGCACTTCACTATATACAGATGATATCATAGTTTACACAGAAAAACCCAAAGACTCAACCAAAAAACTGTTAGAGTTAATAGGCCAATTTAGTAGAGTGGCAGAATATAAGATCAACATCTAAAAATCAATAGGATTCCTCTACAGTAACAAAGAGATCTCAGAGAAGGAAATCAAGAAAGCAATACCATTTACGATAGCCAACCACAAACTGGGATACTTGGGAGTAAACCTAACTAGAAATACAAAAGACCTATACAAAGAAAACTACAGAGTATTTCTTCAAGACACAATAAAAGACCTAAAGAAATGGGAAAATGTGCCCTGTTCATGGATAGGAAGACTCAATATTGTGAAAGTTATAATCCTACCAAAAGCAATCTACATGTTCAATGCAATCACAATCCAGATACCATATTCAGTTTTCAAGGAGATTGAAATGGAAATTATGACATTTGGAGAGACAAGAGACACTGAATAAGCAAAAGACTTTTGAGAAAAATGAGTTTGGAGGCATAGCACTCCCTCACCTCAAAATCTACACAGTAGTAGTAACCAAAACAGCATAGTACTGGTACAATGATAGGCACATTGACCAATGGAACAGAACTGAGAACCCAGAAATAGACCCAACTATCTATGGTCAACTGATATTCAACAAGGAAATCAAAGCTATCAATTGGGGAAATGATAATCTCTTCAACAAATAGTGCTGGCAAAACTGAACTTTCACCAGAAAGCTGAAACAGGATGCACATCTCACACCACACACAGAAATCAACTCAAGGTAGATCAGAGACCTGGAGTAAAGCCCGAAACCATAACGTTCATAAGAGACAAACTGGGATCAAGCTTAGAAGTGTTAGTCCAAGGTATCAAGAGACTGCCAAATACAACCAGAAATGCACAATCTTAAGAGAATAAAATCGATGCAAGGACCTTCTAAAGATTAAATCCATGTGTGCATCAAAACCTTTTTCCAACAGGGTGAAAAGAAAACCTACAGACTGGGAACAAACACTTAATAATACCATCTCAGACAAGAGTCTTATAACAAAAGTTTACAGAATACTCCTGGGCCTATACAAGAAAAAACTAAGAAAAATATATATTTGCAATGAATAAATCAATTATTGGACAAAAAAAAAATAAGAAAAAACTGATGACCTAATTACAAAATGGACAAAAGACATGGAAAGAATTTTCACAGAGGAATATATTTGAATGGCAAACAGACACATGAAAAAATGCTCCAAATCATTGGCAATAAGAGAAATGCAAATCAAAACCACAATGAGGTATAGGGCAGCAAGTAATAAATGTTGGAAAGGATGTAGTGATAAAGGAACTCTTAAAAATTGTAGGTGGGATTGTAAAATAGTACAACCATTCTGGAAGGCAGTTTGGTGCTTCCTCAAAAAGCTAAACATAGAAATTCCTTATGGTCCCGCTATTCCACTACTTGGAATATACCCTGAGAAAATAAGAACTAAGGCACAAATGTAAATTTGTACACCAATGTTCATAGCAGCATTATTCATCATCACAAGAACCTGGAAACAGCCCAAATCTCCAACTACAAATAAATGGACTGAGAAATTATGGTACATTCATACAATTAAATACTATGCAGCACACAAAAGCAATAGTTTTGTAAATTATTACCTAACTTGGGAGGGACTGGAGTGCATTATACTGAGTGAACTAACTCAGTCCCACGAGGATAAATATTGTATAAAACCATTACCGTAGAATGAGTATAATAAGTATCCAAGAGGGGTGGGAGAGGGTGGAAACAGAGGGATGAGAATGTGCAGATGAGTCATTCTGCTTCTGTAGAAATATATAACCTCAGATATTCCATAGGGCAGCTCTTCTCGGTCCTATGGAGACTTTATGAGTCAGGGTCAGCTCAAGAGCAATGGGTTTGCTTTTTTTATTTAGTCTGAAAATCAGTGGAAACGGAAATGATAACACAATCATGCTAAAGATTTGTTTGCTGCTGTATCTGTGCCAGTGCATTAGATTTATTGAGTGAAAATACTGTAGATGTTTGTGCCAACAGACATTCTGAAAAAGCATATTGGAGATGAAACTCTTGAACTTTTCAGATTCAAAATTCCCAAGAGGAATTACAGGAATTTTGACAAGATTAAATGGATGCGCTTACTATTCAACTTCATTCAGTGAATGTTTTAAAAACAAACAAATGAAACAAAAGACACACACACAAAACTCATGATTATATAGTTAGGTAATATCCTCAGCCTATCCTGCATCAAATAGGTGGATGAGAAGTCAGAGGCTGGATTTTCCCTTTCTTTTAACCAAGTCCCCACCCCCTAAAACTCCCTAATAATTTATAGAACATTATTCTTACACCACAGTCACTAAATGCTTTTTGAATGAAAGATTCAATAAAGCATTATATTCATAGATTGTGAGTAAGCAGCATAAGAATACGTGGGTCTATATTTCCTAAAGAGGACATCAAGGTATTGCTGTTGTTGTTGACTGCCTTGAGTAGAGAACGACTCATAGCGACCCTATGAACAAAAGGCTTGAAGCCCTTCTGCAACTATTGACGTTTATCAAAGTTCATAGAGTTTCCCAAGGCATGTCATTTAGGAAGTGCTGTGGTCTAATTCAGTGTTTTCTAAGCCTGTTCTTAGGGATCAGACAGGGTCTCCTGTCCAAACAACAAGTTTCTAAGCCTCTCTCCTGGAGATTGTGACTTGAGAGGAGCCTGATGTTATTGTTGTTATGTGTCAAGTTGGAAAGGAGTCCTAGCTGGCCCTCCTGTGGGTTTGTAGAGTCATGGGAGAAGTGTATCCATCTTTCTCCCAATGAGTGACTGGTGGATTCAAACCTTACACCTTTGTATTGACAGTGCAACTCCTTATCTGCTAGGCCACCAGAGCTCAAGAGAGCCTAGAAATGTCTGTTTTTAACAACTATCACTGGGAAATTGTTATTCTCAATTAGGTTTAGGAAATGCTGGATTAATTGGCTGACTGTTGTTTGTAATATTTCTTCCTTTTTTTCTCCTCATTGTCTGACTCAGATTTTAATTTTTCCCTGTTTAATTGTGATTTTAATGAAAGTTTATGAAAAACTTGGATTTTCATTCATTCACTGTTGCACATTTTCCTCCCTAGGCCCTGCCAGTGCACTTAAAAAAAATATAGCTATAAATATTCTTTCATTGTTGCATAATTTCTTCCCTCCCCACTCTAAGTCCACTTTGCTGTGCACCTCTCATTCATGACTTTTGTCATACAGATAACGTATACTCACATATTCATTTTAAGCAGTTCTTTCCTTCATGTGTTCCAATGCAGTGTTCACTATTTATCCCCAGTTTTCTCAGTTTTCCTCAACCCTCATATCAGTTCTGTTTCCTAACAGTGGTGTTATGCAGTATTCATTCTTTCATGACTGAGATATTTCACCCAGCATAATGTCCTCGAGGGTCATCCATGTTGTGTAATATTTCATTAGTTTCTTTTCAGTGCTGCATAGTATTCCACTGTGTAACTATACGATAGTTTTTTCTATCCAGTCATGTGTTGATGGGCTCTTGGGTTATCTCCGTCTCTTTGCTACACTGAATAACAAAGTAATAAACATGAGTGTGTATTTATCTGTTTGGGTGGCAACTCTGGTTTCTTTAAGGTTTATTTCTAGTAGTGGAATTGCTGGATCAAACGGTATTTCTATTTCCAACTTTCTGAGAAAGTGCCAGACTGCCTGCCAAAGTGGTTGTACCATTTTACATTCACACTAGCAGTGAATAAGAGTGCCAATCTCTCCACAACTGCCATGTTGAACCTTGCTATTGTTGCTGGAGTGAGATGGTATCTCATAGCTGTTTTGATTTTCATCTCTTTAATAGCTAGAGATTTTGAACATTTCTTCATGTGTCTGTTTATCATGTGAACGTCCTCTTCGGTGAAGTGCCTATTCATGTCCTGTGCCTATTTTGTGACTGGATTGTTTCTATTTTTCTTGTTGAAGTTCTGGAGGATTCTATAAATTTTAGATGTGAGTTCTTTATAAGATATGCCATTGCCATATTTTTTTTCCCAGTCTCTGTGTTTCCTTCTTACTTCTGGAGAAGTTTTTTGATGTGCCTAGGGAATTGATTCTTAGAAGGTCCCAGTTGTCTATTTTATTCTCTCCTGGTCATAGGTTTCCTTTTTTGGGGGGGGGAAAAAAAGAAGTTTCTCTACTATGGACATTCCCAGTGGTCTGACAGTTTCCTGTTGGAGTCTCACCTATTCCCTTAAATTATGATAATGTAACTGTACCCCAGATTATATTCCTGTCTGGAAACTCCAATTCATTCCCACCTGAAGTCATCACCGATGACCCTTCCATTAGCATCCTAAAGTATGACTAAAGTAGTATGTGTTTATTTCAAGAACTTATAAAACCTTGGAGAGAGGAAATGATTTTATCATTATAATGGGCTTTGGCGGGGGGAGTAATTGGGGAAGTGAAAATGTCTGAGGCCAGTAGTCAGGGACTCTACCAAAGAAATAAACTCTTGTTCATGCCAGATCTCTTGTTCACACTTCCTCCAGACTCACTTATTAGTTATTCGCACATTCTTACTTCAAAAGATGTTTTGTTCTACTTTGATCAGTTTTCAGATCAAAGCTTGTAGGTATGATATACATGAATATTCATCATAATTTGCCAGACAGCAATGTGAAAACCCTATGAAGAAATTTACCTATTTATTAAAGTTTTAGTCACCCAGGAACAGTTTATTCAATGCCTATTCTGTGCCACATATTCTTTAAGCAAATATAGACTATCAAGAGTTTATTTTTATTCTCAAGGAATTAATAGCCAATAAGCAAAACATATATATAAACAAACAATTATATATTTACTACAATATGAAAATTGTTGTTGTTGTTATTGTTATGTGCCATCAAGTCATTTGCGACTCATAGCGACCCCATGTACAACAGCCCTAAACCGTGCTCTATCCTGTGCCAATCTCATTGCCTCTGACACACCCATCCCGAGTACCCCAGTCACTGAATCAATCCACCTCATAGAGGGTCTTCCCCTCCTGTGCTGTCCCTCCACTCTACCCAGCATGATGTCCCTCTCTAAAGACCTGTCTCTCCTTACAACATGTCAGGCGAAGCCCCAGAATCCTTGCCTCCAAGGAGCAGCCTGGTTTAATCCTCTCTACAATGAATCTGTTTGTTTTCTTGGCAGTTCATGGTACATTCAATACTCTTCTCCAGCACCACAGCTCAAAGGCGTCAATTCTCCTTCTATCCTCCCTAGTTATTGTCCAACTCTCTGATGCATAACAAGTGATTGCAAAAACCATGGCCTGTATCAGGCGCACCTTAGTCTCCAGAGAGACACTGTTGCTCTTGAGTATTTTGGAGAGGTCCCTAACCGCATGCTTTCCCATCACAATACATTTTTTTTTATTTCCTGGCTGCTGGTGCCAAGAGTGTTGACCGTGGAGCCGAGCAAACTGAAGCTGTGAACAATCTCAATCTCTTCGCCATCCATCCTGATGCTACCGATTGGTCCAGTGGTGAGAATTTTTGTCTTCTTGACATTGAGCCTCAGTCCATATTGAAGGCTGCAGTCCTTGACCCTCTGCAGTAAGTGCATGAGGTCCTCCTCAGTTTCAGCGAGCAGGGTTGTACTATCTGCATAACGCAGATTGTTGATAGATCCTGCACCAATCCTAATGCCACGCCTCTCATAGAGCCCCGCCTCTCGGATAATCTGCTCTGCATACAGGTTGAAAAGGTATGGAGACAGGACACATCCCTGGCGTACACCCTTCCCAATTTTGAACCATGCAGTATTGCCCTGTTCTGTTCTGACGACTGCCTCTTGGTCCAAGTATAGGTTTCGCATTAGCACGATTAAATGTTCTGGGATTCCCATTCTTCTCAGAGTCAGCCACAGTTTGTTATGATCCACACAGTCAAATGCCTTTGCATAATCAATGAAACACAGAAAGACATTCTTCTGGTATTCTCTGCTTTCAGCTAAGATTCATCTAACATCAGCTACAATATCTCTAGTACCACGACTCCTTCTAAACCCAGCCTGGACTTCTGGCAGTTCTCTGCTGATGTACTCATCTTTGGATAATCTTCAGTAGAATCTTGCTTGCATGTGAAATCAATGATATTGTTCTGTATTTTCCACACTCAGTTGGGTCGCCCTTCTTTGGGATGGGAACAAATATTGACCTCTTCCAGTCAGTTGGCCAAGTGGTTGTTCTCCAGATTTCTTGGCACAACTTGGTAAGCACATCCCCGGCAGCATCTGTTAGCTGAAATATGTCAATTGATATACCATCTATTCCGGGGGCCTTCTTTTTTGCTATTTCCTTCAAAGCAGCTTGAACTTCTGCCTTCATCACCATAGGCTCTGGCTCAAATGCTATTTCATTAAATTCTTCTGTATCTGCCAATTCCTTTTGATACGATGACTCAGTATATTTCTTCCATCTTCTTTTGATACCTCCTGGATCATTTAACATTCTGCCTAAAGCATCCTTGATATATTAAGATATATATGGGTACACACACACATGCACATACATGTATATATTGTTGTATACTGTGGAGTCAGAACCAACTCATAGCTGTGAGTTTTCAGAGGCAGTTTAATTGTACAGGAAGAGATTACCCAAATTTCTTCCCCAGAAAAGCTAGTAGAATTGAACGATGAGCCTTTGGGATGGTGTGTTATTGTTGTTGTTATGTGCCATCGAGTTGCCTTCAACTCATAGTGACACTATACACAATAACTCTGAATCCTTCCCTATCCTGAGCCAGTCTCACTGACTCTGACACACTTACTCCCATTACCCCAGTTACTTTGTCACTCCATTTTATCCAAGGACTCCTTCTCCTGTTCTTTCCCTCCACCCTTCTGAGTATGCTGTCCTTCTTCAAGGACCAGTCCCTTCTGCCCAAAGTATGTGAGATGGAGCCTCAAAATTTTTGCCTCCAAGGAGAGGTTTCCCTCTCTCTAGGACAGACCTATTTTTTTCTGGCAGTGCAAGAGATATGTTCAATACTCTTGTCAAGCACTACAGCTAAAAGCCATTTATTTTCCTTCTATCACTCTTAGTCACTGTCCAATTCTTTGATTAGCAGCAAGTAATTGTGAAGACCATGCTCTAAGTGCAAGTACATCTTTGCTTTTAGACTGATATCCTTGCTCTTTAGCACTCTGGAGAGGTCCCAAACAGCAGATTTTGCTATTGCAATTCATCTTTTGACTTCTTGACTGCTAGTGCCAAGAGTGTTCATTGTGGACCCAACCCAGATCAACAGCCTCAATCTATTCTCCATCTATCATGATGCTGCCCATTGGCCCAGTGGTGAGAATCTTTGTTTTCTTAATGTTGAGCTTCAATCCATATTGAAGACTACAGTCCATGACCTTCTTTTGCAAATGTTTCAGTTCCTCTTCAGTTTAGCAAGG
>NW_006399789.1:5518623-5519684 GCF_000299155.1 Elephantulus edwardii | reverse complement strand
GAGAGCTGGACAATGACCAAGGATGACAGAAGAACCCATGTCCTTGAGTTGTGATACTGGAGAAAAGTATTGAACATACCAAGAACTGCCAAAAGAACTGACAGGTCTATCTTGGAGAGTGTGAAATCAGGCTGCTCCTAAGAGGCAAGGATTTTAAGACTCCATCTCACATATTTTGGGCATGTATCCAAGAGGGACCAGTCTTTGGAGGAGGACATCATGCTTGGAAGGGTCAAGGGACAGTGGAAGAGAGGAAGACCCTAGGTGTGATAGATTGATACAATAACTGGGGCAATGAGGGCAGATGTGTCAGAGACAGGAAGACTGGCTCACGACAGGCAGGATTCAGAGTTATTGTGCATAAGGTTGCTATGAGTTGTCGTGGACTCAAAGGCACATAACAACATCAAGTGCTAAGACAATACCTTAAATTCTAAAAATAATTGTATTGGTTTGGTGCTGTTGACTACAGCTTACAACACATCTCTGAAAACCAGATCTGTACCTTGTCCTATCCTGTGGCATCCTTACACTCTCTTGTCATCTTCCAGTCCATTGTTAGTGTCACTGTGTCAACCCATCTCCTTGAAGGTCCTCCTGTCTTTCAACGACCTTTCCCAGCATGTCTTTTCCCAGAGATTTTTACCTCCTGATAATATGTAAAAAATATACAAGGTGAGGCAACACTCATGGTCTTTGCCTCAAAGGACCATCCTGGTTGCACTTCTTGCAAGACAGATTTGTTGTTCCTTTGACAGGTGATGGATGGGATGTTCAATACTCTTCTTCAACACCACA
Organism: Elephantulus edwardii; assembly: GCF_000299155.1. NCBI lineage: Eukaryota > Metazoa > Chordata > Mammalia > Macroscelidea > Macroscelididae > Elephantulus > Elephantulus edwardii. The sequence continues at coordinate 5,518,886 of NW_006399789.1, read as the reverse complement.
GTTCAGTGGCACCAATTCTACTTTGATGTTCTTTGTCATCCATTGTTCAATTTTTAGATGCAAAGGGAGCAATTGAAAATACCATGGTTCGTACCCTGAAGAGACCATAGCTGACATCCAAGCAGATATATGCACACCCATGTTTATTGCAGCTTTGTTCACAATAGCAAGGAGATGGAAACAACCTAAGTGCCCATCAACAAACGAATGGCTAGAGAAGCTGTGGTACATTCACACAATGGAATACTATGCTGCATTAAAAA
>NW_006399789.1:5516040-5517293 GCF_000299155.1 Elephantulus edwardii | reverse complement strand
ACAAATGATGGATGCATTGAGAAGAGTGGGAATCTCAGAATACTTAATTGTGCTTATACACATAAACCTACACATAATACAAGAAACAGTTTTCTGAACAAAACAGGTGAAAGTATAAAATCAGGAAAGGTACACTTCCAGTTTGCATCCTTTCTCCATGTCCATTCCGTTTGTATGCTAAGCAAATAATTTTAAAATATTACTGAAGAAAACATTTTTCACCACTTAGCATATTCACTACCTTTCCTTTTTGTACTTGTGATTGTTACTGTTGTGTACCACTGAGTTGGAACTGACACATAGCTGACCCTCCAATGGGTTTTCAGAGGCAATAAATTGCGTTGGATGAGATTGTCCATCTTTTCCCCACAGAACATGTGGTATATTTAAATCAAGCACTTTTGCATTGGCAGTGCATTTCCTTACCAACTCATAGCTAACACTCTGGGAGGTTTTCAGAGGCAATACATGGCACAAGAGGAGACTGCCCATCCTTCCCCCAAAGAGCAGCTCATGAATTTGAACTGCATGCCTTTAGGATTGCAGTGTGCCTTCCTACTACAAGAGCACCGCAGCTCCAATCTATTATTTGACTTTTCAGATAAAAGCTGAGCATATTAGTCATTTGTGCCACACAGGAGTTTGTACTGATAGTATACCCATTTATTAGAAATTTAAAATTGTACCATCTATCTCTGAAGAACAAATTCAAACCTCGAGTTGCTATAATCAAGGATGCTTTCGGCAAAATATTAAATGATGCAAGAAGTATTAAAAGAAGGTGGAAAGAATATATGGAGTCACTGTACCAAAAGGAATTAGCAGATGCAGAAGAATTTCATGAAACAACATGTGAGCAAGAGCCTGTCGTGATTAAAGAAGTTCAGGCTGCTATGAAGGAAATGGCAAAAAATAAGGCTCCAGGAATAGATGCTATACCAATTGACATATTTTAGCTAACAGATGCTGCCCTGGACGTGCTGACCAAGAAATCTGGAGAACAACCACTTGGCCAACTGACTGGAAGAGGTCAATATTTGTTCCCATCCGAAAGAAGGGTGACCCAAAAGAGCGTGGAAATAATAGAACAATCTCAATGATTTCACATGCAAGCAAGATTCTACTGAAGATTATCAAAAAACCACTGGAACAACACATCAGCAGAGAACTGCCAGAAGTCCAGGCTGGGTTTAGAAGGGGTTGTGGTACTAGGGATATTGTAGCTGATGTTAGATGGATCTTAGCTGAAAGCA
>NW_006399789.1:5504871-5515075 GCF_000299155.1 Elephantulus edwardii | reverse complement strand
GGATTGATTCAGTGACTGGGGTAATCGGGATGGGTGTTTCAGGGACAGTGCGGTTGGCGCAGGACAGAGCAGGGTTTAAGGCTGTTGTACATAGGGTCGCTATGAGTCGCAAGCAACTCAACAGCACATAACAACAACCACCATCTATCTCTGGTGGCCTAGTGGTAAGAAGCTGCACTGCAATCGCTAAGGCACACAGTTTGAATCCACCAGGTGCTCTGCGGGAGAAGGATGAGCAATCTCCTCCGGTGTGATTAATTGCCTCTGAAAACCCCCTGGAGAGTCAGCGATGGGTCAGTTCCCATTTAACAGCACACAACACACAATAACAATAATTGTGATACCAAGGGTTATTATACTATTGCAGTTACCAAGCAGTGGATTAATTGTGTAATTGTTAAGTGTCATTGTGTCAAGTACGACTCATAGTGACCCTATGAACAATGGATCTAACCCTATCCTATCATGCACCATCTTTGTCATCCCTGACATACTTGAACCCATTGCTATAGATACTGCATCAATCCATCTCATTGTCTTCCTGGCTTTCACTCGCCCTCCACTTTTCCAAGCATGATATCCCTCTCCAAGGAAGAGCCTCTTCTAACTACATGCCCGAAGTATGTGAGACAAAACCTCATTATCCTTGTTTCCAAGAAACATTCTGGTTGCACCTTCTCCAAGACCTATTTGCTTGTTCTTTAAGCATGAGACATTTAACATTCATTTCCAAGACCACAACACAAAGACATCAATTCTTCTCCTGATGTCCTTATTCATTGTCTAGCTCTCTGATGCACAACAGTTGATTGGAAAGATGATGTCTTGGATCAGGCTTACCTTGGCCTTGAAACTGACATATTGCTTCTCAGGACTTTGGCGAGGTCCCTGACAGCAGATACGTCATACGTCAGCAGATGCCATACGTCATCAGATCTCCTGACTACTGGTACCAAGGGTGTTGATTGTCGATCCAACCAAGATAAACTAGGAAAATATGTTCATGCAATCAAGATGCATTAATAATAATTGGTGACTGGAATGGAAAAGTTGGGAACAGGGAAGAAGGATCAGTAGTTGGACTTGTTGACAGAAATGAAGCTGGAGATAGAATAATAGAATTCTACACATTCAATGATTTGTTCATTGCAAATACCTTTTATAAGAAACATAAACACAAGCTATACACATGGATTTCACCTAATGGTATGCATAGGAATCAAATTGATTACATCTATGGAAAAAATTGCTGGAGAAGCTCAATATCTGCTGTGAAAACTAAGAAAGGTGCTGATGGTGGAACAGACCACCAACTACTCATATGCAAGTTCAAGCCGAAGCTGAAGAAAATTGAATCCACAGGGGCCAAAATTTAACGTTGTCTATCCTGCTCAAGTTTCAAAACGATCTCAGAAACAGGTTTGAGGACTTGAACACCAACAAGCAAAGAGCAGATAAGTTGTGGGAGGATATCAAGAATATCATCCAGAAAGAATGCAAATGGTCATTACAAAGAAAGAGGAGGGAGAAAAGACCAAAATGGATGTCAGAAGAGGATGTCTGAGTATTGAGATAAGGGTTGTTGTTGTTGTTGTTATGTACCGTCGAGTCGTTTGCGACTCATAGCGACCCTATGCACAACAGCCCTAAACCCTCCTCTATCCTGCGCCAACTGCACTGGCTCTGACACCCCCATCCCGATTACCCCAGTCACCGAATCAATCCATCTCATAGAGGGTCTTCCCCTCCTGCGCTGTCCCTCCACCCTCCCAAGGATGATGTCCCTCTCCAAGGAAATAAAAAGATTTCACTAACTTGAGTTCTCTGCTCATTCAAGGTGGGGAGGGCACTAGTTTATTAAGAGACGGGAGTTCTGATGGTAGAATCAATATAGTCACACTGGACTGCAGTTCAAATCCACTATTGGCTTTTTAGGAGAAAGATGGCCAATCTCCTTCCACGGGACTTACAGAATACCCACTGGAGGGTCAGCTGAGAGTCAGTTCCAGTACCCCAGCAATTTGAGTTTGAGTTTGAACTAAGAGTTTGAGAAAAGGCTTAGTCAATGTCAGAGTGAAGCATTTCAGCATTTAGAATAAATGGAAGTGGAGCAGTCCTAAGAGGTGACTATGCTTGCAGAGGGAGATGGCAAGCACCGCGGTGATACAGTGTGAGGAATTGGTGGTAGAAGAGATTCAGTACAGATGTTGCTGTCACTGTGACTTCTGAAGAAGAAAGGGGCGGGAATACTTTGAGGAAGACGGTGAGGGATCATGGCGGCCCTTCCTGTGGTCTATTAGATTAGATACTGTCTGGCTCCTAATTAATCATCCTCCCCTTCTGCTCAGCTCATCTGCCCTGTTTTCAGTTCCTTCAGCACAATGGACTTCATTTCACCTCAGGCCCCTCACAAGAGCAATTTCCTCTTCTTAGAATTTTCTAACACCCTTCAGCTCTACTCCTTCTTCTTCCAATCACATCTCATTCTGAGTGTCACTTCCCCAGAAGACTTTCCCCAAATCCTAGGCCCCAAGTTTGGCTTAGAATCCTCTCTTAAACTTCCCCAAATTACCTGCTTCTTCTTCTTTGCATGGACCACAATTGTAACTAACTACTTTCATGGTCATTTGTTTACAACACATCTGTCAATGGATGCATGCTTTGAAGACAGAGACAGATCTGCCCTGTGCACCAATACAGCATCAATCCTTAATGAAGTGCCCCTTAGTCACTTTTATTGGCCTCTGGTCTAAAAGGATTGAAAGTGGTACAATGCAATATTTTGACATAATTTATTGAAATAATACTATGTCAACATTAAAATATATGATTGGATATTATGGTCATGACAAGAGTCCAGAATTAAGGTTGCATAGTGGAGTGTACTGGGGGTAGGGGGGTAGTATACCAATGAAAGAATTTTTCTTTTACTTTTCAAAGAGAAGAGTGAACTGTGGGAAGGGGTGGGCAGGGAGAAAAATGCAACAATGAATGAATGAATGAAAATCCAAAGTCTCTGTAAACATTCATTAAAATTCATTTTTAAAAAATTTATATAATAAAAAAATAAGATAAAGTGCTTAAGTGAATTTGATGATAAGTGTTCATTGGATGACAAAATAAAAGCATCTCTCAAATTAAGCAATGACAGTATTTTAAAAGAAGAGAAAATCCTATCTGAAGGCAGAGGGGCTGGTGGTACAATGTATAGGGCATTGTGCTCCCAACTCAAAGCCACGCCTGCCTGGCATTCATAACCTCCAGTTGCTCACCAGCAATGAGCCTCAAAGAACCATCTCCCGTCTCTAGGACTACCTCAGTGCTAAACCCAACTTCTTGAAACACCATTTTTTTTTCATCATAGCACTTCTTTATGTAAAATTGTTACAAGCTCCCTTTTCTATTTCCTAACAGAGCTGACTTCCAATAAGTTTTCAGAGACCTTTGCAAAGCAAACAAGTTGTCTTTCTTTTTCTGCTCAAGCCAGACCAGTTTCTTTGTTTACTCATTCTCACCTCACATCACGATGATCTGAGTCCTATGCCTCCTCAGTCCTGGAAGACTCTTACTTTTCTCAAGAAACCATCTGGAGTTGTTCTCGTCATTCTAGAATTGTCAGCTCCTTTGTGCAACTTTAAGACTGGGCTATCTCACATAAACTTCTCATACTATCACAAGCTGTATGTTATGCAAATAATTCAGGAAACTGTACTATATGAAGAATAAGGTGGCCTCAGATTGGAGGAAGAGACATTAACAAATTGTGTTTTGAAGATGGCACAACTTTGCTGGCAGAAGATGAAGAAGACTAAAGCACTTACTGAAGAAGATCAAAGATTACAGGCTTAAATACAGATTACAATTCAAGAAAACAAAAATCCCCACCACTGGACCAATTGTCAACATACCAGATGGAGAAAAGAGTGAAGTTTTCAACAATTTCATATTACTTTGTTCCACAATCAAAACCATGGTAGCAGCAAGCAAATCAAAAGATGTGTTGCCTTGGGGAAATCTGTTGTCAAGGACCTCTCCAAAGTGCTTGGGAGCAATGATGTCAGTTTACAGATTAAGGTGCACCTGATCCAAACTGTAGTCTTTTCTATTGCTTCCTAGGCATGTTAAAATTGGACAATGAATAAAGAAGACCAAAAAAGAAACAATGCCTTTGAATTATGTTGTTGTTGAAGAGTACTGAATACCCCATGCACTGTCAAAAATAGCAAACAAATCTTAGGGAGAAAACAAATCTTAGTGAAAATACAACCACAATACTCCTTAGAGGAAAGGATGATGAAATTTCAACTCACATACTTTGGGCATGTTTTCAGGAGGGACCAGTTCTTGGAAAAAGGCATCATGTTTGGAATGGTAGAAGTCAGCAAAAGAGAGAAAGACTCTCAGTGAGGCAGATTGATATAGTGACTACAACAATGGACTTGAATATAAGCAGACTGGGATGATGTCCCAGGATAGGACAAGGCTCGACTCTGCTGTTCATAAAGTGGATAGAAGTAGCAGTTTTCACTCAAGGTTGATACATTCCTTTTTTAATTCCTATCACATTTGATAGTCTGAACCAGAAAAGAGTAATAGGCCATCGTGTGTGTGTGTGTGTGTGTGTGTGTGTGTGTGTGTATACATACTTATATACAAACTTACATACATCTGTGTTTATATCTATCTATCTATCTATCCATTTATATATATGTGGTGGCCTAGTAGTAAGAAGCTGTGCTGCAATCCCTAAGGCACTCAGGGTCACCAGCTGCTCCACAGGAGAAACTTGGGTAATCTCCTCTTGCATGATTAACTGCCTCTGAAAACCCATGGGAGAGTCAGCTATGAGTCGGCTCCAACTCAACAGTACGCCACCGGCTGCTCAATGGGAGAATGATGGGCAATCTCTTCCCGTATGTTTAACTGCCCCTGAAAATCACCTGGAGAGTCAACTATTATTTGGATCTGACTTGACAGCACAGAGCAACAATATCTATTTGTATGTATAGATCTATACCAGATCTGTAACATAATAGTTAAAAATTTCCCACTTAGCGAAGAGGAAGCAAAACTTAAAATAACCTCAATAATCTCATACCCTTAGAGACTACTACTGGCTAGGTTATTTATTCACTGAATATCCAGCCTTTTTAAACTCGAATATTTCCTTTTGAATTACACATTTTTGAGAAAACATTTGTCTAACAACACTTTTCCTGTTTATTGCAATCTTGTCTGAGCAAAGTTAGGTAATGGGGATTTTTTTTTGTTTTTAGGTTAATTTATAAACAGTCCCCTTGTAGAACATGAAATTACCATTTGACTACAGTAAGGATCTCCCCCAAGGCAGAGGCTCAAGGCTAAGACGACATTCATTAGTGAGACTAGACTGTGGACAAAAATTCCCAGTATCCTGTGTATACTTTCTAATTCATAACGTAGTAAGAAATTGCTTAAAAGCAGGTTAAATGTAATTCAGGACTTTTCCCCCTATGACTCTCAGTTACTATAACAACTATTCCCAATTATATTCTTGGCTAAGAATGCCACAAAAGTTAGATAAAGTCGGCTTTTCAAACAGCTAAAGAGGTGTTTCTTATAAAATTCATAAGAAAAAAAATCCTCTAGATATTAAATTAACAAGAAAAGAAAACTGAAAGGAAATCTGTGCTCCATATGCTTATTTTATCTCCATGACTGTTTGCTATTGTTTTGTTAACAAAACATTAATTAGGTTCATGTTTAGTAGAACAGAGCAATTACTCTTTTTTTTTTCTCTTTTTAAAAAATAACCCAGGGGCACTAGTCACTCAGCAATCAGCAGGAATAATTTGGCAGAGAACTTGGAGAATTTGAAATTAACCAGTTTACTGGGAAAGCTGACACTAGGTCAAGATTAAAGCTTATGAGTATAATTATTTTTATATACCACAAAGATAAGCATTTTATATCTCGTTCTTTAGCCTTTGAATAAAGGGGATGCACTTCTAAGTCTAGTGTACATCTTGAAAGGAAGAAGGGAAAAAAAAGCCACACCAGAGCCAGGGAAGGCAACTCTGGAATATCCAGGGAATCTGATCTCATTAGTGAGGAAGCAACCAAATGCAAGCACGCACAGTAAGTTATTGCAGGGCAAATCCTCTGAAGTATCTGGAGTCAGGAGTGTCCTTGTTAGGAATTCCTTCCCAAATTGAATCCGAAGGCTCTGATTAACTGTTGAAAAATAACTGATGGGGGAGAAAAAAACCTCAACAAGTTAGTCATGACATGGGGAAACACCCAAAGTTTTCTACAGACTCATAGACTCCAACTGATCATAGGTACTAATAATATCAGGAGACCTGGGTCAAGTGGCATTTCCTTCTAATCCATCACAGGCATCTTTCTGTTTCGTCTTGCCTATGTATGAGGCCATAATCATTGCCCACTCAGAAAAGACACAGAAATACGTGTGCCACCCGCTCTGGCTTCTGAAAATGAATCTGTGATGAGATCTATTGTCCCCATGGCCTTGTACTGGGTGCCGCGCCATGAGTGGTGGAGGGCTCTGGCTGGAATGATTAGTAAATGTGAAATGACAAAGACAGAAAGGTCTGTTTCCATTTCCATATGAATCATACTTAGGGACTTGAAAGAATTGTAAATCCCAAAGAGGCTCACTGGAGAATATTCTCCACTGCACTGTCCTCATGCCCAGCCAATACAGTTTTCTCAGAGAACTTAGGGTGGAAGCAATGGAAAATTCCAGATCGGTGAATAAGAACAAGAGCTCCAGAGCTGGTGAACTATCACTAGAAGAAACATTAGCCTTGAGAATGCTGCTTACCTTCTCTTTACCTCTGTTTCCTCACCTGTTAAATGGAAATAAAATAGCAACTCCATCATAAAGTTATTGTAGACTGAAGCTCAACATTAAGAAAACAAAGATTCTCATCACTGGGTCAATTGCCAACTTTGTGATAGACAGAGAGGAGATTGAGATAGTTAGCAACTTCAGCTTACTTGGTTTCACAATCAACACTCTTGGCACCAGTAGTCAGGAAACTGCCCTGTGAAAATCTTCTTTTAGGGACTTCTCTAGAGTACTTAAGAGCAATGATGTTAGTCTGGAGAGTAAGGTGCACCTTCCCAAGGCCATGGTCTTTGCAGTTGCTTGCTATGCATCAGAGAACTTGACAATAACTAAAGAGAATAGAAGAAGGATCATTGCCTTTGAGTTGGGTGCTGGAGAAGAGTGTTGAGGACTACCAGGAGAAGAAACAGTTCTGTCCTGGAGAGGGTCAAAGCAAGCTGTTCCCAGGAGGCTAGGATTTTGGAGCTCTGTCTCACATACTTTTGGCACATGGCCACGAGGGACAAGTCCTTGGAAAAAGACATCATTGTTGGAAGGGTAGAGGGACAGTGCAAGAAAGGAAGACCCAGAATGAGATGTATTAACTCAGTGACTGGAGAAATGGGATTAGGTGTGTCAGAAATGATGAGATTTACTCAGGAGGAATATTATAGCTAATGTCAGATGGATCTTGGCTAAAAGCAGAGAGGACCAGAGGAATGTCTATCTGTGTTTCATTGATTATGCAAAGGCATTTGACTGTGTGGATCAGAACAAACTGTGGCTGACTCTAAGAGAATGGGAATCTCAAGAACACTTGATTGTGCTTCTGTGAAATTTATATTTGGACCAGGAGACGGTTGTCAGAATGGAGCAAGGAAACACTGCATGGTTCAGAGTTGGGAAAGGTGTGCACCATGGATGTATGTTATCTCCATCTCTTTTCAATCTATATGCAGAACAGATTATCCAGGAGGCTGGGCTCTATGAGAAGTGTGGCATCAGGATTGGAGGTAGACTCATCAACAACCTGTGTTATGCAGGTTTTACAACCTTGCTTGCTGAAACTGAGGAGGACCTGAAGCATTTGTTGCAGAAGGTCAAGGTCTGCACTCTTCAATATGGATTGAAGCTCAACATCAAGAAAACAAAGATTCTCACCACTGGGCCTATTGACAGCATCATGATGGATGATGAAGAGATTGAAATTGTTGACAGCTTTAGTTTGCTTGGCTCTACAATCAACTCTATTGATACTAGCAGCCATGAAATTAAAAGATGAATTTCATTGGGAAAGTCTGATGTTAGAGATCTCTCCAAGTACTGAAGAGCAATGAGGTCAGTCTGGAAACTAAGGTGTGCCTGATCCATACCATGGTCTTTGCAATTAGTTGCTATACATTAGCAAGCTGGACAATGACTAGGGATGGTAGAAGGAGAGTTGATGCCTTTGAGCTGTGTTGCTGGAGAAGAGTATTGAATATACCATGGACTTCTGGGAGAACAAACAAGTTCATCCTGGAGAGGGTGAAGAAAGGCTGCTCCTTGGAGGCAAGGATTCTGAAGCTTCATCTAACATAATTTGGACGTGTTGCAAGGTGGGGTCACTCCTCGGAGAGGGACGTCATGCTTGGGAACATGTAAGGACAGTGCAGGAGAGGAAGACCCTTGATGAGATGGATTGATTCTGTCACTGAGGTAAAAGTGGTGATAGGTGTGTCAGAGACAATAAGATTGGCATAGGATAGAGCAGGCTTTAGGGCTGTTGTACATAGAGTCACTATGAGTCGCAGGCAACTTTACGGCACATAACAACAACAACACAAGTGAACAATGCTTACAAAAATATCAGTTAATCTTAAAACATTATGAGGTTCATGGAAAGTGTCAGCTGTTGTTCTTATTCAGCATGTTATTGCCTCCCCTGACTGCCTGCCCTAGGCAGGTCTCTCACTAAACGTTCTGCACTCACCTGGCCCATATCTAATAGAACTGTGCATAGCCCCCACTTCCTCAATGCATTTTCCTCAAGATGGAACGATAGTTCACACCTGTAGTGGGATTGTGGCAGAAGTCTGTATGCAGGATCTCTGGCCTGGCTGGCTCTGAGACCAAGGGTATCCTTCCAGCAATCGCTGATGCTGTTTGAATATAGCAATTCCTCTCTGCCTGGTACTGTGACCTTTAGGGACTCACCTCATTTGTAAGGTGGGTTCTAGCCTTATCCCTGCTTCGCACATGAGGAAGGTAAGGCACTGAGACCAAAGCTTGTCCTCCTTGTTTTACCCTCCTGAGACTAGCAAGCCTGCCAAAGAGCTGACCTGAACTGAAGGCTGACAGGTGCCCCTCTTGGCTGCCACGAGTCAGCTATCGGGGAGCGGTGGTGAGCTCACAGGTCTCAGATCCAGTCCCAGAGTTAACCTCTTAGAAAACTCTTTACTCCTGGATTTCAATGGCACTGAATTCTTTAGAAGAGGCTAAGAAACTCCAGCCTATGGGCCAGATATGTAAGGCAAACTGCCTATTTTTCAATGACTTCATAAAAACAAGCCCAAAAAACCTTTTCATTGCCTTGGAGTTGGAACTAACAGCCACTAATTCTCTCCATTGAGTTTCTGAGGCTTTAAGTTACCCTAGAGGAGATTGCCTACCTTTTACCCATCCCTGGTGGGTTCAAAGAGAGGTATGGCCTTTAGGCTAACAGAGCAACCTCTATGAGCTAGGCAACCAGAGAGTTCATTCTTTGGTCTTTAACTTAATAAGGTTCTTTTCATTTTTAAATAGTTGAAAGAGAATCACAAGGAAAATATTATTTTGTGATGAAATTGGAATTTCTAATTTCAGCATTCATAATAAAGATTTACTGGCACACTGTCACAATTCTTTATTTGTATATTGTCTATGACTGCTTTTTGGCTGCAAAGGCAATGCTAGGGAAGTCGTGCTTGTGTAGTGATGAAAATGCTTCTCTGTAGCCTGAAGATTAGTGGTTCGATCCCACGAGCTGCTCCACCACAGAAAGATGAGGTAATCGGTGTCTATAAAGATTTACTGCTTCAGAGACCCCATGAGAATATCCTATTTTCCCCCCTAGGGTTGCTGTGAGTTGGAGTAAAGGACATTGGGTAGGTGTGTGGACAAACCTGAGTACAGGTGGTCCTCGACCTAGGAGTCAGGATACATTCAAGTTGCAGTGAACAGTGCAGATGATGGCCATTTTAGATTTTTGTTCTTTTTGTACATTTTATTATTTTGTACTGCGTGTGATATTCTTGAGAGGGACTGCGCAGGAGGGGAAGACCCTCTATGAGGTGGATTGATTCAGTGACTGGGGTAATCGGGATGGGTGTGTCAGAGGCAATGCGATTGGCA
>NW_006399789.1:5503006-5504771 GCF_000299155.1 Elephantulus edwardii | reverse complement strand
AATGCGATTGGCACCGGATAGAGCAGGGTTTAGGGCTGTTGTACATAGGGTCGCTATGAGTCGCAAACGACTCGACGGCACATAACAACAACAACATGATATTATTGAGCATAATTTCCTGATATAGTTCATGGACCAACCTCCACAGACCAAAGATTAGATTTATAAAGATATGGATAATAAATAAGCAATAATAATGAATACTTTAAAAAACAGCTCTGGTGACCTAGTAGCAAGAAGCTGCACTGTAATTCTGAAGGAATGCGGTTCAAATCCACCAGCTACTCTGTGGGAGAAAGATAGGCAATCTCCTCCCATGAGATTAACTGCTTCTAAAAGCCCACTGCAGGGTTAGCTGTGGGTCAGTTCCAATTGGACGGCACACAACAACAACCACCACCAGTTATAAGAAGAGAAGAATGAAGTATCCGATTACATCAGAACAGACTTATGAAGAAATTGTCAGAAAAAAACCCCTGTTGACAATCAGGGACTACCTGTAATTTTGACAGACCACCCACGTAAAGCTGAAATAGTTATTCTCTGGCCAGCTCTGGTTTTAGTCTCTTGGTTTTAAGAATGATATAGTGCTGTTATCCCCTGGAAGCTACCGGCATACTACAGACCGACTGAACCAGGGAACTCTGTGGCCTTGTCTGTGGGGAATTGTGTGTTAAGAAAGGCCACGCCTCTCCGGCAGTTCTAAACCACCCAGGGCTCTGCGTGAGAAAAACGGGCCACCACCTCCCATGTGAACTACAGCCTCAAAAACCTAAAGGAATTCTCTGAGTTGGAACCAGCTTAACTGTCGTGAATTTGAGTTTTTGAGTTTTGCACCAGATTCTGCGTTTTAAGATCCTCAGGGGACTCAAATGCACATTGGTGTTCTAGAAATGCTATCGAGGGAGAGAACATCACGGGGGGCTCAGAGGAAGAAGGCAGCTCGGGGGCTCGACTCTCCTGCCCGCATAGCATTTCTGGTTATGCAGCCTCAAATGTGATGTGCCACTCAACTAACCTGTCTGAATTCTTACCTATCAGAAGTGGATCCTGTAAAAGCAATCTTCAAAAATTACTGAAAGGAAGAAAGATACTGTCAAGAAGACACTATCACAGTTCCAATCACACAATGGCGGGGGTTTGTTGCAACGGTGGTGGTGGTGTTTGAGTTACCGAATCAATCCTGTCTCAACCACCCCACGTGACAGTGTAGAACCGGTTCGTAAGGTTTTCTTGGCAAAACCAGGTCTTTCTCTTTCAGAGTAAAGTTGCTGGGCAGATTCCAAACACCAGTCTTTTGGTTAGAAACCATGTGCTTAACTGTATGTTAAGGCTCCTAGCAGGCACTTCATAAACTGAAAGGAATGGTGACATCTCTCGAGATTGTGAACCATGCACATTTGTGACATATGACTTTCCTATTAAGAACCTGCCATCCTAAGGGAGCTCTGGTGGCCTAGTGGCAAGAATCTGCTTTGCAATCCCAAAGGGACGCAGTTCTAATCCACCAGATGGTCCGCTGGAGAAGGAAAGGGCACTCTCCTCCTGTGCTAGTCGGATCTGATTCGATGGTACAGCACCATCACCACCACCACAACATAATAATTTAAAAGAAAGAAGAAAGAAAGAAAGAGAGAGAGAGAGAGAGAGAGAGAGAGAGAGAGAGAGAGAGAAAGAAAGAAAGAAAGAATGAATCTATCATCTTGACAACCTGAAATTCCAAGACTGGCAAAATACTTTCAGTGTGTTTAATCAAAAGTGAAGA